>NC_092343.1:116528333-116900000 GCF_046630445.1 Rutidosis leptorrhynchoides | reverse complement strand
TTGGTTGAATTAATTTGGTTCATTTAATAATTAATTCTTTATAAACTTTGTATTATTACAAACCGAAAGGAAAATGGAAAATAAATACTTAAACACCATAACAAAAATCTATAAATTTTTCTTAAGCTTATTTTAATCAGTAGAACATAAGAAAAATATAAAATGTGATGTTTAATTTGTTTACCTATTTATTTACATTTTAGCTATTAAAACAATAATAAAAAGTGTTATTTAATACACAAAACTTAATATTAATGTGTATAAAAATTTTATTATGTTTTATACATATTACCTACTGATATTAAATCAATATTACACTTGTTAATATTATTAGATAATTAATTGATGCTATTATTGATCTAAAACAAAATTTAAAATAAATATATATATGTATCCTTACATATATATAATATTTATATATATTGAAACACTTATAAGTAAAATAAATAAAGTGTTGTATTTCTATACACACCTAAAAACATATTGGATCGGTATATTAGACTTGTATAGATCTTAAACTTTCTCGATGTGGATGGAAGCTCGAAAGTCTTAGGTGGAGGGTCTGGATTGACCAATTTAACGGATCCTAGTGCTCAGAAACCTAATGACCTGAAAAGTCCATTTTAAATTGAAAGTGGGTAGATTGGAAGCTTGTCTAATATGAAAAAGCCTTTCCAAAACGATAAACAATCTTTAAACTTACTACACACGAAAATACTTAAACTTATCTTCATACGGGCAAAACATCTAAACTATTCTCAACTTATTCTTAGGTTGACTTATCTTGTGCTTCGATCATCCATACATTCTCTTTAAGGACTACCTTACTTCATCGAATTACTAAGGTGATTTTTATAGCCCCACTTTACTTGAGCTCAATTTACTTTTTATACTTATTGGGGTGAGACACATGCTGCTTTTACTATTTACAATTTAGACACAAGTACCAACTAAAACTATGCTATACCCGGCTATGTCCGACTAAGTCCCTACAGTGATATTTTTAGGTGCTGCGGCATGCTTAGTTATTGGGGGTAGGCCTATCGGGAGTAACGTCCCCGATACATTTGATGTTATCTTTGTATTGCTTGATAATGAAATTAAACCGACAAGTAGAACTAACTTGTCATGGGGCAAACTTGAACGTTTAGTCTAAATATCACGCACTGGCATAACTTTTTGATCCTGCGGGAGATCAACCTTACAAATTAAATCTTGTGGTCTAAAACAAACGGTCAAACTTATTTGTTAAACCTATGAACTTCACTCAACCTTTTGGTTGACACTTTAGCATGTTTTGTCTCAGGTGCTGTTTGATTCAAGCTCTTATACTTACTGCTTATGTGATGCTACTTGGACATAGGATTAAGAGATATCGCATTTATTACTTCTGCATGTGAACATTTCCATTATTGTTATTCCTATCATTGTAACTACGTTTCATTTTCCGCTGCGTGCTCAATAAAGTTTGTTTTATCATTTAGTATTGTTCTCGTATATTATAATATGTTGGTTGATTTGATATTAAGTCACATTTCACCCAGGCCCTAACTGGGGGTGTGACAATTGTACTCCGTATAAAAATTTGGGGAATTGGTGGGAAAAAGCCCGCCTGATTACAAGAGGAAAGGAAATACTCCATCCGTCCCAAATCTATTGTTCGAGACAAAAAAACACATAATTTATATGCATTTTTTGTTAACTTTTCAGTCTTATCTCTTATGTCTTACATATCAATTTGTCCTATACATTGAGAAAAAAAACTTTATCACATTATTTTTTTCCATTTATAAAAATTGACAAATAATTTGAGATTTCCCAAAAATGAATAATGGAAAATAGATATGGGACATATGGAGTATTTAAATAAGAAAAATTAGTGACATGAATTTTGAAATTAAAATAGTTTTTTCCTAGATCAGTAATAAGATCTAATCGAAGGTATATATCCGTCAAACATATAATATATTGATGATACATGTTATATTTGATAATATATATGTATTCACGTGTTTATTAGTGCTCTTACACTCGAAAAATTCTTAATTATAAAAAACATCCGTCCAAAATCCGTTCCTAATACTCACATTTACCGACAGAATAGGGACGACCATATATTTATATATATTTTAAAATTATGATTTAGACGAAAACGCTTAGACACTCATTCCTAAATGAATCTATATTAGTTAACTAGCATTTTAAAAATACTAAGTAGTGTATAAATGTAAACACATGTACGACTCTGCATATATTCACCAACAACGATAATGAAACTTATATATTAACACACTAGATCGAAGAGATACATTAGACAAACGTGTAATATATTGATGTGTATATGTTATATTTGATAGTATAAGTGTATTCTAAGACATTTTGATACTTATATCTGTTCACTCGTGCTCGTAAACACGAAAAAGTAACAATTATGAAAAAACATCCGTCCCTATATTTATATATTTTTTAAAATAACGATTTATACGAAAACGCATATACGCTCATTCCTAAATGCATTTATATTTGCTAACAAACATTTTAAAAAATACTAGTTAGCCTATAAATGCAAACACTTGTTCGGGTATACATATAGTCGACATCAACGATTATGTAACCTATATATAAAAATACTAGATCGAATGTATACATCTAACAAACATATAATGTATTGATGTATATATGTTATATCTGATAGTACAAGTGTATCCTAAGACATTTTGGTACTTATACATGTTCATTCGTACTCGTAAACTCGATAAAATCTCAATTATAAAAACATTCGTCCAAAATCCGTCCCTAATATTCTGATTTACCGACGGATTAGGGACGGCTTAATATTTATATATTTTTTAAAATTACGATTTAGACGAAAACGCGTAGACACTTATTCCTAAATGCATCTATATTAGTTAACAAACTTTTTTAAAATTACTAAGTAGCTTATAAATGCAAACACCCGTACGGGTATACAGGTCGGAGGTTCGAATATTGTTAGTCCTTAAACCCTATCATGCACTCAAGCGTAGGTTCACCTTGACCTCGTGAAAATATGCTTGATCAAAGAAACTGCAATAGTGAAAAACTATATATTACTAAGGAAACATAATATAAGAAAAATATCTTATATAATATTTTGTTTTGAGACGTATGTGTGTATATGTAATTACATATGTAAACGGCCTAATAGTTTATTAATGTTAGTGATTCATTAAGTGATTCATAAAGGTGCCGACTTCTTAAACCTGAAAATAGATAACAATAATGTTAGTGATTCATTAATGCTATAACATTACCCGAATGCTCCGACTCATATTACATTGAACACAATGCTATATAATTCATCACATTAAAATGAAGTCATATCTAAGAAAACATATAAAATGATACTCATATACTACAAGATTCTAGATCAATATATAAAGCATTTTACTAACGACAACTCTTAATGCTGTCATTAAGATGCATTATATAATTGTACAGAGTGGTTATCCGTCACTTTCTAAGTGTTGGTTATCAAATTGTACAATAAATTAAAGCATGTTAGACAACCTTTTCATTAGCAAAATTCTATATGAATCAGGTTTCGTATTTTATAAATCACATGCTCGTTAACAAAGCATATAATACTATAACATAATCAATGAAAGAAAGTTTGATAATAAAAAACATACATTACCATTCAGATCTTAAGAAAAAACACGGTAACGTAAGTGTTGAACCTCTTATAAGTTCAAAAATAGTAGTTCTAGGAACTTTGTCAAGATGATCATAGTTATCATTCAAAATTTCTTCGGGTATGTATCTTGCATCATCTTCAAGATTCAAGAACGAGTGAGCTTCCAGCAAGATGATGTAAAGTCTTACACAACAAACATGACTAAGCTTGTTTACACCATTATCACATTATACTTGAGTTTGAGTGCAGCATAATAAACTGGACATATAATTTTGCGAGCAACCGCAACTGTAACTTCAACTTCAACATGAAATTGTTCCCGGATAATAGATTTGTCGAGCACAACCAATCAATCACACTAAATGTTATACAAGTAAATCCAAGAAACGACTAAATAATTGATTAAATGAGATCAAAAGTATCTTTCAAAACAAGTTACAATTTACAAAGTGTTGTTGAAATAAATTGGAGTTGGTCAATGTTGCATTTGGTAAACTAGAATTCACAAATGGGGTTGGTTTCATGGTGGCTAACTTACACCATTATCTTCTAAACCAATTCATTTCTACATCTAGTATAAATAGAGATCATTGGAAACACATTTGTAGCATCCCAAAACATTCAATCTTCTTTCTCATATCTTCTTGTGTTCTAATAGTATAATAGAGAGTTTGTGAGATTAATCTCCTAATTACAAGAGATATAAAGATTAGTGATTATCCTTGTAATTAGAGAGAAGCGTAATTCCTATTATTCATATTAATGAAACATTTCTTTTCTTGCCCGTGATTTTTACCCTATTGGGGTTTTCCACGTTAAATCTTGGTGTTCCTTTATTGTCATTATTTCAAGTATTACTAGCGGTTTGTTATAATTCGGTGTCACTTTTCTCAACATGTGGTATCAGAGCTAAGGTCTAATATCTAGTGTGTATTAATCTACTTATCGTATGCTCTGTGGTTGCCACGGGAGTGGATCGTCCACATCAGAAAATAAGTAAGATTATTTTCACTCGGTAAAAGTCCTTGGGTGTTATTTCAAAAAAAAATAGTATTGTCGAAAATAAGATTGTAATTATAGCAATGTCTACGAAATTTGAAATTGAAAAGTTCAACGGGAGTAACTTCTAGTTATGGAAACTAAAGATGAAAGTTATCCTGAGAAAGGATAAGTGTTTGGCGGCCATCAGTGGACGTTCGAAGTCACTGATGAAAAATGGAAAGAGATTGACGGCCAGGCTATCGCAAATCTTCATCTGGCACTAGCAGATGGCGTTTTGTCTAGTATTGAAGAAAAGAAGACGGCGAAAGAGATTTGGGATCAGCTCGTAAAATTGTACGAGACCAAATCACTCCACAACAAGATATTCCTTAAAAGGAAACTTTATGCGCTACGCATGAATGAATCTACTTCAGTTAATGAGCACATTAATTCTTTGAATACTCTATTTTCTAAACTCGCTTCATTAAGTTGCAATATAGAGCCAAAAGAACGTGCTGAACTTTTACTTCAGAGTCTACCTGACTCGTATGATCAACTCATTATTAACTTAACCAATAATGTTCTCTCGGAGTATCTAGTCTATGATGAAGTTGCGGCTGCTATTCTAGAAGAAGAAAATCGGCGCAATAACAAGGAGGACAAACAGACCGGTTCACGACAAATGGAGGCCTTGGTGGTATCAGGAGGGAGATCAACGGAATGTGGCCCAAGTGGGAGTCACAATCATGGTAAACCGAAGTCTAAAAAGAAGAAGACCTATACATGATACAATTGTGGCAAGAAAGGTCATCTGAAGAAGGATTGTCGGAGTTTAAATAACTCTAATCCTCAAGGAAATATCGCAAGCATTTCAGAAGATGGGACTGCTTTGGTTAGTGAGGCAGTGGTAGCAAATGAAGGCCGAAAGGCATTTGTTAATGTCTGGTTATTTGACTCGGGAGCTACTTTTCACATGACCCCTAGAAGAGAATGGTTCAAACAATATGAACGTATCTCAGGAGGATCTGTATACAGTTGCAATGATCATGAACTAAAGATCATTGGAAATAGAGATATCATTCTGAAGATGTACGATGGTACAGTTCGTACTATTCAAGGAGTACGACACGTGGAGGGTTTGAAGAAGAACTTATTGTCTTTAGGACAATTAGATGATCTTGGTTGTAAGATAGAGATACAAGATAAGATCATGAAAATCACGAAAGGCGCGGTTGTACTTATGAAAGGAGAAAAGGTGGGTATTAATTTATACATTCTGAAAGGCGAGACGGTACATGAAGCGGAAGCATCTGTAGCATCGAATAGTTCAAGTGATAAAGCTGCTATAACATGGCATCAAAAGCTTGAACACATGTCTGAACAAGGTATGAAGATTCTTGTTGAAAGAAATCTTATTCCTGGTCTTAAAAAGGTATCGCTACCTTTCTGTGAGCATTGTGTAATCAGCAAGCAACATCGCCTGAAGTTTAACACATCAAATTCTAGAAGTAAATTGGTTCTAGAATTGGTTCACTCTGATGTGTGGCAAGCACCAGTTCAATCCCTAGGAGGAGCAAAGTATTTTGTATCATTTATTGATGATTACACTAGGAGATGTTGGGTGTACCCAATCAAGAGGAAAGCAGATGTGTTTGAAGTTTTCAAAGTTTACAAAGCGCGGGTTGAACTTGACTCTGGTAAAAAGATCAAGTGTTTAAGGACGGATAATGGAAGAGAATACACTGGTGATAAATTTGATAAGTTCTGTAAACAAGAAGGTATCAAAAGACAGCTCACGACGGCATACACTCCTCAACAAAACGGAGTGGCAGAGCGGATGAACAGATGCTTGTTAGATAGAACAAGGGCGATGTTGGCAACTGCAAGCTTGGGGAAATCATTCTGGGCAGAAGCGGTCAATACTGCCTGTTATGTGATAAATCGGTCACCGTCAACTGCAATTGAGTTGAAGTCACCGATGGAGATGTGGACTGGAAAACCAATTGATTATTCAGACCTTCATATATTTGGAAGTCCTGTGTACGCAATGTACAATTCTCAAGAAACGACAAAGTTGGATCCGAAGTCCAGAAAGTGTTTGTTCTTGTGGTATGCTGATGGAGTTAAGGGGTATCGTTTGTGGGACCCCACTGCCGACAAAGTAATCATCAGCAGAGATGTTGTCTTTACAGAAGACAAAGATCTTGAAGATGTTAGCACTTTTAAAGAAACTATACCAATACAGGTGGGTAATGAATTTCATAAAGATTCTTCTGAAGCAGTACCAGATGTAGTGACCCGGACTTTTCCATGTTTATATATATTAATTGAGATTGATATTTACATGATTAAATGTTTCCAACATGTTAAGCAATCAAACTTGTTAAGACTTGATTAATTGAAATATGTTTCATATAGACAATTGACCACCCAAGTTGACCGGTGATTCACGAACGTTAAAACTTGTAAAAACTATACGATGACATATATATGGATATATATATAGTTAACATGATACTATGATAAGTAAACATATCATTAAGAATATTAACAATGAACTACATATGTAAAAACAAGACTACTAACTTAATGATTTTTAAACGAGACATATATGTAACGATTATCGTTGTAAAGACATTTAATGTATATATATCATATTAAGAGATATTCATACATTATAATATCATGATAATATAATAATTTAAAATCTCATTTGATATTATAAACATTGGGTTAACAACATTTAACAAGATCGTTAACCTAAAGGTTTTAAAACAACACTTACATGTAACGACTAACGATGACTTAACGACTCAGTTAAAATATATATACATGTAGTGTTTTAATATGTATTTATAAACTTTTGAAAGACTTCAATACACTTATCAAAATACTTCTACTTAACAAAAATACTTACAATTACATCCTCGTTCAGTTTCATCAACATTTCTACTCGTATGCACCCGTATTCGTACTCGTACAATACACAGCTTTTAGATGTATGTACTATTGGTATATACACTCTAATGATCAGCTCTTAGCTGCCCATGTGAGTCACCTAACACATGTGGGAACCATCATTTGGCAACTAGCAGGAAATATCTCATAAAATTACAAAAATATGAGTAATCATTCATGACTTATTTACCTGAAAACAAAATTACATATCCTTTATATCTAATACATACACCAACGACCAAAAATACCTACAAACACTTTCATTCTTCAATTTTCTTCATCTAATTGATCTCTCTCAAGTTCTATCTTCAAGTTCTAAGTGTTCTTCATATATTCTACAAGTTCTAGTTACATAAAATCAAGAATACTTTCAAGTTTGCTAGCTCACTTCCAATCTTGTAAGGTGATCATCCAACCTCAAGAAATCTTTGTTTCTTACAGTAGGTTATCATTCTAATACAAGGTAATAATCATATTCAAACTTTGGTTCAATTTCTATAACTATAACAATCTTATTTCAAGTGATGATCTTACTTGAACTTGTTTTCGTGTCATGATTCTGCTTCAAGAACTTCGAGCCATCCAAGGATCCGTTGAAGCTAGATCCATTTTTCTCTTTTCCAGTAGGTTTATCCAAGGAACTTGAGGTAGTAATGATGTTCATAACATCATTCGATTCATACATATAAAGCTATCTTATTCGAAGGTTTAAACTTGTAATCACTAGAACATAGTTTAGTTAATTCTAAACTTGTTCGCAAACAAAAGTTAATCCTTCTAACTTGACTTTTAAAATCAACTAAACACATGTTCTATATCTATATGATATGCTAACTTAATGATTTAAAACCTGGAAACATGAAAAACACCGTAAAACCGGATTTACGCCGTCGTAGTAACACCGCGGGCTGTTTTGGGTTAGTTAATTAAAAATTATGATAAACTTTGATTTAAAAGTTTTTATTCTAAGAAAATGATTGTTATTATGAACATGAAACTATATCCAAAAATTATGGTTAAACTCAAAGTGAAAGTATGTTTTCTAAAATGGTCATCTAGACGTCGTTCTTTCGACTGAAATGACTACCTTTACAAAAATGACTTGTAACTTATTTTTCCTACTATAAACCTATACTTTTTCTGTTTAGATTCATAAAATAGAGTTCAATATGAAACCATAGCAATTTGATTCACTCAAAACGGATTTAAAATGAAGAAGTTATGGGTAAAACAAGATTGGATAATTTTTCTCATTTTAGCTACGTGAAAATTGGTAACAAATCTATTCCAACCATAACTTAATCAATTGTATTGTATATTATGTAATCTTGAGATACCATAGACACGTATACAATGTTTCGACCTATCATGTCGACACATCTATATATATTTCGGAACAACCATAGACACTCTATATGTGAATGTTGGAGTTAGCTATACAGGGTTGAGGTTGATTCCAAAATATATATAGTTTGAGTTGTGATCAATACGGAGATACGTATACACTGGGTCGTGAATTGATTCAAGATAATATTTATCGATTTATTTCTGTACATCTAACTGTGGACAACTAGTTGTAGGTTACTAACGAGGACAGCTGACTTAATAAACTTAAAACATCAAAATATATTAAAAGTGTTGTAAATATATTTTGAACATACTTTGATATATATGTATATATTGTTATAGGTTCGTGAATCAACCAGTGGCCAAGTCTTACTTCCCGACGAAGTAAAAATCTGTGAAAGTGAGTTATAGTCCCACTTTTAAAATCTAATATTTTTGGGATGAGAATACATGCAGGTTTTATAAATGATTTACAAAATAGACACAAGTACGTGAAACTACATTCTATGGTTGAATTATCGAAATCGAATATGCCCCTTTTTATTAAGTCTGGTAATCTAAGAATTAGGGAACAGACACCCTAATTGACGCGAATCCTAAAGATAGATCTATTGGGCCTAACAAACCCCATCCAAAGTACCGGATGCTTTAGTACTTCAAAATTTATATCATATCCGAAGGGTGTCCCGGAATGATGGGGATATTCTTATATATGCATCTTGTTAATGTCGGTTACCAGGTGTTCACCATATGAATGATTTTTATCTCTATGTATGGGATGTGTATTGAAATATGAAATCTTGTGGTCTATTGTTACGATTTGATATATATAGGTTAAACCTATAACTCACCAACATTTTTGTTGACGTTTAAAGCATGTTTATTCTCAGGTGAATACTAAGAGCTTCCGCTGTTGCATACTAAAATAAGGACAAGATTTGGAGTCCATGTTTGTATGATATTGTGTAAAAACTGCATTCAAGAAACTGATTTCGATGTAACATATTTGTATTGTAAACCATTATGTAATGGTCGTGTGTAAACAGGATATTTTAGATTATCATTATTTGATAATCTACGTAAAGCTTTTTAAACCTTTATTTATGAAATAAAGGTTATGGTTTGTTTTAAAAATGAATGCAGTCTTTGAAAAACGTCTCATATAGAGGTCAAAACCTCGCAACGAAATCAATTAATATGGAACGTTTTTAATCAATAAGAACGGGACATTTCAGTTGGTATCCGAGCGTTGGTCTTAGAGAACCAGAAAATTTGCATTAGTGTGTCCAGTGTTGCAGATCTCGGAATTTCTCGGCGAGATCTCGGGGAGATCTCGGTTTCAAAACTCAGCCGAGAATATTTTCCCATCTCGTTGAGATTTCTCGGTCAACGGTTAAAATCTCGGTCAACGTCACGATTTCTCGGATTTTCTCGGTGAGATCTCGGATTTTCTCGTAATTTCTCGGATTTTCTCGCAATTTCTCGGATTTTCTTCTAATTTTTCGCTCATTTCTCAAATTTTCTCGTAAAAATCCATATAAATATACATATATTTATATATTTATACATATTTATATTAAAAATACTAGAAAGTCAACACAAGTCAACGTCCGAGATCTCCCCGATATTTTTCCGAGATGCCGAGATCTCCTCAAAAATGTCCAAACGAGATCTCCCCGAGATCCGAGTTCTCCAACCTTGAGTGTGTCTTACCGAGTTTGTTAGGATGCATTAGTGAGTCTGGACTTTGACCGTGTTTTCTTTAAAAATGATTGCTTAACATTTTTGTTGGAAACTATATATTATTAACATGTATATATTATGTGATATATTAATCTCTTAACATGTTTGATATTGTGTGATAGATGTCTACCTCTAGCACAAATCCCATTGACTCACCTAATAATAACGAAGAGTCGAATATATATTGCACTGATTCACAAGTTCCGGAAGAGGAACCGGAAGAAGAGTCGGAACCGGAAGAAGAATCGGAACCGGAAGAAGAAATAGAACCGGTGGGGGAAATAATAAAACAGTTAAGTAAAAGAAAATCCTCAACCAACCGACCAAGGTTAATTATGGTCAATGGTGTTTCCGCCAAGGAGGCAAAATATTGGGAGGATTACCAATTCTCCGATGAATCGGATTCCGACGAGAATTCCGATAATGTTATAGAAATTACCCCAACTGAATTTAAAAAGGCAAAAGAAAATAATAAGGGAAAGGGCATAAAAATAGAGAAATCTAATTCCAACCCCGATGAACTTTATATGTATCGTCAACCCCCGAAGCCCTTAAGTTGTAACAATGACCCGGGAACCTCTAAACCACCAGGTTTTTCTAAACCATTGTGGAAAACGGCAGCTCGTATTAGGGAAACATCATATATCCCTAGAAACTTGGCAAAATGAACCAAAACCGAAGAAGAAGAAACGAGCGAGTCAGAATAAGATAGTTGTATTCGTGTGGTGTAATATATGTAATATAGTGTGCTTATGCTTTATGATATATGTAAAAATTGCTTGTATTAATAAGTATTTTTTTATGAATCTAACTCTTGTCTATTTTACAGTATAAAAACACAAAATGGATAGACAACCCAATATTTTAAGAGACCTACCCGGAGACATGATTGATGAAATCTTATCTAGAGTCGGTCAGAATTCTTCGGCACAACTATTTACGGCGAAATCAATTTGTAAGACATTCGAAGAACGTTCCAAGAATGTCTTGGTTTATAAGAGACTTTCGTTTGAAAGATGGGGGATATCACATTGGGAAACCCATAAGTTACGATGTGTTTACTTTGACGCATATATTGCGGGGAACCCAAATGCTATTTTACGCAACGGGTTAAGAAATTATTTTGACTCAATGTATCCGAATATAGGACTTCATGATTTAGAAAAAGCAGCTAACATGCAACATAAAGAAGCATCCTTTGCTTACGGGTTAGTAATGTTCGCTTCTCACCAAAGTGAGAAAAAGAACATCGGGCTACAACTATTAAACAAAATGTTCCCACAAGTGACGGAGTCGGTAATTGGGGTAAGAAATGAGATTTTTAGATTGTTACGGGACAGTTGGACATTACGTAACCCTCGTCCCTTTGACGACGTTACAACACGCTGTCTTATCAACGGCTATAACGGTTATGTTCCACAAGACCAAGGATGGGAAGTAATCCTAGTAAAACCAGAATGCATGACTTGTTTCTGGACGTATGAATTACGTGTCTTTATTGCCTTTGCTGAACGACTTGTGTACTAGCTAGAATTATCTTCACAACCATCTTGTATCAAATTTATTGTGTGCTATATTTCATGCTATATGTAAAATAAGCGGTATTGTAAGTTTGTAAAATATTGTGTAAAAGTTTGAACGCGAAATATTATTATAATCAGTTTTTCATATAGAATTGTAGTAGTTGAATTGTATATTAGCTACTGAGTATGAACTTAACGGGTAGGTACTACCCGAATTTAAACTTATAAAACGCTAATATGAAGAAAAAGCTTTTATAAATGAGTTCATATTATGCTACGAAATACTATTAACTACTCTTAATATTCTGTATGATTAACTTGTTCCATTTGACTATTTTGAAGGAAATGGCACCGACTACTCGACACACCGTGAATATGAATGAAGAGGAATTCCGTACTTTTCTAGCTTCAAACATAGCCGCAGTACAGGCTGCGCTACATACCAACAATAACCTTGGATCTAGCAGTACAGGAAATCGTGTAGGATGCACCTACAAAGAATTCACTGCCTGCAAACCTTTGGAATTTGATGGAACCGAAGGACCGATCGGATTGAAATGGTGGACCGAGAAGGTCGAATCGGTGTTTGCCATAAGTAAGTGTACTGAAGAGGACAAAGTGAAGTACGCTACGCATACCTTCACAGGTTCTGCGTTAACATGGTGGAATACCTATCTAGAGCAAGTGGGACAAGACGATGCGTACGCACAACCGTGGTCAGCATTCAAGCACTTGATGAACGAGAAGTACCGTCCCAGAACCGAGGTCAATAAGCTCAAGCCAGAACTTAGAGACAGAACTTAGAGGGTTACGAACCCAAGGATTTGATATTACCACTTACGAAAGACGATTCACAGAATTGTGCCAATTGTGTCCGGGAGCATTCGAAGATGAGGAAGAGAAGATCGACGTGTTTGTGAAAGGATTACCGGAAAGAATCTAAGAAGATATAAGTTCACACGAGCCCGCCTCCATACAACAGGCATGTAGAATGGCTCACAAACTAGTGAACCAGATTGAAGAAAGAATTAAAGAACAGACTGCTGAAGAGGCCAATGTGAAGCAAGTCAAAAGAAAGTGGGAGGAAAACGGTGATAAGAATCACCAATACAACAACAACAGCAATTACAACAATAATCGCAACAATTATCCAAACAATCGCAACATCAATCGCAACTACAACAAATGGCCCAACAACAACAACAACAACAACAACTACAACAATCATCCCAACAACAATAATAATCGCAACAACAACAACAATCAGAAGCAGCTATGCCAAAGGTGTGAAAAGTATCACTCGGGGTTCTGCACCAAATTTTGCAACAAGTGTAAAAGAAATGGTCATAGCGCGATGAAGTGTGAGGTCTACGGACCAGGGGTTAATAGAACGAAAGGAACAAATGGTGTCGGAACGAGTAATGGCGGAGCAAGTAGTGTCGGAGCAAGTTATGCCAATGTAGTTTGTTATAAATGTGGAAAACCGGGCCACATTATTAGAAATTGCCCGAACCAGGAGAACACGAATGGACAAGGCCGCGGAAGAGTTTTCAATATTAATGCGGCAGAGGCACAGGAAGACCCGGAGCTTATTATGGGTACGTTTCTTATTGACAATAAATCTGCTTACGTTTTATTTGATTTGGGTGCGGATAGAAGCTATATGAGTAGAGATTTTTGTGCTAAATTAAGTTGTCCATTGACGCCTTTGGATAGTAAATTTTTACTCGAATTAGCAAATGGTAAATTAATTTCAGCAGATAATATATGTCGGAATCGAGAAATTAAACTGGTTAGCGAAACATTTAAGATTGATTTGATACCAGTAGAGTTAGGGAGTTTTGATGTGATAATCGGTATGGACTGGTTGAAAGAAGTGAAAGCAGAGATCGTTTGTTACAAAAATGCAATTCACATTATACGAGAAAAAGGAAAACCCTTAATGGTGTACGGAGAAAAGGGCAACACGAAGCTACATCTTATTAGTAATTTGAAGGCACAAAAACTAATAAGAAAATGTTGCTATGCTGTTCTAGCACACGTCGAGAAAGTACAAACTGAAGAAAAGAGCATCAATGATGTTCCCATTGCAAAAGAATTTCCCGATGAATTTCCGAAAGAATTACCGAGATTACCCCCACATCGATCCGTTGAATTTCAAATAGATCTTGTACCAGGAGCTGCACCAATAGCTCGTGCTCCTTACAGACTCGCACCCAGTGAGATAAAAGAACTGCAAAGCCAATTACAAGAACTTTTAGAGCGTGGTTTCATTTGACCAAGCACATCACCGTGGGGAGCTCCTGTTTTGTTTGTCAAGAAGAAAGATGGTACATTCAGGTTGTGTATCGACTACCGAGAGTTGAACAAACTTACCATCAAGAACCGCTACCCACTACCGAGAATCGACGACTTATTTGATCAACTATAAGGCTCGTCTATTTATTTAAAGATTGACTTACGTTCCAGGTATCATCAAATGCGGGTGAAAGAAGATGATATTCCAAAGACTGCTTTCAGAACACGTTACGATCATTACGAGTTTATGGTCATGCCGTTTGGTTTAACTAATGCACCAGCTGTGTTCATGGACCTTATGAACCGAGTGTGTGGACCATACCTTGACAAGTTTGTCATTGTTTTCATTGATGACATACTTATTTACTCAAAGAATGACCAAGAACACGGTGAACATTTGAGAAAGGTGTTAGAAGTATTGAGGAAGGAAGAATTGTACGCTAAGTTTTCAAAGTGTGCATTTTGGTTGGAAGAAGTTCAATTCCTCGGTCACATAGTGAACAAAGAAGGTATTAAGGTGGATCCGGCAAAGATAGAAACTGTTGAAAAGTGGGAAACCCTGAAAACTCCGAAACACATACGCCAGTTTTTAGGACTAGCTGGTTACTACAGAAGGTTCATCCAAGACTTTTCCAGAATAGCAAAACCCTTGACTGCATTAACGCATAAAGGGAAGAAATTTGAATGGAATGATGAACAAGAGAAAGGGTTTCAGTTATTGAAGAAAAAGCTAACTACGTCACCTATATTGTCATTGCCTGAAGGGAATGATGATTTTGTGATTTATTGTGACGCATCAAAGCAAGGTCTCGGTTGTGTATTAATGCAACGAACGAAGGTGATTGCTTATGCGTCTAGAGAATTGAAGATTCACGAACAAAATTATACGACGCATGATTTGGAATTAGGCGCGGTTGTTTTTGCATTAAAGACTTGGAGGCACTACTTATATGGGGTCAAAAGTATTATATATACCGACCACAAAAGTCTTCAACACATATTTAATCAGAAACAACTGAATATGAGGCAGCGTAGGTGGATTAAATTATTGAATGATTACGACTTTGAGATTCGTTACCACCCGGGGAAGGCAAATGTGGTAGCCGATGCCTTGAGCAGGAAGGACAGAGAACCCATTCAAGTAAAATCTATGAATATAATGATTCATAATAACCTTACTACTCAAATAAAGGAGGCGCAACAAGGAGTTTTAAAAGAAGGAAATTTAAAGGATGAAATACCCAAAGGATCGGAGAAGCATCTTAATATTCGGGAAGACAGAACCCGGTATAGGGCTGAAAGGATTTGGGTACCAAAATTTGGAGATATGAGAGAAATGGTACTTAGAGAAGCTCATAAAACTAGATACTCAATACATCCTGGAACGGGGAAGATGTACAAGGATCTCAAGAAACATTTTTGGTGGCCGGGTATGAAATCCGATGTTGCTAAATACGTAGGAGAATGTTTGACGTGTTCTAAGGTCAAAGCTGAGCATCATAAACCATCAGGTCTACTTCAACAACCCGAAATCCCGGAATGGAAATGGGAAAACATTATCATGGATTTCATCACTAAATTGCCAAGGACTGCAAGTGGTTTTGATACTCTTTGGGTAATAGTTGATCGTCTCACCAAATCAGCACATTTCCTGCCAATAAGAGAAGATGACAAGATGGAGAAGTTAGCACGACTGTATTTGAAGGAAGTCGTCTCCAAACATGAAATACCAATCTCTATTATCTCTGATAGGGATGGCAGATTTATTTCAAGATTCTGGCAGACATTACAGCAAGCATTAGGAACTCGTCTAGACATGAGTACTGCCTATCATCCACAAACTGATGGGCAGAGCGAAAGGACAATACAAACACTTGAAGACATGCTACAAGCATGTGTTATTGATTTCGGAAACAGTTGGGATCGACATCTACCGTTAGCAGAATTTTCCTACAACAACAGCTACCATTCAAGCATTGAGATGGCGCCGTTTGAAGCACTTTATGGTAGAGAGTGCAGGTCTCCGATTTGTTGGAGTGAAGTGGGGGATAGACAGATTACGGGTCCGGAGATTATACAAGAAACTACCGAGAAGATCATCCAAATTCAACAACGGTTGAAAACCGCCCAAAGTCGACAAAAGAGCTACGCTGACATTAAAAAAAAAAAGATATAGAATTTGAAATTGGAGAGATGGTCATGCTTAAAGTTGCACCTTGGAAAGGCGTTGTTCGATTTGGTAAACGAGGGAAATTAAATCCAAGGTATATTGGACCATTCAAGATTATTGATCATGTCGGACTAGTAGCTTACCGACTTGAGTTACCTCAACAACTCGCGGCTGTACATAACACTTTCCACGTCTCGAATTTGAAGAAATGTTTTGCTAAAGAAGATCTCACTATTACGTTAGATGAAATCCAAATCAACGAAAAACTTCAATTCATCGAAGAACCCGTCGAAATAATGGATCGTGAGGTTAAAAGACTTAAGCAAAACAAGATACCAATTGTTAAGGTTCGATGGAATGCTCGTAGAGGATCCGAGTTCACCTGGGAGCGTGAAGATTAGATGAAGAAGAAATACCCGCATCTATTTCCAGAAGATTCGTCAACAGCTTAAAATTTCGGGACGAAATTTATTTAACGGGTAGGTACTGTAGTGACCCGAACTTTTCCATGTTTATATATATTAATTGAGATTGATATTTACATGATTAAATGTTTTCAACATGTTAAGCAATCAAACTTGTTAATACTTGATTAATTGAAATATGTTTCATATAGACAATTGACCACCCAAGTTGACCGGTGATTCACGAACGTTAAAACTTGTAAAAACTATACGATGACATATATATGGATATATATATATAGTTAACATGATACTATGATAAGTAAACATATCATTAAGTATATTAAAAATGAACTACATATGTAAAAACAAGACTACTAACTTAATGATTTTTAAACGAGACATATATGTAACGATTATCGTTGTAAAGACATTTAATGTGTATATATCATACTAAGAGATATTCATACATGATAATATCATGATAATATAATAATTTAAAATCTCATTTTATATTATAAACATTGGGTTAACAACATTTAACAAGATCGTTAACCTAAAGGTTTCAAAACAACACTTACATGTAACGACTAACGATGGCTTAACGACTCAGTTAAAATGTATATACATGTAGTGTTTTAATATGTATTTATACACTTTTGAAAGACTTCAATACACTTATAAAAATACTTCTACTTAACAAAAATGCTTACAATTACATCCTCGTTCAGTTTCATCAACAATTCTACTCGTATGCACCCGTATTCGTACTCGTACAATACACAGCTTTTAGATGTATGTACTATTGGTATATACACTCCAATGATCAACTCTTAGCAGCCCATGTGAGTCACCTAACACATGTGGGAACCATCATTTGGCAACTAGCATGAAATATCTCATAAAATTACAAAAATATGAGTAATCATTCATGACTTATTTACATGAAAACAAAATTACATATCCTTTATATCTAATCCATACACCAACGACCAAAAACACCTACAAACACTTTCATTCTTCAATTTTCTTCATCTAATTGATCTCTCTCAAGTTCTATCTTCAAGTTCTAAGTGTTCTTCATATATTCTACAAGTTCTAGTTACATAAAATCAAGAATACTTTCAAGTTTGCTAGCTCACTTCCAATCTTGTAAGGTGATCATCCAACCTCAAGAAATCTTTGTTTCTTACAGTAGGTTATCATTCTAATACAAGGTAATAATCATATTCAAACTTTGGTTCAATTTCTATAACTATAACAATCTTATTTCAAGTGATGATCTTACTTGAACTTGTTTTCGTGTCATGATTCTGCTTCAAGAACTTCGAGCCATCCAAGGATCCGTTGAAGCTAGATCCATTTTTCTCTTTTCCATTAGGTTTATCCAAGGAACTTGAGGTAGTAATGATGTTCATAACATCATTCGATTCATACATATAAAGCTATCTTATTCGAAGGTTTAAACTTGTAATCACTAGAACATAGTTTAGTTAATTCTAAACTTGTTCGCAAACAAAAGTTAATCCTTCTAACTTGACTTTTAAAATCAACTAAACACATGTTCTATATCTATATGATATGGTAACTTAATGATTTAAAACCTGGAAACATGAAAAACACCGTAAAACCGGATTTACGCCGTCGTAGTAACACCGCGGGCTGTTTTGGGTTAGTTAATTAAAAACTATGATAAACTTTGATTTAAAAGTTGTTATTCTGAGAAAATGATTGTTATTATGAACATGAAACTATATCCAAAAATTATGGTTAAACTCAAAGTGGAAGTATGTTTTCTAAAATGGTCATCTAGACGTCGTTCTTTCGACTGAAATGACTACCTTTACAAAAATGACTTGTAACTTATTTTTCCGACAATAAACTTATAATTTTTCTATTTAGATTCATAAAATAGAGTTCAATATGAAACCATAGCAATTTGATTCACTCAAAACGGATTTAAAATGAAGAAGTTATGGGTAAAACAAGATTGGATAATTTTTCTCATTTTAGCTACGTGAAAATTGGTAACAAATCTATTCCAACCATAACTTAATCAACTTGTATTGTATATTATGTAATCTTGAGATACCATAGACACGTATACAATGTTTCGACCTATCATGTCGACACATCTATATATATTTCGGAACAACCATAGACACTCTATATGTGAATGTTGGAGTTAGCTATACAGGGTTGAGGTTGATTCCAAAATATATATAATTTGAGTTGTGATCAATACTGAGATACGTATACACTGGGACGTGGATTGATTCAAGATAATATTTATCGATTTATTTCTGTACATCTAACTGTGGACAACTAGTTGTAGGTTACTAACGAGGACAGCTGACTTAATAAACTTAAAACATCAAAATATATTAAAAGTGTTGTAAATATATTTTGAACATACTTTGATATATATATATATATTGTTATAGGTTCGTGAATCAACCAGTGGCCAAGTCTTACTTCCCGACGAAGTAAAAATCTGTGAAAGTGAGTTATAGTCCCACTTTTAAAATCTAATATTTTTGGGATGAGAATACATGCAGGTTTTATAAATAATTTACAAAATAGACATAAATACGTGAAACTACATTATATGGTTGAATTATCGAAATCTAATATGCCCCTTTTTATTAAGTCTGGTAATCTAAGAATTAGGGAACAGACACCCTAATTGACGCGAATCCTAAAGATAGATCTATTGGGCCTAACAAACCCCATCCAAAGTACCGGATGCTTTAGTACTTCGAAATTTATATCATATCCGAAGGGTGTCCCGGAATGATGGGGATATTCTTATATATGCGTCTTGTTAATGTCGGTTACCAGGTGTTCACCATATGAATGATTTTTATCTCTATGTATGGGATGTGTATTGAAATATGAAATCTTGTGGTCTATTATTATGATTTGATATATATAGGTTAAACCTATAACTCACCAACATTTTTGTTGACGTTTTAAGCATGTTTATTCTCAGGTGATTATTAAGAGCTTCCGCTGTCGCATACTTAAATAAGGACGAGATTTGGAGTCCATGCTTATATGATATTGTGTAAAAACTGCATTCAAGAAACTTATTTTGTTGTAACATATTTGTATTGTAAACCATTATGTAACGGTCGTGTGTAAACAGGATATTTTAGATTATCATTATTTGATAATCTACGTAAAGCTTTTTAAACCTTTATTGATGAAATAAAGGTTATGGTTTGTTTTAAAATGAATGCAGTCTTTGAAAAACGTCTCATATAGAGGTCAAAACCTCGCAACGAAATCAATTAATATGGAACGTTTTTAATCAATAAGAACGGGACATTTCACCAGAGCACGATGAAAATCAAGTAGTCGTTGTTGAAGCTCCAGCGACTCGTACTTCGAATCGGGAAAGGAAACGTCCAGGGTGGCACTCAGATTATATTATGGAAAGCAATGTTGCATATTGTCTTCTAACAGAGGAAGGAGAGCCAACAACTCTTCGCGAGGCACTGAATCATTCCGATGCATCTCAGTGGATGACAGCTATGCAGAAAGAAATTGAAGCTCTTCATAAAAATAAAACATGGGAACTTGTGCCATTGCCAAAAGGTAGAAAACCTATTGGAAATAAATGGGTGTATAAGATCAAGCGAAATGGCGATGATCAAGTGGAGCGGTATCGTGCAAGACTGGTGGTTAAAGGATATGCTCAGAAAGAAGGTACGGACTTTAATGAAATATTTTCTCCTGTGGTTCGACTTACAACAATTCGAGTAGTTCTAGCGATGTGTGCTACATTTGATTTGCATCTAGAGCAGCTAGATGTGAAAACTGCATTTCTTCATGGAAATCTTGAAGAAGAAATTTATATGCTTCAACCAGAAGGTTTTGAACTACAAGGAAAAAAGAACTTGGTTTGCAGGTTAAAGAAATCTCTGTATGGTCTCAAACAGGCGCCGAGATATTGGTACAAGAGATTTGATTCTTTCATAATGAGCCTTGAATATAACAGACTTTATGTAGACCCTTGTGCATATTTCAAGAGGTTTGGGGACAATGATTTTGTCATTTTGCTGTTATATGTAGACGACATGTTGGTTGCAGGCCCCAACAAAGATCGTATTAATAAGCTGAAGGCTCAATTGGCTAGGGAGTTTGAAATGAAAGACTTGGGTGCCGCAAACAAGATTCTAGGGATGCAAATTCACCGAGACAGGGATAATAGGAAGATTTGGCTTTCTCAAAAGAATTATTTGAGGAAAATCTTGGAGCGTTTCAATATGCAATATAGTAAGCCAATCTCAACCCCACATCCTACTAATCTCAAGTTATCCTCCGTTATGTGTCCTAGCAGTAACTACGAGAGGAAGGAGATGTCTCGCGTACCGTATGCATCAGCAGTGGGAAGTTTAATGTTCGCAATGATATGTACAAGACCAGACATTACACATGCAGTGGGAGTAGTTAGTCGGTACATGGCGAATCCTGATAAAGAGCATTGGAATGCGGTAAAGAGGATCCTTAGATACATCAAGGGAACCTTAGATGTTGCATTATGTTATGGGGAACCGAAATTTATTGGTATGTTGATTCAGATTATGCAGGTGATATCGATAAAAGTAAATCTACCACTGCATATGTTTTCACACTTTGTGGTGGAATAGTAGGCTGGGTTTCAAAACTGCAGCTAGTTGTAGCCACGTCAACAACAGAGGCAGAATATGTAGCAGCTACTCAAGCTATTAAAGAGGCAGTATGGTTGAAGACGTTGTTGGAGGAACTCGGGCACAAACAAAAGAATATCACTCTATTTTGTGACAACCAAAGTGTCTTGCATCTTGCAAGGAATCCGGCATTTCATTCAAAGACAAAGCATATACGAGTTCAATATCACTTCGTTCGTGAGAAAGTGGAAGAAGGAACCGTAGATATGCAGAAAATTCATACTGACGACAATGTAGCTGATTTTCTAACAAAGTCAATCAACCGTGACAAGTTTATTTGGTGCCGTTCCTCATGCGGCCTAGCAGAAACGTAAGCAACATCATTGGCAAGGAAGGATTATCGTGTGAAGATTGATTGAGCTTCAATCAAATCTTCAAGTGGGAGATTGTTGAAATAAATTGGAGTTGGTCAATGTTGCATTTGGTAAACTAGAATTCACAAATGGAGTTGGTTTCATGGTGGCTAACTTACACCATTATCTTCTAAACCAATTCACTTCTACATCTAGTATAAATAGAGATCATTGGAAACACATTTGTAGCATCCCAAAACATTCAATCTTCTTTCTCATATCTTCTTGTGTTCTAATAGTATAATAGAGAGTTTGTGAGATTAATCTCCTAATTACAAGAGATATAAAGATTAGTGATTATCCTTGTAATTATAGAGAAGTGTAATTCCTATTATTCAAATTAGTGAAACATTTCTTTCCTTGCCCGTGGTTTTTACCTTATTGGGGTTTTCCACGTTAAATCTTGGTGTTCCTTTATTGTCATTATTTCAAGTATTACTAGCGGTTTGTTATAATTCGGTGTCACTTTTCTCAACAAGTGTAAATTCAAAAGATAACAAATTTATTCCAGATCACAACATTATTTATCCATGATTTACATAGAATTTTAAATGGGTCATGATTGCATAATACAACTACGTATATTTTTATTTATAAATTAAATACAATAGCTCTTTCTAACCCATAGTTTCAAGAAATTGATCGATGTTCAAATATCCCAACACGATCCTGTTAAAAATGATGACATGTGAAATAATATAAATAGTAACACTATATTAAGCTTTACACAACATTCTGGCCCATTTGACACGATTATATCAACCTGCTTTTTATGCATAGTTTTTTTGTTTTTTTTTTTTTGTTTTTTTTACCATTCTTTACATTCTTGATGAATTACAACCTGAATTGGGCCAAATATTAATGTAATAATGGTTGAAAAGGCATTAAAAATATTTCTTCATATATTTTATAAGAAATATGTTACTTTTGCATTGTCCTTGGTCTCAAAATGTGTGGTCGAATTTATTTTCTTGGTGGAATGTTGTTTGGGTGATGCCTTCTTCCATTATTGAGTTCTCTCTTGAGTGCTTTCATGGTTTAGGGGTTAATGCTAAGAAAGCTTGGAGGTTGATTGGTCCGGTTTCCTTTTGGTTAATTTGGCTTGCTAGAAACGATTTTCTATTTAATGGATCTTACCAAAATTGGAGAAGTGTCATGGAGCATATTAAGATTAAAGTGTTCCAATGGTTGGTTAATGCGGGTGATGTAGAGAGTTATCAAATGTATGTTTGGAAATCTCAGCCTTGGACTCTGATTTAAGCTACTATCGAAGATGAAGGCACAAGTTGAAGGATGTCTTGTTTTTCCTACTGACTTTGGTGATATGCATAGTCTAATACTTTTTGGCAATAAGCTTGTTATTGCTTATTTGGTTTTGTTTGATGTAAGTGGGTTTATGAGGTGAATATGGGCATGTCCATATTGCCTCCGCTTTGGTTTTTTGGGCTACTAAGTCCTGGATCTTGTATCATTTATTTTCACTCTGTGTGAAAAAAATTATATAAATTTATGTTTTTTGCCAAAAAAAGAAAGAAAGAAAGAAATATGTTACCTCAAGAACATGATTAAATATTCCTGAATGTAACCTCATTGGGATCTATAGTAACATTTATGACATAAATTTGTAGTCCCTCAAAAGCTCTCCTAACTTTGCTATCATCATCCTATATAGTCAAGAAAACAGAGAAGTTTATTAAAGTTATAGATTCTGATCGAGGAACACTCTCTCATATGATTCACTTTTCATGGCAAAGCAACACCAACCCGTGTGGTACCTTATTCACTTAACTAAGCTAAATAGATAAACGTGCAAATCTTAAACCTCAAACCATGATACTCACATTACCTTATTCACTGGCACCATCAGCAAATCAGTTTGAAGGGATGCACTATTTTGTAACTCCAATCCAAGCCTCTTCCTTCTTCAAAATTATACAATAATAACATTACAGCTTTTAAATAATTTTATATACTATTTCAACAATATAAAAAGATGGGAGTTTTATAATTTTAACAATTGAACTTATCATAGATGAAGCGTTAAAACAAATCAGGCCACTAGTATGTCGTAACCAACCAAGACTAACCTCAGTAAAACTATATATGATTCCACACACCACATATAACCTTCCACATATCAGCATCAACACCTCTAAAAAAAGCACATTTTACAAATTTCATATAAATATATAATTAGCAACCCATTTAGGTGAAGTTATTCAATTTTTGATATATTGTAAGTTGTCCCAATTTTATAAAGGGGACTTTGTGTTGGGTTTATTAGTGGGTTTCCAATATGATAAAGCTTTAACACAAAGTCTAAAGCCCAACAATTTAGGCCCAAATGGTTTGTTGACTTGGTCAAACATTTGAGGGCATTATTTTTGAATTGTGTCCAGCTATCTTCAATTGATACGAGAGAGAGAGAGAGATCAGATAGAGATCAAGAAAAAAGGTGAAAAACACATTTCCCGTCTACAGTGACAGCAGGCCAGAAAAGAGACGATCCCCGGAGATCCGACCGTTGAATCTTCACGATATTTGGGCTGTGTCTTCCTGACATCAGTGCCAACATTTTTGGCTGTTGAATTCATCTAAAAAGGCCTTTAGCTCATGCTTTTGCTGCTGGAACAGAGGCCAGTTTATTGGTAGTGTTGTTCATCTTTTGTCTTTAATTTCTTTATATACTTGTTGATTATTGTTGTTCAAGAGTATGATAATGTTGTATACCTCTAGTTGAGCTAGAGAAGGATTATTGTATTGCTCTTTTGTTGATGATAGTGGAATTTAAGTGGCTTACGAGTCCCGTGATTTTTACTCTCGATATTGAGAGGTTTTCCACGTAAAAAGTCTCGTGTGTATTGTGTGTGCTTGATTATTTTGTATTTGCTGATTTGGGACAGAATTGGGGCTGATTTGTGGTGATTGTGGTATACCTTATTTGTTAGTTTCCTCACGGGTTCATACGGGTCGGAAAATGTTTGTCAAACGGGTTTGTTTCCGTTTTGTAGATTGCCCGTTGTGACTATTTTCCCATCAAATTTTATCAAGAGCTAGGTTATTTGATTTGACTTGTGTGAAAGATGGAAGCTAATACAAGTAAAATGATTAGTTTAAATGGTTCAAATTATCATGTTTGGAAAGGCAAGATAGAGGATCTTCTTTATGTGAAAGATTATTATTTGCCTGTTTTTACTGAGGATAAACCTGAGGAAAAATCTGATGCTCAATGGAAAATTTTGCATAGAAAAGTATGTGGGTATATTCGGCAGTGGGTTGATGATAATGTTGTGAATCATATTACTGGGGAGACTGATGCTAAAGCCTTGTGAAAAAAGCTTGAGCAGTTATATGAGCGAAAGACTGGGAATAACAAGTTGTTCTTAATTAAGCAGATGATGGCTTTGAAGTATCATGATGGGACTCCTATTACAGATCACCTAAACGCATATCAGGGTATTATAAATCAGCTTGCAGGTATGGGTATCAAGTTTGAGGATGAGATTCAGGGTCTCTGGTTACTTGGTACATTACCGGACTCTTGGGAGACTTTTAGGACATCTTTGTCCAACTCTGCACCGAATGGTACTATCACCATGGAATTGGCTAAGGGTAGTATTTTAAATGAAGAGATGAGAAGAAAGTCACAAAGTTCCTCTTCACAGTCAGATATCTTGGTCACAGAAATGCGGGGGAGAAGTCATAGTAGAGGTCAGGGTAAAAGAGGCAATCATCGTAGCAGCTCACGCAAAGGTAAATTTGCTAATGTTGAGTGTTATAATTGTCATGAAAAGGGGCACACAAAGTGGTATTGTCCAAAGTTGAAGAATGAGAAGAAAAAGGCATATGACAAGAATAAACAAAAGAAAAGTGATGGTGGTGATGATGATGATAAGGTTGAAGTTAACGCTATCACAGATGAGTTCTTTGTTTGTATTGATTATGATATGATCAATCTTACTCATGATGACACGAGTTGGATTGTTGATAGTGGTACTACATGTCATGTTGCAATTTGTAGAGATCACTTCTCATCTTACACTCTAGGTGATTATGGATTTGCTAGGATGGGTAATGCCGGGTTATCAAAGATCGTTGGTATTGGAGATGTTTGTTTGAAATTTGACACGGGAATGGAGTTAGTTTTGCATAATGTAAAACATGTTCCGGATATGAGACTTAATGTTATTTCAACAGGCATTCTTGATGATGATGGTTATTATAACGGTTTTGGTAATGGTATTTGGAAACTAACTCTTGGTTCTATGATAGTGGGAAGAGGCAAGAAAGACTCAAGATTATACATCACGCGTCCGAAGATCATCCAGAACATTGTTAAGGCAGTGGACAATGTTGATTCTACTGAGTTGTGGCATAAAAGACTTGGCCACATGAGTGAAAAGGGGATGTCTATCTTGTTTAAGAAGAATGTGTTGTCGGGTGTTAGTGATATTAATTTGAGTAAGTGTTCTCACTGTTTGGCAGGTAAACAGACCAGAGTTGCGTTTAAGAGTCATTCTCCTTTTCGAATGGAGAACATACTTGATCTAATGCATTCGGATGTTTGTGGGCCTATGAAAACTAGGACACTTGGTGGATGTTTCGAATTTGTTACATTCATCGATGATCATTCCAGGAAGGTGTGAGTTTATACCTTAAAGTCAAAGGATCAAGTATATGAGAAGTTTAAGGAATTTCATGCACTAGTTGAAAGGCAAAGGGGAAGAAACTCAAGTGTATTCGGACTGATAATGGCAGTGAATACATTGGTAGATTTGATGCTTATTGTAAGGAGAATGGTATTCGGCATCAAAAGACTCCACCAAAGACACCTCAGTTGAATGGCTTAGCAGAGAGGATGAACAGAACTTTGGTTGAGAGAGTTAGATGTTTGCTTTCACATGCAGGGTTGTCCGATTCCTTTTGGGGTGAGGCTTTAAATACGGCAGTTCATATTATTAATCTAACCCCTTGTGTTCCTTTGCGTTTTGATGTTCCAAACAGGGTTTGGAGCGGCAAAGATGTTTCTTACCATCATTTATGAGTTTTTGGATGTAAAGCTTTTGTTCATGTTCCCAAAGATGAGAGGTCAAAGCTTGATATGAAGACTAAGCCATGTGTATTCCTCGGCTATGGTGAAGATGATTTTGGGTACAGGTTATATGATCCAGTTCAGAAGAAACTTGTATGAAGTCGAGATGTTGTTTTTACAAAAGATCAGATGTTAAAAGATGTTAAGAAGACAGATTCAGTTCCTCAACCTAGTACTGATCTTGTTGATTTGTGTAACGACCCTGGATTTTCCAACGTTATTTTATTAATTATTATTATTATTAATACGTGTGATAAAACGAATGTATGTTATTACATTTACATGTTGCCATGATTGCCCGAACTTGACTTTAATTGCCCGAAACGTCTTTGTGACACCCGGAACTTTCACGAATAATATTTTTAGATATTATTTACATTCATGATTAGTTTTATTAATCATTTTAATTAACTATGGTGATTAGTTAGTTACTTGGGCTTTAATTGGTTTAACTTGTGAATTATTGAACTTGGGCTTGTTTAAAATAAATGGACTCATGAATAAGGCTTATAAGCCCACCCTACATATTAAATGGACTTAATTAGCCCATAAGACTTGTAAGTATTACTTGTATATGGTAACTAGTTAGTTAAGGAGATGAGGAATCTAGTTAACTTGCCATTCCCATGTAAACACACCAAGTATCCAACTTTTGTAAGGCTTTACAAGCTTGTAACCAACAAACAACTCTCTTCCCCCTCCCCCACTCCAAAACTAACGGCCTAGGGCCATTTTATGTGTTCAAAATCTTTTTTTTTTACTACTTGATACACTTACTTCTCTCATTACACTTCACATTTAGCAAACACACTTACTTTCTCTCAAACTTTCTCTCAGTTTTCTTTCAAGGTTTTCTTTCTTCTTTGTAAGTAACTTGAAGCATTTCTTCTCTTTTTCTTTAACCAAAACTGAAACCAAGAGACACATAATCATCATCATCATCTTTTGTTACTTACTTGTTTGTTATTATTACTTACTTACTTTGTGTTGTTACTTACTAGCTTTCAAGAATCAAACTTGTTAGTTTGATTCTTCATTTTATCTTGTTAAAACAAGAACAACAAGAACATATACTTTCAAGTTATGTCCTACATTTTTTATTTTTAAAAGCTTTATGTTCATGTGTTGATAAACTCATACTTGTAACTCATGTTAGTAAACTTTAAAAGTTTACTTTCTTAAAGATCAAACTTTGGTTTGAATCTTTAAAGTATGAACAACCATGAACAAATTACATGTTTACTTAGTTTACTTCTTGCATTTTAATTTCATGTAATTAGTTTAAATGGTCAAGTACTACAAGTTAGTCTTGATCTCATTAATCTTGAACTAAAAGTTAACTTGAAAGTTCAAGAACATACAAATAAGTTTTCTTTATATATAACTTTGTATACTTATACTTGATCTAGACTTTTGGGTCTTGGATCTTCAAGATCTAACTAAGAACCATGTTCTACACCTTAAGATCTTGATTAGTTAGTTTATTTTCAAGTTTAGAGTTCGATATTTCTATTATAGTTCATGTAGGTGTCAAACCTAAGACTTTGATGTAACTTTGGTTCATCAAACTACATGCAACTCTTAAGTGAGTTGTGCTTCATGTATTAGACTTGCACTAGGGTTATGATGGTCAATACTTGGTTAAGATGATGTAGATACATCAATGAGTTGTACACTTGAAGCTATATGCATCAAGGATGAGAAACATGATGAACATCACGCACCAAGACCACCGGAACTCACTTAAACTTACTGTTTCTGTCCAAACCCTACTGACCTGCTGTTTCTGTAACATACCAGTAGACCTGGGCTACTGAGACCATGATTTTTAGATAGAACTTTTCGAGTATATAACTTTTCATATAGGACTCGTCTTAATCCGAGTTACGGTTTAGGATTTATGGCCCTCCGATCGTCACTATGTCCTTTTTAACGTTGTGCAGAAATTTCTGACCTACTCGTACTTAGACCATCTCCACGGTCAAACGAAGACGAGTTTGCTTCTGAAAATTTTACCACAACTAAAGGACTCATAGACGGAGCCATGGCCGCTGGTCTCACCTTAATTCAGTAAGGGTAGAGGCCGTGGTGACTGACTGAAGTCAGCCTTTGTTGTAAACTACTTTCATGAATGAAACCTACTTTACACCTTTTGTTAAATGATGAATGATGATGACCTTTAAGACCTTATTTACATACTTTTAAACCTATTAAGGTGATTTACTGACTTAGTACTATTTGCCTTAGGTTGAGGACCTTCGGACCGATTACTTGCACACCTTTTCCGAACCGACTTTACGACTACATTATCATTGTGAGTTATAGCATTCCCTTTTTACTTTAACTTATTTTGGGAACTGAGAATACATGCAGATTTTATGTTTTACATACTAGGCACGAGTACTTAAACTTATATATGTGTGGGTTATACAACGGCAGAAACATTCCCTTTAGCTCGGTAACGTTTAATCATTGGTTTTTGAACCGTGAACGCGAATCTTAGATATGGATCCATAGGGTTTGACATCCCCACTCGGGCTAGTAGCGCTAGCATTTAACGAGTGTTTAATACTTCGTAAACATACGCACTTGCCAAGTGTACTTTCAGGGGGTATAAACGTTAAGTTAGTTACCAAGTGCCCACGGTTAACATATACTTTATCATACTGTTTTGAAACGCTCTTTGTAGCACTGAAATCTCGTGGCCTACCTTACATACTGTTATACTTAAACTATAGCTCACCAAACTTTGTGTTGACATTTTTAAGCATGTTTTTCTCAGGTGCTTGAGGGTAGCTTCCGCTGTGTACTAGTCGTGCTGTAGACACCCGCTGCTTAGAGTTGTCATCGCATGAACTACTTTACCTTGCATTCAAACTTTTGTACTTTTGAACTATGACTTGTAACGACCATTGTGGTCACATACACTTATTATTTGCCTCTACTTAGTGAAGCATGCTTTTGGATTGTAAAACATTCGATGTTGGTTTAAACATCACTTTATTATTGAATGCAAACTCTTTTTGAAAACGTATATAGTACTTAACCTTGTAATGATCCTGTTGTTGATGATTCGTACACGATGGTTTTGTACGGGGCATCACATTTGGTATCAGAGCATTGGTTGTAGGGAATTAGGTTGCATTAGTGAGTCTAAGACCGACCCGAGTAGGATTCACTAATAGGACTAATCTACAACTTGCTAGTTTACTTATTTCCGCTGAACTTACTGCATGCTGCCGCTTACTGTTACTGCTATATGTCGTATGCTACTACATGATTTCACTACTGCATGCTATTACTTGCTTTCGATTGCATGCTACCTTCGTACGATATGCTGTTATTGCCATGCTACTTATTGTTATACATGATTTAAACTGTTGGCCTAATACGTGCTTGCTTTATGACTTACTGACATGGAAAATTTATTTTTCCTTGTTCAGATGTCGGATGTACCACCTGCTAGCATTTTGGGCAGTTCAGACTCAGACCCCGTCGCCCTACCTGCTGCTGCTGCCGATACACCGGTCCCGCTACCCATTAGTGATCCCGGCGCTTCTACTTCCGGAGCCAGTAGTAGTACACCTGCACCAGTGGCTGCTTCCGATGGATACGTAGGCCCTACGGAGATTCCAGCTCCGTCTGCTCCTGGACCCTCGGGGTCACAGCCCCGCATCGGTGGGATTGAGATTCCCGCGGAGTTCGGGGAAGGGCCATTTCGTAACCATATGTGCACGCCTTGACGACGCACTCCTGACGGACGTTTAGTGCCGATTCCGCCAGGCAAACACAGACAGATGTTGGCCGCCTTCGGACTGCCAGTTGAGCCACCCATGTCGCCACCACATGATTCAGACGACGGGTCTTCCACTGATGCTCCATCAGACGACACCTCTTCGGATGACTCCAGTGACGACGAGGACCCTGCTGATATACCTATACAGGCACCCTCCACCCCGCCGAAGAAGCGGTACCGTCCTGACGGCACCGTCATTCCAGGGGTGAATGGGGGTCGTGCTTTCACTGACACTTTTGGTCGGCGTCGGAGGGTTACTGCCCGTAAGTGGCTTGTGCCGTACCCTGCCGACCCACTCATACGTAAGGCACCTCGTTATGTGCTGACTATTTCTGGAGCTGGGACATCTGCACCCCGTTTTGTGCGGTCTGTACCACCCGCTCCACCAGCACCATCCGCTCCACCGGCCCCACCTGCACCGCCGGCACCGCCTGTCCCACCATCTCCCACAGTCGAGGAATTGACAAGGGAGGTGGGAATCCTCCGAGCTCGGGTTACTGAGCTCGAGGAGCAGTTGGCTCAGGTTTTAGACATCCTACACCCACCTCCACCGTAGGACTTTTGTATTAGATTTCGTTATGTAATCTAGTTGTAGTTTTATGTTTCACTTATGTATTGTACGGACTTATTCGGATGTATGAAACTTATTATTATTAATGGAACTTTGCGTTATTTAATTCTTGCACGATGTTCTATTTACATTACTGTACGATGATTCTGTGGTATTCGTACCTAGATGCGTTATTTAATAACATGTGATGTTTTGATTCCATGTTGGTTACTATATACTGTATTATTACTACTTGCATACTGGATTTTGACTTGAGTCAAAATTTTTGTTTAGAACATCATGGCTAACGGTCGATCCACACCTACTGCTGCTCAAATTGAAGAGATGATCCAAGAACGTGTAGCTGCAGCCCTAGCAGAAAGAAATCTCCAAGCTCCACCGCCACCACCACCGGTTATCCCACCCGTTCGAAATGGGTGTACTTACAAGGAATTCCAGAGCTGCAAACCACATAACTTCAGTGGAACCGAGGGACCGGTTGGACTCACCAGATGGTTCGAGAAACTTGAATCGGTATTCCGAGTTAGCAACTGTTCGGAGGACAACAAGACCAAGTTTGCTTCGTGCACGCTATCTGATGGTGCGCTAACGTGGTGGAACACGTTAGCTCAAGCGAAAGGCATTGATGAGGCGTATGCTATGCCATGGGAGGAATTCAAAGCGGCAATGATTGATGAGTATTGTCCGAGAACCGAAATACAAAAGATGGAGATGGAATTCATGCAGCTAAAGGCCGTTGGGAACGACCTTGATAGTTACAACAGGAGATATTTCGAACTAGCCCTGATGTGTCCGACAATGGTCACCCCGGAATTCAAACGAATGGAAAGGTACTTCTGGGAACTCCCTAAGTCCATCAAAGGAAACGTCACATCGTCCAAACCACCGAATGTTCCCGAAGCAATGCGCATGGCGCATACCCTCATGAATCAGATTCTTGTTGATGAGCCGGAGAAGGCTAAGTTTGAGGCTGGTAGTAGTGAAAAGAGGAAATGGGACAACAACCACAACAACAACCACCACCACAACAACAGGGGGAGAACTTATGACCATACCCCTGCCAAAAGGCACAACAACGGTGGAAACCCCAACCCCAACAACAACACCAACTCTAACCCGAACTACAAGGGAACCTTACCACAATGCAAGAGGTGTTATAAACACCACACTGGGTATTGCAATGTTGTCTGCGAGAAGTGTCAACGGGCTGGGCATATCGGAAAAGACTGCAAGGTTACCACTTTGAATGGGAAGCCGAATACCAATGGACCTAAGAAGTGCTACGAATGCGGGCAGATGGGCCATTTCAGAAATGCGTGCCCAAATAAGCGAAAAGATGGCGGACCACCCCGCGCTAGAGCTTTCAATGTTAATGCAAGGGACGCACGCGAAAACCCCGACTTGGTGACAGGTATATTCAAAATCAACAACCTTTTAGCTTCTGTCTTGTTTGATACTGGTGCGGATAGAAGTTATGTATGTAGACATTTTTGCGATAAGATTAATTGGTCATTAGTCCCGTTAAAAGAGAGTATGCTTGTCGAGGTCGCCAATGGAAAACTTGAAAAGGTTGACCATATTAGTCGTGGAGCTATTATCAACATAGCTGGTGCAGATTTCGAAATTGACTTGATACCTATCAAACTGGGAAGTTTTGACGAGATCGTCGGTATGGATTGGTTGAGCAAGATAAGGGCTGATATTATCTGTGGAGATAAAGCAATACGCATACCACAAGGAGATGGCAAACCACTGGTTATCTATGGAGAGAGATGTACCTCGAAGTTGAACCTCATTAGTTGCGTGAAAGCGCAAAAGATTATGAAGAAGGGACGTTTTGCTGTCCTAGCACATGTGAAAGTGGTAGAAACTGAGGTGAAAAGCGTGAACGACGTTCGAATTGTGAACGAATTTTCCGATGTCTTCCCTGAAGAATTGCCTGGATTACCGCCGCCTAGAGCCGTAGAGTTTCAGATTGATTTAATGCTAGGAGCTGCACCTGTAGCTCGCGCACCTTATAGACTCGCACCTTCCGAGATGCAAGAATTACAAAGCCAACTACAAGAACTACTTGATCGAGGATTTATCCAACCAAGTTTCTCGCCTTGGGGCGCACCTGTGTTGTTTGTGAAGAAGAAGGATGGATCCTTCCGTATGTGTATCGACTACCGTGAGCTCAACAAATTGACTATCAAGAATCGGTATCCTCTTCCATGAATTGACGATCTTTTTGATCAACTACAAGGATCGAGCGTTTACTCAAAGATCGATTTGCGATCCGGATATCACCAGCTGAGGGTGAAGGAAAGTGATGTGATGAAAACTGCATTCAGGACCCGTTATGGTCATTATGAGTTTCTCGTGATGCCATTCGATTTAACAAATGCACCTGCCGTGTTCATGGACCTCATGAATCGTGTCTGCAAGCCGTACTCGGATAAGTTTGTAATCATCTTCATGGATGATATCCTCATCTACTCCAAAAGCAAAAAAGAACATGAGCAACACCTCCGACTAGTACTTGAACTCTTAAGACAAGAGCAACTTTACGCCAAATTCTCCAAGTGTGAATTTTGGTTGAAGGAAGTTCAATTTCTGGGTCATGTTGTGAGCGACCAGGGTATCAAAGTTGATCCCGCCAACATTGAAGCCATCAGCAAGTGGGAGACCCCCACTACTCCGACGCATATTCACCAATTCCTAGGTCTCGCCGGTTACTACCGAAGATTCATCGAAGGATTTTCTCTGATTGCGCGTCCTTTGACCGCGCTGACTCACAAGGGCAAGAAGTTCATTTGGGAACCCGCACATGAATCAGCATTTCAAACTTTGAAGAAGAAGTTAACCACCGCACCTATCCTATCGCTTCCTGAGGGTAGTGATGATTTCGTTGTTTATTGTGATGCATCAAAGAGTAGTTTTGGTTGTGTACTGATGCAACGATCAAAGGTTATTGCCTATGCCTCCCGCCAACTGAAGATTCACTAGCAGAACTACACTACTCACGATCTTGAACTTGGAGCCATTGTCTTTGCGCTCAAATTGTGGAGACATTATTTGTATGGAACTAAGAGCACTATCTTCACCGATCACAAGAGTCTCCAGCATATCTTCGATCAGAAGCAACTGAATATGAGACAACGTCGATGGATCGAGACGCTCAACGACTACAATTGTGAACTCCGTTATCACCCTGGAAAGGCCAATGTTGTAGCTGACGCTTTAAGCCGAAAGGAGAGGACGGCACCTCTTCGTGTTAGGGCTCTGAACATCACCATCCATTCGAATCTCAACAGCCAGATCAGAGTAGCCCAAGATGAGGCTCTCAAGGAGGAGAATATATCTCACGAACATTTGAACATACTTGTCTCTCGATTCGAGGTTAGGGAATCTGGACTCCGATGTTATGCCGAAAGAATTTGGGTACCTCTTTATGGGGATTTACGGAACCTTATACTTGATGAAGCCCACAAATCGAGATATTCGATTCATCCTGGAGCGGGCAAAATGTACCACGACCTTAAAGAACAGTATTGGTGGCCGAATCTTAAGAAGGACGTTGCGACTTATGTTGGTAAGTGTTTGACTTGCTCGAAGGTTAAAGCAGAGCATCAAAGACCTTCTGGGTTACTTCAACAGCCAGAAATCCCACAATGGAAGTGGGAAAGGATCACAATGGATTTCATTACTAAGCTGCCGAAGACGGTGGGCGGATTCGATACCATTTGAGTTATTGTTGACCGCCTCACCAAATCTGCACACTTCCTAGCGATGAAGGAAACTGATACAATGGAAAGACTTGCTCAGCTATACATCAAGGAGGTTGTATCTCGTCATGGTGTACCTTTATCGATCATCTCCGATCGCGATCCCCGTTTTGCTTCTATATTTTGGCGTTCTTTGCAAGAAGCCATGGGAACCCGTCTTGACATGAGTACTGCTTATCATCCTCAGACTGACGGGCAAAGTGAACGAACGATTCAGACCTTTGAGGACATGCTGCGTGCATGTGTTATCGATTTTGGAAAGGCCTGGGAAAGGCATTTGCCACTCGCCGAATTCTCGTACAACAACAGTTATCACTCTAGCATTAATGCTGCACCTTTTGAAGCATTGTATGGCCGTAAGTACCGATCTCCTATTTGTTGGCCCGAAGTAGGCGAAAAGCAAATCACCGGACCCGAGGTAGTCCATGAAACCACGGAGAAGATTGCTCAGATTCAAGCTAGACTTAAGACTGCCCGTGATCGCCAAAAGAGTTATGCCGATCTTAAACGAAAAGACTTTGAATTCAACGTTGGTGATCGTGTAATGTTGAAGGTTGCACCTTGGAAGGGTGTGATTCGCTTTGGAAAATGTAGAAAGTTAAACCCACGATACATTGGTCCTTTTGAAATCTTGGAACATGTTGGACCCGTTGCTTACCGTTTGGATCTGCCAGCACAATTGAGCTCAGTTCATCCTATCTTCCATGTGTCGAACTTGAAGAAGTGTCTTGCTGCACCTGAACTTATCATACCACTTGAGGAACTCACGATTGACGACAAACTTCACTTTGTGGAAAAACCAGTTGAGATTATGGATCGTGAGATCAAAACATTGAAATGCAACAAGATTCCGATCGTCCGAGTGCGATGGAATGCCAAACGAGGACCTGAGTTAACTTGGGAGCGAGAGGATCAAATGATGCGGAAGTATCCTCACCTTTTCCCGACTCCTCCATCTACCTCAGCTTAAATTTCGGGACAAAATTTTCTTTAACAGGTGGGTAATGTAACGACCCTGGATTTTCCAACATTATTTTATTAATAATTGTTATTATTAATACGTGTGATAAAATGAATGTATGTTATTACATTTACATGTTGCCATGATTGCCCGAACTTGACTTTAATTGCCCGAAACGTCTTTGTGACACGGAACTTTCACGAATAATATTTTTAGATATTATTTACATTCATGATTAGTTTTATTAATCATTTTAATTAACTATGGTGATTAGTTAGTTACTTGGGCTTTAATTGGTTTAACTTGTGAATTATTGAACTTGGGCTTGTTTAAAATAAATGGACTCATGAATAAGGCTTATAAGCCTACCCTACATATTAAATGGACTTAATTAGCCCATAAGACTTGTAAGTATTACTTGTATATGGTAACTAGTTAGTTAAGGAGATGAGGAATCTAGTTAACTTGCCATTCCCATGTAAACACACCAAGTATCCAACTTTTATAAGGCTTTACAAGCTTGTAACCAACAAACAACTCTCTTCCCCCTCCCCCACTCCAAAACCAACGGCCTAGGGCCATTTTATGTGTTCACAATTTTTTTTTTTTACTACTTGATACACTTACTTCTCTCATTACACTTCACATTTAGCAAACACACTTACTTTCTCTCAAACTTTCTCTCATTTTCTTTCAAGGTTTTCTTTCTTCTTTGTAAGTAACTTGAAGCATTTCTTCCCTTTTTCTTTAACCAAAACCGAAACCAAGAGACACATAATCATCATCATCATCTTTTGTTACTTACTTGTTTGTTATTATTACTTACTTACTTTGTGTTGTTACTTACTTACTAGCTTTCAAGAATCAAACTTGTTAGTTTGATTCTTCATTTTATCTTGTTAAAACAAGAACAACAAGAACATATACTTTCAAGTTATGTTCTACATTTGTTATTTTTAAAAGCTTTATGTTCATGTGTTGATAAAATCATACTTGTAACTCATGTTAGTAAACTTTAAAAGTTTACTTTCTTAAAGATCAAACTTTGGTTTGAATCTTTAAAGTATGAACAACCATGAACAAATTACATGTTTACTTAGTTTACTTCTTGCACTTTAATTTCATGTATTTAGTTTAAATGGTCAAGTACTACAAGTTAGTCTTGATCTCATTAATCTTGAACTAAAAGTTAACTTGAAAGTTCAAGAACATACAAATAAGTTTTCTTTAAATATAACTTTGTATACTTATGCTTGATCTAGACTTTTGGGTCTTGGATCTTCAAGATCTAACTAAGAACTATGTTCTACACCTTAAGATCTTGATTAGTTAGTTTATATTCAAGTTTAGAGTTCGATATTTCTATTATAGTTCATGTAAGTGTCAAACCTAAGACTTTGATGTAACTTTGGTTCATCAAACTACATGCAACTCTTAAGTGAGTTGTGCTTCATGTCTTAGACTTGCACTAGGGTTATGATCGTAAAGACTTGGTTAAGATGATGTAGATACATCAATGAGTTGTACACTTAAAGCTATATGCATCAAGGATGAGAACCATGATGAACATCACGCACCAAGACCACCGGAACTCACTTAAACTTACTGTTTCTGTCCAAACCCTACTGACCTGCAGTTTCTGTAACAGACTAGTAGACCCGGGCTACTGATACCATGATTTTTAGATAGAAATTTTCGATTAGATAACTTTTCATATAGAACTCGTCTTAATCCGAGTTACGGTTTAGGATTTATGGCCCTCCGATCGTCACTATATCCTTTTAACGTTGTGCAGAAATTTCTGACCTACTCGCACTTAGACCGTCTCCACGGTCAAACAAAGACGAGTTTGCTTCTGTAAATTTTACCACAACTAAAGGACTCATATACGGAGCCATGGCCACTGGTCTCACCTTAATTCAGTAAGGGTAGAGGCCGTGGTGACTGACTGAAGTCAGCCTTTGTTGTAAACTACTTTCATGAATGAAACCTACTTTACACCTTTTGTTAAATGATGAATGATGATGACCTTTAAGACCTTATTTACATACTTTTAAACCTATTAAGACGATTTACTAACTTAGTACTATTTACCTTAGGTTGAGGACCTTCGGACCGATTACTTGCACACCTTTTCCGAACCGACTTTACGACTACATTATCATTGTGAGTTATAGCATTCCCTTTTTACTTTAACTTATTTTGGGAACTGAGAATACATGCGGATTTTATGTTTTACATACTAGGCACGAGTACTTAAACTTATATATTTGTGGGTTATACAACGGCAGAAACATTCCCTTTAGCTCGGTAACGTTTAATCATTGGTTTTTGAACCGTGAACGCGAATCTTAGATATGGATCCATAGGGTTTGACATCCCCACTCGGGCTAGTAGCGCTAGAATTTAACGAGTGTTTAATACTTCATAAACATACGCACTTGCCAAGTGTACTTTCAGGGGGTATAAACGTTAAGTTAGTTACCAAGTGCCCACGGTTAACATATACTTTATCATACTGTTTTGAAACGCTCTTTGTAGCACTGAAATCTCGTGGCCTACCTTACATACTGTTATACTTAAACTATAGCTCACCAACCTTTGTGTTGACGTTTTTAAGTATGTTTTTCTCAGGTGCTTGAGGTTAGCTTCCGCTGTGTACTAGTCGTGCTGTAGACACCCGCTGCTTAGAGTTGTCATCGCATGAACTACTTTACCTTGCATTCAAACTTTTGTACTTTTGAACTATGACTTGTAACGATCATTGTGGTCACATACACTTATTATTTGCTTCTACTTAGTGAAGCATGCTTTTGGATGGTAAAACATTCGATGTTGGTTTAAACATCACTTTATTATTGAATGCAAACTCTTTTTGAAAACGCATATAGTACTTAACCTTGTAATGATCCTGTTGTTGATGATTCGTACACGATGGTTTTGTACGGGGCATCACAATTTGGATTCAGTTACTCCACAACATGTTGGAGATGATGTTCAGAATGATGAACATGGTACTGATGTTGGTGATGCTCCGGAGCAGGTAGAGATTCCAGTACCAGATATTCCTTCATTTGTCCCACTTAGGCGGTCTACTCGAGACCATCATCCTTCTGTTAGATATTCTGCTGATGAGTATGTATTACTCACTAATGGGGGAGAGACGGAGTGTTATTCAGAAGCAATAAAAGATGAGCATAAGAAAGAGTGGGGTGAAGCTATGCAAGATGAGATGAATTCTTTGTATGAGAACAATACTTATGACCTGGTGAAGTTACCTAAAGGCAAAAGAGCTTTGAGAAACAAATGGGTATTCAAAGTGAAGACAGATGAGCTTACTTCACAACCAAGGTACAAAGCTAGGTTAGTCGTTAAAGGATTCAGCCAGAAAAAGGGTATTGATTTTGATGAGATTTTCTCTCCGGTCGTGAAGATGAGATCTATTCGAGTGGTTCTTGGGTTAGCTGCTAGTCTTGATCTTGAGGTTGAACAGATGGATGTCAAGACTGATTTTCTTCACGGTGATTTGGATAAGGAAATCTACATGATGCAACCTGAAGGTTTTCGGGTTAAGGGTAAAGAAGATTATGTTTGTAGACTTCAGAAAAGTCTATATGGGTTGAAGCAAGTACCTAGACAGTGGTATAAGAAGTTTGAGTCGGTTATAGGAAAACAAGGCTACCGAAAGACAACTTCAGATCATTGTGTTTTCTTTCAGAGGTTTGGTGATGATGATTTCATCATATTGTTGTTATACGTTGATGATATGTTAATTGTTGGTAAAAATATTAAAAGAATTGCGCAGTTGAAGCGAGAATTGAGCAAGTCTTTTGCTATGAAAGACTTAGGGCCAGCAAAACAGATTCTTGGCATTCGTATTTCTAGAGATAGAGGTGCTAAGACATTACATATATCACAAGAGCAATACATTGAATAGCTTCTTAGTAGATTCAACATGGAGAATGCTAAAGTGGTTAGTTCCCCTCTTACTAACAACTTTAAGCTAACAGATAGAGTTGCCCTACTTCAAAGGAGGATGTTGAGGAGATGGATAAAGTTCCATATGCTTCAGCGGTTGGTAGCTTGATGTATGCTATGGTGTGTACTAGGCCTGATATAGCTCATGCGGTAGGTGTTGTTAATCGGTTTATGTCAAATCCGGGTAAGAAGCATTGGGAAGCAGTTAAATGGATTATGAGATACTTACGAGGTACTTCAAAGTTGGGTATCACATTTGGAAATGGAAAGTCGATGCTTGTTGGTTATACAGACTCAGATATGGCAGGAAACAAAGATAACATGAAATCCACTTCTGGATATTTGATGACTTTCGCAGGGGGAGCAGTTTCATGGCAATCAAGGTTACAAAAGTGTGTTGCATTGTCTACAATCGAGGCTGAGTATATGGCAGCAACAGAAGCGTGCAAAGAACTACTGTGGATGAAAAGATTTCTACAAGACCTTGGGTTTAAGCAATCACGATATGTGGTTCTTTGTGATAATGAGAGTGCGATTCATTTGGCTAGAAATTCTATGTATCATAAGTGGACAAAACATATAGATGTGCGGTATCATTGGATTAGAGAACGTCTTGAAGATGGTTCGTTTGAACTTGATAAAGTTCACACCGATGATAATGGTTCCGACATGTTTACAAAGGCTTTAGCAAGTGAGAAGCTCAAGGTATGTTGCTCGATCGCCGGGATGGCGAACTCTTCCTCATAATTGAAAAAAGGGAGATTTGTTGGGTTTATTAGTGGGTTTCCAATATGATGAAGCTTTAACCCAAAGTCTAAAGCCCAACAATTTAGGCCCAAATGGTTTGTTGGCTTGGTCAAACATTTGAGGGCATTATTTTTGAATTGTGTCCAGCTATCTTCAATTGATATGGGAGAGAGAGATCAGATAGAGATCAAGAAAAAGAGTGAAAAATACATTTCCCGTCTACAGTGACAGCAGGCCAGAAAAGAGACGATCCCCGGAGATCCGACCGTTGAATCTTCACGATATTTGGTCTGTGTCTTCCTGACATCAGTGCAAACATTTTCAACCGTTGAATTCGTCTAAAAAGGCCTTTAGCTCATGATTTTGCTGCTGGAACATAGGGCAGTTTATTGGTAGTGTTGTTCATCTTTTGTCTTTAATTTCTTCATATACTTGTTGATTATTGTTGTTCAAGAGTATGATGATGTTGTATACCTCTAGTTGAGCTAGAAAAGGATTATTGTATTGCTCTCTTGTTGATGATAGTGGAATTTAAGTGGCTTACGTGTCCCGTGGTTTTTACTCTCGATATTGAGAGGTTTTCCACGTAAAAAGTCTCGTGTGTATTGTGTGTGCTTGATTATTTCATATTTGCTGATTTGGGACAGAATTGGGGCTGATTTGTGGTGATTGTGGTATACCTTATTTATTAGTTTTCTCACGGGTTCATACGGGTCGGAAAATGTTTGTCAAACGGATTTGTTTCCGTTTTATAGATTGCCCGTTGTGACTATTTTCCCATCACTTTGTACTAGAAGTCAACCAAGTAAGGAAAATTTTAAAACTCTAAAATGAATCATTAGGCTTATATAGAAAATCTAAGCCCTTTAAGAAAAAGATATATAAGTAAATGTCTAATTGACTAATCGAATACTTTAAACTTGCTTGAATGTTTAGTTTCAACATATCTTTATCCGTCGTAGTAAGTTGCTCAAACTCTAACTAATTTTGTGCATCTGCAAGCATACCAAATTAACTACTTTAAAACTTTGTTGAATCTTTGGTTCCAGCATATCTAAAACCATCGTATACCAAAAATTCTATATTTTTAATTAATTGGCATTCGAACAACAATGCATTTTTATTCAAAACAATATTGGTTAAAATAAACTAAATAAATTATCAGATTAAAAATGATAACAAGATTAGAATTATTAACGATAAGAAAAAGGATAGTGCCACTCCGATTAGATTCGATCAACGATTTTGTGATATGATTTGCTATTGCCGATGACAGGGTTCGTTAAAATCATCCTGCAATATTTCACAATCTGAATAATCCAACTATTGAACAACCATGAAATATTTCAGGGCTTGAAATCGTTTTACGCTAATGGTTAAATTATTATCGATTACAATCCGATGATATCTGCTTTACCTGGTTCAAGCCCGATGAAAGATTTTGTTCATTCAAAATCGTAGAATTCTCAAAAAAAAAAAAATCATCGAGCTGAAATTTCATGGATTTGACTTCTTTTTTTTGTACCGATTTTTAATCGAAGAGTTCATAGTTGAACAAATTGGATATGGAAAAATTGATTTAGAGAGAAAGTGTGATACCTGTAAATTACACATGGCATATGGCGCTACTAATACTGTTTTAATGACAATTAGGAAGGATAGATTAAACTCTCTTTTATATAAGTGTGTGTATATATATATATATATATATATATATATATATATATATATATATATATATAGTGTTTTAATCAAGAGGGAAGAACTTTTTTAGGGGAAGTTGGGGGAAGTAAATTTTTTTCGTTTTTTTGGATTTTTTTTCTCCAAACATTAAGATCACATGAAAATATGAATATTTAAAAAAGACACTTTGTGATAAATGTTATTATTTTGACGGGAAAACGCTCGAAGAAATAAATAATAACATTCATTGCAATGAATGTTTTACTTCTGAGTTTTTTTTAAGGGGTTAGAAATTATGTGTTAAAAATTAGAGTTTAGCTATTAGGGTTTAGAAATTATGGTTTTGGGTTTAGAAATTAGGGTTTAGAAATTGGGGTTTAGATTGAATCTTTAACACGAGCGGTTTAAAGTTTAAGGTTTAGGGCTTAAAGTTTAGGGACTAAACACAAAACACTAAACCCTTAACTCTAAATCGGGCTAAATTTCGAAAAAAATACTTCACACAAGATGAAAACAAAATGATGCAAATAAACTCTAATTAAAACATTACTCGTGATGAATGTTATCATTTATTTCTTCGAGCGATTCTCGCCAAAATAATAACATTCGTCACAAAGTGTCTTTTTTAAATGTTCATATTTTAATGTGATCTTAATGTCTGAAAAAAATTTTAAAAAATAGAACAAAAAAAAATTACTTGACCCCAAAAAAGTGATTCCCTCTTGATGATGACCATATATATATATATATATATATATATATATATATATATATATATATATATATATATATATATATATATATATATATATATATATATATATATATATATATATATATATAATGGGGAAGTAACCAATCGGGGAGAAGCGAGGGGAAGCAATTTTTTTTTCGTTTTTTTGAAAAAACTTTGTTCACGAACATTATAGATTGGATGAAAATATGAACATTTAATAAAGACACTTTGTGATAAATGTTTTTATTTTGGTGGAAAAACGCTCGAAGAACTAATATATAACAATTATCGTGTTTTTCGAGCGTATGTTGAGGTTTTAGATATTAGGGTTTATAGGGTTTAGATATTAGGGTTTAGAAATTTAGGATTTAGGGTTTAGATTTAGGATTTAGATTGAGTTTTTAACACCAACGGTTTAGAGTTTAGGGTTTAGGGTTTGGTGTTTTGAGTTTAAAGAATAAACCCTAAACTCTAAATCGGGCTAAATTTTACTTCACAAAACATGAAGAAGAAAAAAACGTTCATATTCTTCACGAACAATATTATCTTGAATGTTATTTTTGTCGATCGTTTTTCCGCCTAAATAATAACATTCATCACGAAGTGTCTCTTCTAAATGTTCATATTTTCGTGTGATCTTGATGCCGGGAAAAAAAAATGTCAAAAAAACGAAGAAAAAAAAATTGCTTCCCTCCGCTTCCCCCCGATTGGTTACTTCCCCATTGATCCTGCTCCTATATATATATATATATATATATATATATATATATATATATATATATATATATATATATATATATATATATATATATATATATATATATATATATATATATATAGATCACACTACTAAGACATAGGAACACAATCGGCTTATTTTAGAGACCTAACACACACTACTATAAAATTGGAATAGAAATCGGTGTAAAAACTACGTTTTAAGAGGGTAGAAAAACTGATTTTAAAATGAATAGAAACCAATTGTTTTATAGAAAACCGGCTCAAGCTTTAAAACATATGTTTGCAATTTGAATTATTGTAAGAAGCTTCATTTTTCATTCAGGTGTCATGGCAATATCTTAGCAATAGTTTTAATATAACAGAGGTATGTTGAACACACCACGAATGTGATTAAAATTTATAATACCAAAAAACATGCTAGTGTGAAAAAATGGCAAAACCAACCCTCAGCGGCTCCACACCGATCAGTCTCACAGCTATCATGTGAGAGGAAAACCGTGTAACACAAACTCAAAGGTTGGATTGAACCCATGACCTCTGCTATATGCTCATGTACTTCAACCACCAAGCTACCATTGCAGAGACAAACATGTTAACGTGAATCGGCTAATGACAAGGTTTCATATGATAAAAAAAATTAAGTGTGAATTATTAAGGCCTCGCATTTCTTGATCCGTGGCAGCGGCAGTTCAAATTGGGGTGACTTTGGACATGCGGGGGAGAGTTCATGGGTCCATGAAAAGTCTAGATGTAAATGAACATGTCCGGGATTAGCCACGTTGTATGATACAAGGACTTTTTTTTAAAAAATGGTAATAATTTTGATCCAACTTTCAAAAATGGAAAAAAAGAAAAATTCGTTGCAAAAATGGTAAAACCGAAGTTTGAAACTTCGGTTTTGCCAAATCCGAAGTTTCGAACTTCGGTTTTTTTTTTCTTTTTCTTTTTTTTACAAAAAAAAAAATAATAATAAAAAAAGCAAAACTGAAGTTTGAAAATTCGGTTTTGCTTTTTTTTATTTTATTTTATTATTTTTTATTTTTTTTGTAAAACCCTATGCCCATATAATTAATGAGGATGTTAAAAAGTAACGGCTTTCAAAAGAACATATTGAGAAGATGTTGGAGGATGCTAAAAAGCACAAATATGAGGACGAAGAGTACAAGAGAATGGTGGTTGCATGTAAAGATTTAGAGGTATACATTGACAAGGTGAAAAGCAAAATCAAGACCCAAGGAGAAGAATTGAAGAAAATTGATATTGCAATAAAGGATGCAAGCCATTTACTTGAAAAAAGTAAGATTGGTAATGTTGGTGAGTATAAAGATACACTTGAACAGCTGAAGGAACTTTGTGATCCAATCATTAATTATATGGGCATAGGGTTTTACAAAAAAAAAAAAAAAATAAAAAATAAAAAAAGCAAAACCGAATTTTCAAACTTCGGTTTTGGTTTTTTTTTTATTATTTTTTTTTTGTAAAAAAAAGAAAAAAAAATAAAACCGAAGTTTGAAACTTCAGATTTGGCAAAACCGAAGTTTCAAACTTCGGTTTTACCATTTTTGCAACGAATTTTTCTTTTTTTCCATTTTTGAAAGTTGGATCAAAATTATTACCATTTTAAAAAAAAAATCATGATACAAGTACTTGAACAAACCGATTAATGGGGTGATTGTTGGAGTGTCCCACATCGGATATAAAAAAAATAAATGTATGCATATAGGTTTTAGGAAAACGTTCCCCTATCACTAGTTGATTTTAGAGTACTAAATGACTAATAGATTTATATGTTGTACATATGGTTGGGCGAAAAGCTATCCTACACCTTTCAATGTTTTATTTATAGGTTCTACGTAAAAAAAAATATTTTTATACTGCAAAATAGAGTATATTTCATTTGATGCCCCTAGCTTTCATACTAGAGAATACAATTTGTACTTGAAACCGTTAGATACAAAACAACCGGGAACTGAAGCACCACGTTGGGTGGCCTTACCTCACACAGTAGCAACATGCATAAATGCATGCATATGAACAGAAGTTCACTTAACTGTTTATGAACAGTGTCTAACTTGAAACATCACTCTCTTTAGCATAAATCTACGTCTGTTCATACAATTGAATTGAAGTACAACAAAACTAAAACCAATATAAATCAAACACCTCATGTTATGAGTGGCCCTCTTCAGAATAAGTCCTATTTTTCATTAATTTCAGTTGGCTTTTTCAGTCTGTACCACCTATGTTTCCTACAATCATTTCACAAGACGTAATTAACAAACATGCATGATACCTTTTATGTTGTACAGTACTACATAGATAACCATCCCAAAGTGGTTGGTATCGAGACAACAGGTTTCATGTTCAAACTTCACTGTCAATGTATGTTCGAGTTATCAAGGAATAAGGTCGAAAACGGTCACGGAATAGTCCGATTAGACTATGTACATTTGAATACCCTAAATAGCCATAACACAGAAAACTTTTTCGACAAGAACAAAATTGAAATAAATGACACAGTACGCACTTAACCAAGTAGGCATTGCATGAACGGTAACCCGGCTATCCGGGTTCACGTGAATAGAACGTCTTGAGTTCGAATCTCGTCGGAGGCATTTTTGAGCACGTCCAATAACAATTGTTCAGAGGTGCTTTCCAAGAGTGATTACACGCAGACAGTTGTTCGGAGTAACATCCTTGACACGTGGAACGGATATGATCGGGTGGGGAAACTCTTGTGGTGGTCCCTGTGAGTGACTCCTAACTTCGCTGTTAAAATAAAAACACAGTACACATTGATGTAACCCACATACTATGTGTAAAATTAACCATACATTTCATATCTACTTATAGAAACTGCTGTATAAGAACTGTCTACCTTCTAAGATACAATATTTAAGTTGTATATGAATTATGAGGCACAACAATGAAAAAGATCACAAAAATAAGGTATGCACAACAAAAGGGTTGAAAGATAGGCGAATTCGTTTATCGCCTAACACTGCAATACAACTTTATGATGTGCAAGATCGGCTAGGTTTTGATCGATCTAGCATGGCTATTGATTGGCTCATGAAGGAAGCTAAAGGTGCAATTGATGCACTCAATGCTTACCATGAGAACAATTTAAGTCATGAACATTGTACTAACAGTTTTTATAACTGCGCACAAGACGAAAATCCAGTTGTTAATCAAGACATTAATCTCTTTTGTACTCAAACAGCTCCAATGGATTTCAATTGGAGTACTAATTTCAACAAAGAAGAAAGTATTGAGTTTGCATGTAAGGAACCTCTTCAGTCCAGTTTTTCTTCTTCGATTGATCATACATCGAACAATCACTTTGCAAATGATAACGCATTTTTGGGATTTTCGTTTAATCAAGAAATTCGAGGTGTTCAAGACGATGAAGAAGATAAAGTTAATGTGCACAAACACTTCCTGCATTATCAAGATTAGAAGACATCAAATCTTTTTCTCACATTTATGGTACACCATAAATGCATATATACTTGTCCTACTTATTCTACCATCATGATCTACATTTTCGAATTAGTTGGCTAAATGTAACATGTTTTATGTCATGTTGAAGCAAACTAGTCATGGTGTGAGTGTATTAAATAATAGTTTGAACAATTTTTATGAAAATTAGTAGTGAGAGCTACGTGAAATTTATACTATGCACACAACATGATCATTAGTCTATCTTGGCTTCGACATTATTAAAGAATAAAGATTTTCCAAATTTTGGATTAAAAAAATAAACACGATTGGTACATACATACATATATATATATATATATATATATATATATATATATATATATATATATATATATATATGGGGGCAGGATCAATGGGGAAGTAACCAATCGAGGGGAAGCGGGGGGAAGCAATTTTTTTTTTTTCGTTTTTTTTGAAATTTTTTTTTCCCGGCATCAAGATCACACGAAAATATGAATATTTAGAAGAGACACTTCGTGATGAATGTTATTATTTAGGCGGGAAAACGATCGACAAAAATAACATTCAAGATAATATTGTTCGTGAAGAATATGAACGTTTTTTTTTCATGTTTTGTGAAGTAAAATTTAGCCCGATTTAGAGTTTAGGGTTTAGGGTTTAGGGTTTGGTGTTTTGGATTTATTCCATAAACCCAAAACACCAAACCCTAAACCCTAAACCCTAAACTCTAAACCGTTCGTGTTAAAAACTCAATCTAAACCCTAAACCTAAACCCTAAATCTAAACCCTAAACCCTAATATCTAAACCCTATAAACCCTAATATCTAAACCACAATAGCTAAAACCTCAAAATACGCTCGAAAAATACGATAATTGTTATATATTACTTCTTCGAGCGTTTTCCCGCCAAAATAAAAACATTTATCACAAAGTGTCTCTATTAAATGTTCATATTTTCATCTCATCTATAATGTTCGTGAACAAAGTTTTTTCAAAAAACGAAAAAAAAAATTTTGCTTTCCCCCGCTTCCCCCCGAATGGTTACTTCCCTCTTGATCCTACCACTATATATATATATATATATATATATATATATATATATATATATATATATATATATATATATATATATATATTATTATAATAATAATAATAATAATAATAATAATAATAATATTATTATTATATATATATATATAATAATAATAATAATAATAATAATAATAATAATAATAATAATAATAATAATAATAATAATAATAATAATAATAATAATAATAATAATAATAATAATAATTATTATTATTATTATTATTATTACGAGTAATAATTTAATTATTGAAGATTAAATGAAGTATCTAATTAATATTGAAAGACCAGAAGAAAGTGTAGAAAGTAATTTACTTCAATTCATGTTACCTCTATTGCATTCTTAGCTTTAAGGAATCCATATTATTATCAATTATGTTTTGTAAATTTTTTAACATTATTTGCTTGCCTATTCGACCTTCACTTGCTTCTGGTTATATTTCTTACTACGTACCGAGTAATATTTATAATTAGGAGCTTCAAGAGAATCAAAGGACGTGGGAAGAGAAGTTGAATGCTGCCAACACTTGATTAATTAGTATTATATGTTCATCTGCTTTTAATGTTAAATGTGCATGGTTCTAATCGGTTTGCGCAAATGTAAATTTTTAATGCATCCATAAAAATGGAGATGATATTTCTAAACACCTTTTTGATAAACTAATTTTTTACAATTTTACTGTCGTTACTCAAAATACCCTTTATATATAATCTCTTACCTCCCTCAATTATTTTACACGTTCGAGGCTATTTTAAAAAAGTAAGTTAAAAATGGTGAATTTATCATATATTGTATGGAAATTTCACATCCCATAAAAATATGTCACTATGGAGGTGCCTCAACCCAAGATTTAAGTGATAGGTGAGCTTGAAATAAGAGAGTGCATGAATTACTCCTATATGAATCATTCTCTCTAATTTCTACTTTGTTGGAAATCTAAGGACATGAAAAATGTATGTGAATGTCATTGGATTGGAATAGGCGGTGAAGGGAGTTGTTATTAAACTCGCCCGCATTGTCACATTAGACCATTTCTAACCCTGATTGTGACGTCACGGGTAATTAGTGCACTTTTTGGCCAAAAAGTGCAATCTAAATCTGACCGGGCATTGTCAGTTTCTGACATTTTATAACCGTGTATGTCAGTTTTTTGTGTTAAATATTGGGTAAAATGATGTGGTAAAATCTGATTGAAAATGGGGTAGGAAAAAATTAATTAAAAATAAAAATATATATAATGAAAAATTGCGATTGGTGTGACAAAAAACTGACTGAACCTTCACCTTGGGTCACGTTCGTGAATGACGCCCGGAATCTAAACTAACTGACGCCCTGTTAGGGGCCGTCAGTTTCCGTCACTTTGGCCATGTAGGACTGACGGAGTAAAACTCACGCCCAGATGGAAATGGTCTTAGAGGTACTAATTTCACGGTTGAACTGATTATTTAATAAATGAACGAAAATGAAGGAATTTGCTAAACCCATCTGATATTTTATTGTGCAAAGGGAAACTCATACTTACGGGTATGTTTGGCAAAATTATCTGATAGCTAGTAGCTTTTAGCTTGAAGCTGATAACTTTTAGCTTTTTAGATGTATTTAACTGTTTGGTGAGTAGTTAAATCTGTTAAATAAAGGGTAAAATGACAAAAAAAACTAAACGCTACTTCTAAAGGAGTAGCTTTTAGCTTTTGGGATTATAGCCAAAATGCCCATTCCCAGCAAGTTTCTTGCGCTGGAGCTCAAAAAAAAAAAAAAAAATTTGCCAGGTTGCCCTCGCAAGACGCAAGGTGCCTTGCGAGTTGCCCTCGCAAGGCGCAAGCTTGCATCCTTGCGTCTTGCGAACTTGCGACCTTATCTGATCAGAAATACGAGTTTGTGGATAAGATTTCGTCAGATATCATAGATTTTTACGGGTAATATTTTGTCCCTATATATAGATTGACCCTGAGACTTTGAAATCACAATCTCATAAATATTTCAAAAATTTTCAATGCAGAGCTTATACCCACGTTAAGGTACTATTTTAACCACTTTTTCACTAATTTTTGTCATTATGAATTGTGTTAATGATGATAAATTTGTTGTTAATATATGTTGTGGGGGTTCTTTTGAGTACATTAACAACATACCCATATATATGCCACGAGATTGTTTTAGAATTCGGTTAAGACTCCCAATTGCGCCCGTAAAACCAATGATTCGGAGAATATTGTTAAAAAATATTCTTAAAAGATTCAATTCCCACCGAATGCAGCTGTTTCAATGAGATACGTTTTTAATAATCAAGTTTTTGATATTACTGATGATGATGAAGACTTTCTAGAGTTTTTACAATATGCAATTGTAAATGCTCCTATTGATATTTATATTGTCGATAGAGTAATAATGCATCAGCCACAACGGATTCCAGAAACAAAATTCTCGACAAACCAGCCACTACTACAACAAAACCAAGAAACACCCACACCAAAAAAACCAAAATCACCAAAACCGCCAAAACACCAACCACAACAATTATTACTACAAAATGATACCGAAGAAAACCTTGCAAGCAACAATTTGGAAGCGGAAGAACCTGAATTGCCACTTCCTAACACAGAAGAGTTTGATTTGCATAACTATGGTCTTGAAAACGTATGTAAAATTAAAGAATTAGACCACCCGTTTGAGGTACCTCTTGTCGAAGATAGTGATTCAGATGGAGGAAAAGACGGAGACGCAGAATTCCAATATGAAGAAGAAAAGCAAGATCCGTTCTGGAATATGCCAACTCTTTTGAGTCAGCATGAGGAAGAGCGCGAACAGACGACTGAAATACCAACCACGTATAGGGTGTCAGATTTAATTAAAGTCCGTCAAACTTTCTTGAACAAATAAGAGTTTATAAACACCCTATTTACAAAATGTCTTGAAGAAAACTTCTAAATAAAGCCTGTAAAGTCAGACAAATATCGATACACCGCTAAATGTGTGTTGCCAAACTGTGAGTGGAAATGTAGTGCTTACAGAATACGATTCACTGAAAACTTTATGGTAAAGAAACTGCATGACGTACATACATGCTCACGCACGCTAATTATGGGAAACAATAAACATGCAACCAAAAAGGTGTTGGGTAGTATGCTTGTGGATTCATTCAAATCTGCAAACCGGGAATATAAAGCAAACGATATACGTGCGGATATAGGCAGCCAATTTGGTGTCAGCATATCTTACAATCAAGCATGGAAGGCCAAATGTCATACATTACAGATGCTTCGTGGGAGTAGTGAAGAGTCGTACCAAATGCTTCCAATTTACCTACATAACATTAAGATTCACAACCCCGGAAGCGTAACGAATTTGATCACAGACAAAGAAAATAGATTTCTGATGTGTTATTATTCCCTTGGCGTAGTTGTAAGTATCACTATTATCATTTAATTTGTATATTTTAAATTTTGCGTTCCTTGCGTATCGATTAAAAAATTAAAAACATATTTGTTTTAATATTGTTCATTCCTGCAGATTCAATCATTTGTTCAACATTGTCGCCCGATAATCATCGTCAATGGAGCGCATTTGAAGGCAGGATATTTGGGCACAAATTTAGTTGCTGTTGCGATGGATTGCAATAATGGAATTTTGTCATTGGGTTATGGAATTGCTGGCGGCGAGACAAACGAGTATTTGGATTGGTTTTTGGGCAACCTACGAGACCATTTGATGACTTGGGGAATGGGTGATCGTATGTCAGAGCTTACTTTTATTTCGGATCGAGGTTTGCCAATAGCACATGGTGTTTCAACCGTGTTCCCCGAATCGTTTCACTGTTTCTGCGCTCGTCATTTGTTTGCAAGCATTAAAAGTAAATCGAACAAATTCAAATATTTTGAATGGCATTATTAGAAAATGGTCAAAGCTTATCGTGCGTCAGATTTTGAGGATGATCTTGATGTATTTCGAAGAAGATTGAAAGCGTCTTACAAAATTTTAAGTGATGTCGGGTTCCACAAATGGTCTAGAAGTAGAGCGGAACATGTTAGGTATTCATACCTTACTAGCAACAGTGTAGAGTCTGTTAATGCACTATCCGTACATGCTCGAAAACTACCTGTTTGCATGTTATTGGAATTTTTTCGCGCTTCGGTACAAGATTGGTATTTCAAACATCGCAACCAATCGGTTAGTCTTACTTCAACTGTTACTCCATATGTTGAACATAAACTAGCCAAGAGGACGAAAAAGTCAAGAAGATGGCAAGCAATTCCATCGACAAACAATCTAGTAGAAGTGCGCGATGGACGAAAAAATGGCCTCGTTAATCTAGCAGATAAAGTTTGTTCATGTGGGCAGTGGTAGGGATCAGGCATACCTTGCGGACATGTTATTACAGCAGCACGACTGTTTGGAGTAGCTGATGTTACTCAATTTGTATCTCATTGGTTCACGACAGAAACTTATATAAGTACGTATATGGAACACATCCTTCCTTTGCCCCATCGGTCTGAATGGTCAGATCCGGGGCCCAACGTCCTACCAATTGTAAACCCTCCCATTAAGCCGAAAAGAGCCCCCGGACGCCCAAAATCAACAAAACGTCATCCGTCAACGGGTGAAGACACTGAAAAAATAGTAAGAACATGTACTCGTTGCAAAGAACCAGGTCATAGTAGGGATACGTGCAAATCTTCAGTTGATCGAACTGGTGAACCAACCACGAAAAAGGTAGTAAAAACATCGGCCTCAACTTCAAAGTCGAAGAAGGGTAAGGAGAAACTCACTGATAAAGAAGCGTTTCATACTTATCAGTCTCAGTTTTATGCAACGTGCAATCTAGGGAGAGATAATTAGTAAACCAATCTCCAAGTTTCGGTTTATTTTCATATTGTATGTTTTTTATGTCATATCTTCTCGTTGTAATAAATTCTAGAAGCTTATCTATGTTATGTGTAATAATAATCTATATTTTGGTTTATGTATGCTATCATTAAACCTTGAGTCCAATCATGTACACATACGCAAGGTCGCAAGATAGACCTTGCGACCTTTTGCACATACGCAAGGTCGCAAGGTATACCTTGTTACCGCAAGGTCGCAAGTTAGACCTTGCGACCTCATTAACACAGACGCAAGGTAGCAATATAGTCCATCTTTCTTCCAAACCCTGGTCAAATCACAAGATAGTCCATCTTTCTGCATACTGCTACTCTTACAGTCTATTCTTTCCCATCAGAGTCACATTTATATAGACCTACTAGTAAGTACTTGTAATCATATAATTACAAACAACAAGTTCAAACAACACATATACATATCAACAAGGGTAAAATCATACAACCTGTGCAGCCTTTTTAGCATCCCTTGTCGCATCTTTTTCCTCTGGTGGTGGTGGTAGTGTATCAAAATGCACACGGAAGAACGTCCTTGCCATTCTGTTCCTATATTCCTGTGCAGCCTTTTTTGGATCTCCAATGTCATCAAGCCCCTCCTGTGCAAACACTAGTCTCTCCATATGGATGCACACCCAAACACCACAGTCACCGGTTTCACCTGCCTGCACTGGCACATTACGCCCAGATTCAATCATCAACTCCATACTCTCATTGTTTTGGTAGTAATCTTCAAGCTGTGATTCTGGCGTCTTGTTATAGTAGTCAATCGCGTGCAAGTAGACGGGCAAGTTTTCACACAACATTGTGACAACATGTTGTAGCTGTTCACTTGCAAGACCGGGTAAACTGTCGTATACATGAACTTTCATTTCTTCTAACTTTAATGATAGCAGCAAGAAATGTTCTGGGACTCTAAAGTGTACTGGGATCAAGATCTGAAATAGAAAGAACGTTTAGTCAGAAAACCATCCATACGCAAGGACGCAAAATGCACCTTGCGTCCAAATAACACGAAGACGCAAGGTCGCAAGACTGACCTTGCGTCTTAGCAAAATAAAAGACGCAAGGTCGCAAGACTAACCTTGCTTCCAAGTAAATAACGAGATGCAAGGTCGCAAGATAGACCTTGCGCCTGTTCCAGTTAACATCAACTGATCACTAATTTTAATCAACACCAGATTGATAATTAAAATACTTACCTGATCACATGAAGACCAAGCTGGATACATTTCATCACTACCATCCCCAAGAGCAATTATATAAGTGTAATTTGGTACCCTAAAGGTAGTGATTCCTTCATTCTCTTTGAAATTAGGATCTTTGGCCTTGGCCTGCTTCAACTTCTCCTCCTTTTGCTTCAACCTCTCCTCCTTCTCCTTCTAACTTAATCCCCAAAATTCTTTAAAGTTTGCAAGCTGAGCCAGGAATCCAGATGGCATAATTGTCCATCGAGAACTTGCTTTAACCACCTTATGTGGAAACTCAGGAATGTTAAACATCTGGCTTGCTCTGGGGAGAAATCTCTAACGATATCTTAAAAGAAATGTAGCCCAGCCATCAATGTGCTACAAATTAAGAAGACAGGTTAAGATATTAACACAATAATTCATGTCATAAACAAAACATTAAGAAGATCACTCACCAAGTTCTCCAAATATCCTGCCTCTCCTAACCCCGGCAAGCGAATCCAAAACTCCGTACCAAGGTAAATGAACTGATCACTTTGAAAGATGAACATGCAACGGGTCTCTTGCTTGCTCTGTATAATTGTCGTGGGATCTTTTGCAGGGGGTGCATGCTTTCTCTGATCTCTCCATACTCCAGTGGGTGGTGGTTTAAGACAACCTTGATCATTGATAAGTCTGTCGATCATGGCAAAGATTTCTTCTTCACTAGCCCTGTCCTTTTCCTTCCTTTTTCTCTTAAAAGTCACCTTCACATCCTTACCACCTATATTCTTTGGTCCTTCTGTTTCACCAGGGGCAACATTATCAACTACCATAGCATCAGGTTGTCCATCAACAGCTTTCTGATCAACCATTTGCTCATCAACACATTGCTCTTCTGTATCTAGGTTGATCGCATTCATGTTTTCCACCTTCTCAATGACATGTCTGGATAGCTGTGCAAAACAGGAAATCTGGTTAATAAAAACAACAGACGCAAGGACGCAATACTAACTTTGCGTCCACAAAGCGCAAGGACGCAAGACAAACTTTGCGTCCACCAAGCACAAGGACGCAAGAATAACCTTGCGTCCACATCAGTGAATCAAGAACAACAAATATTTATGCATTTTTTTATAAAAAAAAATACAATTAAAATATTATAATGCAGCAATTTACCATCTCAATTGGTTTTCTATATCCAGGTGAAGTAAACGGGGACCTTAATGCCCGCGTGGGTCGTCTTTCTCTTATTCCACGTCGTATTTGCATCGGAGAAGGGTTGACAATCTCATTGTCAGAGAAAGATTTCTCATAATACGTATCGTCCTAAGCAAATAACAAATAAAAAACAAAAATTATATAAATTCATTTAGAACAAATATTCAAATGCAAAAAATAAAAATAATTAATAAATTTTAATATACCGGATACTCTTGCTCTGGAAAAGGGTTTTCTTCGTATTCCGACAATTTCCTTTTACATTCACTTAATTCATTTTCAACTTTGTTCAACCGCTCTTTAAATTCTTTTTCAGTTTTGGATACCCGCTCTGAAATGTCCCGTTCATATTGATTATAAACGTTCCATATTAATTGATTTCGTTGCGAGGTTTTGACCTCTATATAAGACGTTTTTCAAAGACTGCATTCATTTTTAAAATAACCATAACCTTTATTTTATCAATAAAGGTTTCAAAAGCATTACGTAAATTATCAAATAATGATAATCTAAAATATACTGTTTACACACGACCATTACATAATGGTTTACAATAGAAATATATTACATCGACATATGTTTCTTGAATGCAGTTTTTACATAATATCATACAAACATGGACTCCAAATCTTGTCCTTATTTTAGTATGCAACAGCGGAAGCTCTTAATATTCACCTGAGAATAAACATGCTTTAAACGTCAACAAAAATGTTGGTGAGTTATAGGTTTAACCTGTATATATCAAATCGTAACAATAGACCACAAGATTTCATATTTCAATATACATCCCATACATAGAGATAAAAATCATTCATATGGTGAACACCTGGTAACCGACATTAACAAGATGCATATATATAAGAATATCCCCATCATTCCGGGACACCTTTCGGATATGATATAAATTTTGAAGTACTAAAGCATCTGGTACTTTGGATGGAGTTTGTTAGGCCCAATAGATCTATCTTTAGGATTCGCGTCAATTAGGGTGTCTGTTCCCTAATTCTTAGATTACCAGACTTAATAAAAAGGGGCATATTCGATTTTGATAATTCAACCATAGAATGTAGTTTCACGTACTTGTGTCTATTTTGTAAATCATTTATAAAACCTGCATGTATTCTCATCCCAAAAATATTAGATTTTAAAAGTGGGACTATAACTCACTTTCACAGATTTTTACTTCGTCGGGAAGTAAGACTTGGCCACTGGTCGATTCACGAACCTATAACAAATATGTACATATATATCAAAGTATATTCAAAATAAATTTACAACACTTTTAATACATTTTGATGTTTTAAGTTTATTAAGTCAGCTGTCCTCGTTAGTAACCTACAACTAGTTGTCCAACGTTAGATGTACAGAAAAAAATTGATATATATTATCTTGAATCAATCCACGACCCAGTGTATACACGTCTCAGGCTAGATCACAACTCAAAGTATATATATTTTTAGAATCAACCTCAACCCTGTATAGCTAACTCCCATATTACTGCATATAGAGTGTCTATGGTTGTTCCAAATAATATATATACATGGGTCGATATGATATGTCAAAACATTTGCATACGTGTCTATGGTATCCCAAGATTACATAATATATTAGAATACATGTATAATACAATATAAGTTAGCTAGGATATGATTAATATAGATTTGTTACCAGTTTTCACGTTACTACAACAAGAAAAATTATCCAATCTTGTTTTACCCATAACTTCTTCATTTTAAATCCGTTTTGAGTGAATCAAATTGCTATGGTTTCATATTGAACTCTATTTTATGAATCTAAACAGAACAAGTATAGGTTTATAGTCGGAAATATAAGTTACAAGTCGTTTTTGTAAAGGTAGTCATTTCAGTCGAAAGAACGACGTCTAGATGACCATTTTAGAAAACATATTTCCACTTTGAGTTTAACCATGATTTTTGGATATAGTTTCATGTTCATAAGAAAAATCATTTTCCCATAATAACAACTTTTAAATCAAAGTTTATCATAGTTTTTAATTAACTAACCCAAAACAGCCCGCAGTGTTACTACGACGGCGTAAATCCGGTTTTACGGTGTTTTTCGTGTTTCCAGGTTTTAAATCATTAAGTTAGCATATCATATAGATATAGAACATGTGTTTAGTTGATTTTAAAAGTCAATTTAGAAGGATTAACTTTTGTTTGCGAACAAGTTTAGAATTAACTAAACTATGTTCTAGTGATTACAAGTTTAAACCTTCGAATAAGATAGCTTTATATGTATGAATTGAATGATGTTATGAACATCATTACTACCTCAAGTTTTCTAGATAAAGCTACTGGAAATGAGAAAAATGGATCTAGCTTCAAAGGATCCTTGGATGGCTTGAAAGTTCTTGAAGCAGAATCATGACACGAAAACAGTTCAAGTAAGATTTTCACTCGAAATAAGATTGTTATAGTTATAGAAATTGAATCAAAGTTTGAATATGAGTATTACCTTGTATTAGAAATATATCTTACTGTAAATAAGAAAGATTTCTTGAGGTTGGATGATCACTCTACAAGATTGGAAGTAAGCTAGCAAACTTGGAAGTATTCTTGATTTTATGAAACTAGAACTTGTAGAATTTATGAAGAACACTTAGAACTTAAAGATAGAACTTGAGAGATATCAATTAGATGAAGCAAATTGAAGAATGAAAGTGTTTGTAGGTGTTTTTGGTCGTTGGTGTATGGATTAGATATAAATGATATGTAATTTTGTTTTCATGTAAATAAGTCATGAATGATTACTCATATTTTTGTAATTTTATGAGATATTTCATGCTAGTTGCCAAATGATGGTTCCCACATGTGTTAGGTGACTCACATGGGCTGCTAAGAGCTGATCATTGGAGTGTATATACCAATAGTACATACATCTAAAAGCTGTGTATTGTACGAGTACGAATACGGGTGCATACGAGTAGAATTGTTGATGAAACTGAACGAGGATGTAATTGTAAGCATTTTTGTTAAGTAGAAGTATTTTGATAAGTGTCTTTAAGTCTTTCAAAAGTGTATGAATACATATTAAAACACTACATGTATATACATTTTAACTGAGTCGTTAAGTCATCGTTAGTCGTTACATGTAAGTGTTGTTTTGAAACCTTTAGGTTAACGATCTTGTTAAATGTTGTTAACCCAATGTTTATAATATCAAATGAGATTTTAAATTATTATATTATCATGATATTATGATGTACGAATATCTCTTAATATGATATATATACATTAAATGTCGTTACAACGATAATCGTTACATATATGTCTCATTTCAAAATCATTAAGTTAGTAGTCTTGTTTTTACATATGTAGTTCATTATTAATATACTTAATGATATTTTTACTTATCATAATATCATGTTAACTATATATATAACCATATATATGTCATCATATAGTTTTTACAAGTTTTAACGTTCGTGAATCAGCGGTCAACTTGGGTGGTCAATTGTCTATATGAAACCTATTTCAATTAATCAAGTCTTAACAAGTTTGATTGCTTAATATGTTGGAAACACTTAATCATGTAAATAAAAATTTCATTTAATATATATATAAACATGGAAAAGTTCGGGTCACTACAGTACCTACCAGTTAAATAAATTTCGTCCCGAAATTTTAAGCAGTTGGAGGTGTTGATGTATCTTCTGGAAATAAATGCGGGTATTTCTTCTTCATCTGATCTTCTCATTCTCAGGTGAACTCGGGTCCTCTACGAGCATTCCATCGAACCTTAACAATTGGTATCTTGTTTTGCTTAAGTCTTTTAACCTCACGATCCATTATTTTGACGGGTTCTTCGATGAATTGAAGTTTTTCGTTGATTTGGATTTCATCTAATGGAATAGTGAGATCTTCTTTAGCAAAACATTTCTTCAAATTCGAGACGTGGAAAGTGTTATGTACAGCCGCGAGTTGTTGAGGTAACTCAAGTCGGTAAGCTACTGGTCCGACACGATCAATAATCTTGAATGGTCCGATATACCTTGGATTTAATTTCCCTCATTTACCAAATAGAACAACACCTTTCCAAGGTGCAACTTTAAGCATGACCATCTCTCCAATTTCAAATTCTATATCTTTTCTTTTAATGTCAGCGTAGCTCTTTTGTCGACTTTGGGCGGTTTTCAACCGTTGTTGAATTTGGATGATCTTCTCGGTAGTTTCTTTTATTATCTCCGGACCCGTAATCTGTCTATCCCCCACTTCACTCCAACAAATCGGAGACCTGTACTTTCTACCATAAAGTGCTTCAAACGGCGCCATCTCAATGCTTGAATGGTAGCTGTTGTTGTAGGAAAATTCTGCTAACGGTAGATGTCGATCCCAACTGTTTTCGAAATCAATAACGCATGCTCGTAGCATGTCTTCAAGCGTTTGTATCGTCCTTTCGCTCTGCCCATCAGTTTGTGGATGATAGGCAGTACTCATGTCTAGACGAGTTTCTAATGCTTGCTATAATGTCTGCCAGAATCTTGAAATAAATCTGCCATCCCTATCAGAGAAAATAGAGATTGGTATTCCATGTCTGGAGACGACTTCCTTCAAATACAGTCGTGCTAACTTCTCCATCTTGTCATCTTCTCTTATTGGCAGGAAGTGTGCTGATTTGGTGAGACGATCAACTATTACCCAAATAGTATCAAAACCACTTGCAGTCCTTGGCAATTTAGTGATGAAATCCATGGTAATGTTTTTCCATTTCTATTCCGGGATTTCGGGTTGTTGAAGTAGACCTGATGGTTTCTGATGCTCAGCTTTGACCTTAGAACACGTCAAACATTCTCCTACGTATTTAGCAACATCGGCTTTCATACCCGGCCAGGTATGATGTACTAGGATCTTAAGAAACATTTTTGCTGGCCAGGTATGAAAGCCGATATTGCTAAATATGTAGGAGAATGTTTGACGTGTTCTAAGGTCAAAGCTGAACATCAGAAACCATCAGGTCTACTATAACAACCTGAAATCCCAGAATGGAAATGGGAAAATATTACCATGGATTTCATTACTAAATTGCCAAGGACTGCAAGTGGTTATGATACTATTTGGGTAATAGTTGATCGTCTCACCAAGTCAGCACACTTCCTGCCAATAAGAGAAGATGACAAGATGGAGAAGTTAGCACGACTGTATTTGAAGGAAGTCGTCTCCAGACATGGAATACCAATCTCTATTATCTCTGATAGGGATGGCAGATTTATTTCAAGATTCTGGCAGACATTACAGCAAGCATTGGGAACTCGTCTAGACATGAGTACTGCCTATCATCCACAAACTTATGGGCAGAGTGAAAGGACGATACAAACGCTTGAAGACATGCTACGAGCTTGTGTTATTGATTTCGAAAACAGTTGGGATCGACATCTACCCTTAGCAGAATTTTCCTACAACAATAGCTACCATTCAAGCATTGAGATGGCGCCGTTTGAAGCACTTTATGGTAGAAAGTGCAGGTCTCCTATTTGTTGGAGTGAAGTGGGGGATAGACAGATTACGGGTCCGTAGATAATACAAGAAACTATCGAGAAAATCATCCAAATTCAACAAAGATTGAAAACCGCCCAGAGTCGACAAAAGAGATACGCGGACAGTAAAAGAAAAGATATAGAGTTTGAAATTGGAGAAATGGTCATGCTTAAGGTTTCACCTTGGAAAGGCATTGTTCGATTTGGTAAACGGGGGAAACTAAATCCAAGGTACATTGGACCATTCAAGATTATAGATCGTGTCGGACCAGTAGCTTACCAACTGGAGCTACCTCAACAACTCACGGCTGTACATAACACTTTCCACGTCTCAAATTTGAAGAAATGTTTTGCTAAAGAAGATCTCACTATTCCGTTGGACGAAATCCAAATCAATGAAAAACTTCAATTCATTGAAGAACCGTCGAAATAATGGATCGTGAGGTTAAGAGACTTAAACAAAACAAGATACCTATTGTTAAGGTTCGATGGAATGCTCGTAGAGGACCCGAGTTCACCTGGGAGCGTGAAGATCATATGAAGAAGAAATACCCGCATTTATTTCCAGAAGATACGTCAACACCTCCAACTGCTTAAAATTTCGGGACGAAATTTATTTAACGGGTAGGTACTGTAGTGACCCGAACTTTTCCATGTTTATATATATATTAAATGAAATTGTTATTTACATGATTAAGTGTTTCCAACATGTTAAGCAATCAAACTTGTTAAGACTTGATTAATTGAAATAGGTTTCATATAGACAATTGACCACCCAAGTTGACCGGTGATTCACGAACGTTAAAACTTGTAAAAACTATACGATGACATATATATGGTTATATATATAGTTAACATGATTTTATTATAAGTATGTATCTCATTAGGTATTTTAACAATGAGTTATATACATAAAAATGAGACTATTAATTTAAGAAACTCGAAAACGATATATATAACGATTATCGTTATAACAACGTCTTACTAGGAACATATGAATCATATTAAGATATTGATACACTTGGTTAATTATGTTAAATGATAAGTAAATATATTATTAAGTGTATTAACAATGAAATACATATGTAAAAATAAGACTACTAACTTAATGATTTCGAAACGAGACATATATGTAATGATTATCGTTGTAACGACATTTAACTGTATATATATCATACTAAGATATATTATATATCATAATATCATGATAATATAACAATTTAACATCTCATTTGTTATAATAAACAATGGGTTAACAACATTCAACAAGATCGTTAACCTAAAGGTTTCAAAACAACATTTACATGTAACGACTAACAATGACTTAACGACTCAGTTAAAATGTATATACATGTAATGTTTTAATATGTATTCATACACTTTTGAAAGACTTCAACACACTTATCAAAATACTTCTACTTAACAAAAATGATTACAATTACATCCTCGTTCAGTTTCATCAACAATTCTACTCGTATGCACCCGTATTCGTACTTGTACAATACACAGCTTTTAGATATATGTACTATTGGTATATACACTCCAATGATCAGCTCTTAGCAGCCCATGTGAGTCACCTAACATATGTGGGAACCATCATTTGGCAACTAGCATGAAATATCTCATAAAATTACAAAAATATGAGTAATCATTCATGACTTATTTACATGAAAATAAAATTACATATCCTTTATATCTAATCCATACACCAACGACCAAAAACACCTACAAACACTTTCATTATTCAATTTTCTTCATCTAATTGATCTCTCTCAAGTTCTATCTTCAAGTTCTAAGTGTTCTTCATAAATTCCAAAAGTTCTAGTTTCATAAAATCAAGAATACTTCCAAGATTGCAAGTTTACTTCCAAGTTTTCTAAATCCATTCCAAGTAATCATCCAAGATCAAGAAACCTTTTTTACTTATAGTAGGTTATCTTTCTAATACAAGGTAATAATCATATTCAAACTTTAATTCAATTTCTATAACTATAACAATCTTATTTCGAGTGGAAATCTTACTTGAAATTGTTTTCGTGTCATGATTCTGCTTCAAGAACTTTCAAGCCATCCAAGGATCCTTTGAAGCTAGATCTATTTTTCTCATTTCCAGTAGGTTTATCCAAGGAACTTGAGGTAGTAATGATGTTCATAACATCATTCGATTCATACATATAAAGCTATCTTATTCGAAGGTTTAAACTTGTAATCACTAGAACGTAGTTTAGTTAATTCTAAACTTGTTCGCAAATAAAAGTTAATCCTTCTAACTTGACTTTTAAAATAAACTAAACACATGTTCTATATCTATATGATATGCTAACTTAATGATTTAAAACCTGGAAACACGAAAAACACCGTAAAACCGGATTTACGCCGTCGTAGTAACACCGCGGGCTGTTTTGGGTTAGTTAATTAAAAACTATGATAAACTTTGATTTAAAAGTTGTTCTTCTGGGAAAATGATTTTTATTATGAACATGAAACTATATCCAAAAATTATGGTTAAACTCAAAGTGAAAGTATGTTTTCTAAAATGGTCATCTAGACGTCGTTCTTTCGACTGAAATGACTACCTTTACAAAAATGACTTGTAACTTATTTTTCCGACTATAAACCTATACTTTTTCTGTTTAGATTCATAAAATATAGTTCAATATGAAACCATAGCAATTTGATTCACTCAAAACGGATTTAAAATGATGAAGTTATGGGTAAAACAAGATTGGATAATTTTTCTCATTTTAGCTACGTAAAAATTGGTAACAAATCTATTCCAACCATAACTTAATCAACTTGTATTGTATATTATGTAATCTTGAGATACCATAGACACGTATACAATGTTTCGACCTATCATGTCGACACATCTATATATATTTCGGAACAACCATAGACACTCTATATGTGAATGTTGGAGTTAGCTATACAGGGTTGAGGTTGATTCTAAAATATATATGGTTTGAGTTGTGATCAATACTGAGATACGTATACACTGGGTCGTGGATTGATTCAAGATAATATTTATCGATTTATTTCTGTACATCTAACTGTGGACAACTAGTTGTAGGTTACTAACGAGGACAGCTGACTTAATAAACTTAAAACATCAAAATATATTAAAAGTGTTGTAAATATATTTTGAACATACTTTGATATATATGTATATATTGTTATAGGTTCGTGAATCAACCAGTGGTCAAGTCTTACTTTCCGACGAAGTAAAAATCTGTGAAAGTGAGTTATAGTCCCACTTTTAAAAATCTAATATTTTTGGGATGAGAATACATGCAGGTTTTATAAATGATTTACAAAATAGACACAAGTACGTGAAACTACATTCTATGGTTGAATTATCGAAATCGAATATGCCCCTTTTTTATTAAGTCTGGTAATCTAAGAATTAGGGAACAGACACCCTAATTGACGCGAATCCTAAAGATAGATCTATTGGGCCTAACAAACCCCATCCAAAGTACCGGATGCTTTAGTACTTCGAAATTTATATCATATCCGAAGGGTGTCCCGGAATGATGGGGATATTCTTATATATGCATCTTGTTAATGTCGGTTACCAGGTGTTCACCATATGAATGATTTTTATCTCTATGTATGGGATGTGCATTGAAATATGAAATCTTGTGGTCTATTGTTACGATTTGATATATATAGGTTAAACCTATAACTCACCAACATTTTTGTTGACGTTTAAAGCATGTTTATTCTCAGGTGAATACTAAGAGCTTCCGCTGTTGCATACTAAAATAAGGACAAGATTTGGAGTCCATGTTTGTATGATATTGTGTAAAAACTGCATTCAAGAAACTGATTTCGATGTAACATATTTGTATTGTAAACCATTATGTAATGGTCGTGTGTAAACAGGATATTTTAGATTATCATTATTTGATAATCTACGTAAAGCTTTTTAAACCTTTATTTATGAAATAAAGGTTATGGTTTGTTTTAAAAATGAATGCAGTCTTTGAAAAACGTCTCATATAGAGGTCAAAACCTCGCAACGAAATCAATTAATATGGAACGTTTTTAATCAATAAGAACGGGACATTTCAGTTGGTATCCGAGCGTTGGTCTTAGAGAACCAGAAAATTTGCATTAGTGTGTCTTTTCGAGTTTGTTAGAATGCATTAGTGAGTCTGGACTTCGACCGTGTTTTCTTTAAAAATGATTGCTTAACATTTTTGTTGGAAACTATATATTATTAACATGTATATATTATGTGATATATTAATCTCTTAACATGTTTGATATTGTGTGATAGATGTCTACCTGTAGAACAAATTCCATTGACTCACCTAATAATAACGAAGAGTCGAATATATATTGGACTGATTCACAAGTTCCCGAAGAAGAACCGGAAGAAGAATCAGAACAGAAAGAGGAGGAACCGGAGGAGGAAATAGAACCGGTGGGGGAAATAATAAAACGGTTAAGTAAAAGAAAATCCTCAACCAACCGACCACGGTTAATTATGGTCAATGGTGTTTCCGCCAAGGAAGCAAAATATTGAGAGGATTACCAATTCTCCGATGAATCGGATTCCGACGAGAATTCCGATGATGGTATAGAAATTACCCCAACTGAATTTAAAAAGGCAAAAGAAAATAATAAGGGAAAGGGCATAAAAATAGAGAAATCTAATTCCAACCCCGATGAACTTTATATGTATCGTCAACCCCCGAAGCCCTTAAGTTGTAACAATGACCCGGGAACCTCTAAACCACCAGGTTTTTCTAAACCGTTGTGGAAAACGACAGCTCGTATTAGGGGAACATCATATATCCCTAGAAACTTGGCAAAACGAACCAAAACCGAAGAAGAAACGAGCGAGTCAGAATAAGATAGTTGTATTCGTGTGGTGTAATATATGTAATATAGTGTGCTTATGCTTTATGATATATGTAAAAATTGCTTGTATTAATAAGTATTTTTTTTATAAATCTAACTCTTGTCTATTTTACAGTATAAAAACACAAAATGGATAGACAACCCAATATTTTAAGAGACCTACCCGGAGACATGATTGATGAAATCTTATCTAGAGTCGGTCAGAATTCTTCGGCACAACTATTTACGGCGAAATCAGTTTGTAAGACATTCGAAGAACGTTCCAAGAATGTCTTGGTTTATAAGAGACTTTCGTTTGAAAGATGGGGGATATCACATTGGGAAACCCATAAGTTACGATGTGTTTACTTTGACGCATATATTGCGGGGAACCCAAATGCTATTTTAGGAAACGGGTTAAGAAATTATTTTGACTCAATGTATCCGAATATAGGACTTCATGATTTAGAAAAAGCGGCTAACATGCAACATAAAGAAGCATGCTATGCTTACGGGTTAGTAATGTTCGCTTCTCACCAAAGTGAGAAATAGAACATCGGGTTACAACTATTAAACAAAACGTTCCCACAAGTGACGGAGTCGGTAATTGGGGTAAGAAATGAGGTTTTTAGGTTATTACGAGACTGTTGGTCATTACGTAACCCTCGTCCCTTTGACGACGTTACAACACGTTGTCTTATCAACGGCCATAACGGTTATGTTCCACAAGACCAAGGATGGGAAGTAGTCCTAGTAAAACCAGAATGCATGACTTGTTTCTGGACGTATGAATTACGTGTCTTTATTGCCTTTGTTGAATGACTTGTGTACTAGCTAGAATTATCTTCACAACTATCTTGTATTAAAGTTATTGTGTGCTATATTTCATACTTTATGTAAAATAAGCGGTATTGTAAGTTTGTAAAATATTGTATAAAAGTTTGAACGTGAAATATTATTATAATCAGTTTTTCATATAGAATTGTAGTAGTTGAATTGTATATTAGCTACTAAGTATGAACTTAACGGGTAGGTACTACCCGAATTTAAACTTATAAAATGCTAATATGAAGAAAAAGCTTTTATAAATGAGTTCATATTATGCTACGAAATACTATTAACTACTCTTAATATTCTGTATGATTAACTTGTTCCATTTGACTATTTTTAAGGAAATGGCACCGACTACTCGACACACCGTGAATATGAATGAAGAGGAATTCCGTATTTTTCTAGCTTCAAACATAGCCGCAGTACAGGCTGCGCTACATACCAACAATAACCTTGGATCTAGCAGTACAGGAAATCGTGTAGGATGCACCTACAAAGAATTCACTGCCTGCAAACCTTTGGAATTTGATGGAACCGAAGGACCGATCAGATTGAAACGGTGGACCGAGAAGGTCAAATCGGTGTTTGCCATAAGTAAGTGTACTGAAGAGGACAAAGTGAAGTACGCTACGCATACCTTCACAGGTTCTGCGTTAACATGGTGGAATACCTATCTAGAGCAAGTGGGACAAGTTGATGCGTACGCACTACCGTGGTCAGCATTCAAGCACTTGATGAACGAGAAGTACCGTCCCAGAACCGAGGTCAATAAGCTCAAGACAGAACTTAGAGGGTTACGAACCCAAGGATTTGATATTACCACATACGAAAGACGATTCACAGAATTGTGCCTATTGTGTCCGGGAGCATTCGAAGATGAGGAAGAGAAGATCGACGCGTTTGTGAAAGGATTACCGGAAAGAATCCAAGAAGATATAAGTTCACACGAGCCCGCCTCCATACAACAGGCATGTAGAATGGCTCACAAACTAGTGAACCAGATTGAGGAAAGAATTAAAGAACAGATGGCTGAAGAGGCCAATGTGAAGCAAGTCAAAAGAAAGTGAGAGGAAAACGGTGATAAGAATCACCAATACAACAACAACAGCAATTACAATAATAATCGCAACAATTATCCCAACAATCGCAACATCAATCGCAACTACAACAAACGGCCCAACAACAACAACAACAACAACAACAACAACAACAACAGCAACTACAACAATCATCCCAACAACAATAACAACCGCAACAACAACAACAATCAGAAGCAGCTATGCCAAAGGTGTGAAAAGTATCACTCGGGGTTCTGCACCAAATTTTGCAACAAGTGTAAAAGAAATGGTCATAGCGCGGCGAAGTGTGAGGTCTACGGACCAGGGGTTAACAGAACGAAAGGAACAAATGGTGTCGGAACGAGTAATGGTGGAGCAAGTAGTGTCGGAGCAAGTTATGCCAATGTAGTTTGTTATAAATGTGGAAAACCGGGCCACATTATTAGAAATTGCCCGAACCAGGAGAACACGAATGGACAAGGCCGCGGAAGAGTTTTCAATATTAATGCGGCAGAGGCACAGGAAGACCTGGAGCTTGTTACGGGTACGTTTCTTATTGACAATAAATCTGCTTACGTTTTATTTGATTCGGGTGCGGATAGAAGCTATATGAGTAGAGATTTTTGTGCTAAATTAAGTTGTCCATTGATGCCGTTGGATAGTAAATTTTTACTCGAATTAGCAAACGGTAAATTAATTTCAGCAGATAATATATGCCGGAATCAAGAAATTAAACTGGGTAGCGAAATATTTAAGATTGATTTGATACCAGTAGAGTTAGGGAGTTTTGATGTAATAGTTGGCATGGACTGGCTGAAGAAGGTGAAAGCAGAGATCGTATGTTATAAAAATGCAATTCGCATTGTACGAGAAGAAGGAGAACCCTTAATGGTGTACGGAGAAAAGGGCAACATGAAGCTACATCTTATTAGTAATTTGAAGGCACAAAATCTAATAAGAAAAGGTTGCTATGCTGTTCTAGCACACGTCGAGAAAGTACAAACTGAAGAAAAGAGCATCAATGATGTTTCCGTCGCAAAAGAATTTCCCGATGTATTTCCGAAAGAATTACCGGGACTACCTCCACATCGATCTGTTGAATTTCAAATAGATCTTGTACCAGGAGCTGCACCAATAGCTCGTGCTCCTTATAGACTCGCACCCAGCGAGATGAAAGAACTGCAAAGCCAACTGCAAGAACTATTAGAACGTGGTTTCATTCGACCAAGCACATCACCATGGGGAGCTCCTATTTTGTTTGTCAAGAAGAAGGATGGTACATTTAGTTTGTGTATTGACTACAGAGAGTTGAACAAACTTACCATCAAAAACCGTTATCCACTGCCGAGAATTGACGACTTATTTGATCAACTACAAGGCTCGTCGGTTTATTCGAAGATCGATTTACATTCTGGATATCATCAAATGCGAGTAAAGGAGGATGATATTCCAAAAACTGCTTTTAGAACGCGTTATGGTCATTACGAGTTTATGGTTATGCCGTTTGGATTGACTAACGCACCAGCTGTGTTCATGGACCTTATGAACCGAGTGTGTGGGTCATATCTTGACAAGTTTGTCATTGTTTTCATCGATGACATACTTATTTACTCAAAGAATGATCAAGAGCACGAAGAACATTTGAGAAAAATGCTAGAAGTATTGAGGAAAGAAAAACTGTACGCTAAGTTTTCAAAGTGTGCATTTTGGTTAGAAGAAGTTCAATTCCTCGGTCACATAGTGAACAAAGAAGGTATCCAGGTGGACCCGGCAAAGATCGAAACCGTTGAAAAGTGGGAAACCCCAAAAACTCCGAAGCATATACGTCAATTTTTAGGATTGGCTGGTTACTACAGAAGATTCATCCAAGATTTCTCCAAAATAGCAAAACCCTTGACTGCATTAATGCATAAAGGGAAGAAATTTGAATGGAAGGATGAACAAGAGAAGGCGTTTCAATTATTGAAGAAAAAGCTAACTACGGCACCTATATTGTCATTGCCTGAAGGGAATGATGATTTTTTGATTTATTGTGACGCATCAAAGCAAGGTCTCGGTTGTGTATTAATGCAACGGATGAAGGTGATTGCTTATGCGTCTAGACAATTGAAGATTCACGAGCAAAATTATACGACGCATGATTTGGAATTAGGCGCGGTTGTTTTTGCATTAAAGACTTGGAGGCACTACTTATATGGGGTCAAAAGTATTATATATACCGACCACAAAAGTCTTCAACACATATTTAATCAGAAACAACTGAATATGAGGCAGCGTAGGTGGATTGAATTGTTGAATGATTACGACTTTGAGATTCGTTACCACCCAGGGAAGGCAAATGTGGTAGCCGACGCCTTGAGCAGAAAGGACAGAGAACCCATTCGAGTAAAATCTATGAATATAATGATTCACACTAACCTTACTACTCAAATAAAGGAGGCGCAACAAGGAGTTTTAAAAGAGGGAAATTTAAAGGATGAAATACCCAAAGGATCGGAGAAGCATCTTAATATTCGGAAAGATGGAACCCGGTATAGGGCTGAAAGAATTTGGGTACCAAAATTTGGAGATACGAGAGAAATGGTACTTAGAGAAGCTCATAAAACCAGATACTCAATACATCCTGGAACGGGGAAGATGTACAAGGATCTTAAGAAACATTTTTGGTGGCCAGGTATGAAAGCCGATATTGCTAAATATGTAGGAGAATGTTTGATGTGTTCTAAGGTCAAAGCTGAACATCAGAAACCATCAGGTCTACTACAACAACCTGAAATCCCAGAATGGAAATGGGAAAACATTACCATGGATTTCATTACTAAATTGCCAAGGACTGCAAGTGGTTATGATACTATTTGGGTAATTGTTGATCGTCTCACCAAGTCAGCACACTTCCTGCCAATAAGAAAAGATGACAAGATGGAGAAGTTAGCACGACTGTATTTGAAGTAAGTCGTCTCCAGACATTGAATACCAATCTCTATTATCTCTGATAGGGATGGCAGATTTATTTCAAGATTCTGGCAGACATTACAGCAAGCATTGGGAACTCGTCTAGACATGAGTACTGCCTATCATCCACAAACTGATGGGCAGAGCGAAAGGATGATACAAACGCTTGAAGACATGCTACGAGCTTGTGTTATTGATTTCGGAAACAGTTGGGATCGACATCTACCGTTAGCAGAATTTTCCTACAACAACAGCTACCATTCAAGCATTGAGATGGAGCCGTTTGAAGCACTTTATGGTAGAAAGTGCAGGTCTCCTATTTGTTGGAGTGAAGTGGGGGATAGACAGATTACGGGTCCGGAGATAATACAAGAAACTACCGAGAAAATCATCCAAATTCAACAAAGATTGAAAACCGCCCAGAGTCGACAAAAGAGCTACGCGGACAGTAAAAGAAAAGATATAGAGTTTGAAATTGGAGAAATGGTCATGCTTAAGGTTTCACCTTGGAAAGGCGTTGTTCGATTTGGTAAACGGGGGAAACTAAATCCAAGGTACATTGGACCATTCAAGATTATAGATCGTGTCGGACCAGTAGCTTACCAACTGGAGCTACCTCAACAACTCGCGGCTGTACATAACACTTTCCACGTCTCAAATTTGAAGAAATGTTTTGCTAAAGAAGATCTCACTATTCCGTTGGACGAAATCCAAATCAATGAAAAACTTCAATTCATTGAAGAACCCGTCGAAATAATGGATCGTGAGGTTAAGAGACTTAAACAAAACAAGATACCTATTGTTATGGTTTGATGGAATGCTCGTAGAGGACCCGAGTTCACCTGGGAGCGTGAAGATCAGATGAAGAAGAAATACCCGCATTTATTTCCAGAAGATACGTCAACACCTCCAACTGCTTAAAATTTCGGGACGAAATTTATTTAACGGGTAGGTACTGTAGTGACCCGAACTTTTCCATGTTTATATATATATTAAATGAAATTGTTATTTACATGATTAAGTGTTTCCAACATGTTAAGCAATCAAACTTGTTAAGACTTGATTAATTGAAATAGGTTTCATATAGACAATTGACCACCCAAGTTGACCGGTGATTCACGAACGTTAAAACTTGTAAAAACTATACGATGACATATATATGGTTATATATATAGTTAACATGATTTTATTATATGTATGTATCTCATTAGGTATTTTAACAATGAGTTATATACATAAAAATGAGACTATTAATTTAAGAAACTCGAAAACGATATATATAACGATTATCGTTATAACAACGTCTTACTAGGTACATATGAATCATATTAAGATATTGATACACTTGGTTAATTATGTTAAATGATAATTAAATATATTATTAAGTGTATTAACAATGAAATACGTATGTAAAAATAAGACTACTAACTTAATGATTTCGAAACGAGACATATATGTAACGATTATCGTTGTAACGACATTTAACTGTATATATATCATACTAAGATATATTATATATCATAATATCATGATAATATAACAATTTAACATCTCATTTGTTATAATAAACAATGGGTTAGCAACATTCAACAAGATCATTAACCTAAAGGTTTCAAAACAACATTTACATGTAACGACTAACGATGACTTAACGACTCAGTTAAAATGTATATACATGTAGTGTTTTAATATGTATTCATACACTTTTGAAAGACTTCAAGACACTTATCAAAATACTTCTACTTAACAAAAATGCTTACAATTACATCCTCGTTCAGTTTCATCAACAATTCTACTCGTATGCACCCGTATTCATACTCGTACAATACACAGCTTTTATATGTATGTACTATTGGTATATACACTCCAATGATCAGCTCTTAGCAGCCCATGTGAGTCACCTAACACATGTGGGAACCATCATTTGGCAACTAGCATGAAATATCTCATAAAATTACAAAAATATGAGTAATCATTCATGACTTATTTACATGAAAACAAAATTACATATCCTTTATATCTAATCCATACACCAACGACCAAAAACACCTACAAACACTTTCATTCTTCAATTTTCTTCATCTAATTGAGCTCTCTCAAGTTCTATCTTCAAGTTCTAAGTGTTCTTCATAAATTTCAAAAGTTCTAGTTTCATAAAATCAAGAATACTTCCAAGATTGCAAGTTTACTTCCAAGTTTTCTAAATCCATTCCAAGTAATCATCCAATATCAAGAAACCTTTGTTACTTATAGTATGTTATCTTTCTAATACAAGGTAATAATCATATTCAAACTTTAATTCAATTTCTATAACTATAACAATCTTATTTCGAGTGGAAATCTTACTTGAAATTGTTTTCGTGTCATGATTCTGCTTCAAGAACTTTCAAGCCATCCAAGGATTCTTTAAAGCTAGATCTATTTTTTTCATTTCCAATAGGTTTATCCAAGGAACTTGAGGTAGTAATGATGTTCATAACATCATTCGATTCATACATATAAAGCTATCTTATTCGAAGGTTTAAACTTGTAATCACTAGAACATAGTTTAGTTAATTCTGAACTTGTTTGCAAATAAAAGTTAATCCTTCTAACTTGACTTTTAAAATCAACTAAACACATGTTCTATATCTATATGATATGCTAACTTAATGATTTAAAACCTGGAAACACGAAAAACACCGTAAAACCGGATTTACGCCGTCGTAGTAACACCGCGGGCTGTTTTGGGTTAGTTAATTAAAAACTATGATAAACTTTGATTTAAAAGTTGTTATTCTGGGAAAATGATTTTTATTATGAACATGAAACTATATCCAAAAATTATGGTTAAACTCAAAGTGGAAGTATGTTTTCTAAAATGGTCATCTAGACGTCGTTCTTTCGACTGAAATGACTACCTTTACAAAAATGACTTGTAACTTATTTTTCCGACTATAAACCTATACTTTTTCTGTTTATATTCATAAAATATAGTTCAATATGAAACCATAGCAATTTGATTCACTCAAAACGAATTTAAAATGAAGAAGTTATGGGTAAAACAAGATTGGATAATTTTTCTCATTTTAGCTACGTGAAAATTGGTAACAAATCTATTCCAACCATAACTTAATCAACTTGTATTGTATATTATGTAATCTTGAGATACCATAGACACGTATACAATGTTTCGACCTATCATGTCGACACATCTATATATATTTCAGAACAATCATAGACACTCTATATGTGAATGTTGGAGTTAGCTATACAGGGTTGAGGTTGATTCTAAAATATATATGGTTTGAGTTGTGATCAATACTGAGATACGTATACACTGGGTCGTGGATTGATTCAAGATAATATTTATCGATTTATTTATGTACATCTAACCGTGGACAACTAGTTGTAGGTTACTAACGAGGACAGCTGACTTAATAAACTTAAAACATCAAAATATATTAAAAGTGTTGTAAATATATTTTGAACATACTTTGATATATATGTATATATTGTTATAGGTTCGTGAATCAACCAGTGGTCAAGTCTTACTTCCCGACGAAGTAAAAATCTGTGAAAGTGAGTTATAGTCCCACTTTTAATAATCTAATATTTTTGGGATGAGAATACATGCAGGTTTTATAAATGATTTACAAAATAGACACAAGTACGTGAAACTACATTCTATGGTTGAATTAACGAAATCGAATATGCCCCTTTTTTATTAAGTCTGGTAATCTAAGAATTAGGCAACAGACACCCTAATTGACGCGAATCCTAAAGATAGATCTATTGGGCCTAACAAACCCCATCCAAAGTACCGGATGCTTTAGTACTTCGAAATTTATATATCATATCCGAAGAGTGTCCCGGAATGATGGGGATATTCTTATATATGCATCTTGTTAATGTCGGTTACCAGGTGTTCACCATATGAATGATTTTTATCTCTATGTATGGGATGTGCATTGAAATATGAAATCTTGTGGTCTATTGTTACGATTTGATATATATAGGTTAAACCTATAACTCACCAACATTTTTGTTGACGTTTAAAGCATGTTTATTCTCAGGTGAATACTAAGAGCTTCCGTTGTTGCATACTAAAATAAGGACAAGATTTGGAGTCCATGTTTGTATGATATTGTGTAAAAACTGCATTCAAGAAACTGATTTCGATGTAACATATTTATATTGTAAACCATTATGTAATGGTCGTGTGTAAACAGGATATTTTAGATTATCATTATTTGATAATCTACGTAAAGCTTTTTAAACCTTTATTTATGAAATAAAGGTTATGGTTTGTTTTAAAAATGAATGCAGTCTTTGAAAAACGTCTCATATAGAGGTCAAAACCTCGCAACGAAATCAATTAAAATGGAACGTTTTTAATCAATAAGAACGGGATTTTTCAGATATTTCATGCTAGTTTCCAAATGATGGTTCCCACATGTGTTAGGTGACTCACATGGGCTGCTAATAGCTGATCATTGGAGTGTATATACCAATAGTACATACATCTAAAAGCTGTGTATTGTACGAGTACGAATACGGGTGCATACGAGTAGAATTGTTGTTGAAACTGAACGAGGATGTAATTGTAAGCATTTTTGTTAAGTAGAAGTATTTTGATAAGTGTCTTTAAGTCTTTCAAAAAGTGTATGAATACATATTAAAACACTACATGTATATACATTTTAACTGAGTCGTTAAGTCATCGTTAGTCGTTACATGTAAGTGTTGTTTTGAAACCTTTAGGTTAACGATCTTGTTAAATGTTGTTAACCCAATGTTTATAATATCAAATAAGATTTTAAATTATTATATTATCATGATATTATGATGTACGAATATCTCTTAATATGATATATATATACATTAAATGTCGTTACAACGATAATCGTTACATATATGTCTCGTTTCAAAATCATTAAGTTAGTAGTCTTGTTTTTACATATGTAGTTCATTATTAATATACTTAATGATATTTTTACTTATCATAATATCATGTTAACTATATATATAACCATATATATGTCATCATATAGTTTTTACAAGTTTTAACATTCGTGAATCACCGGTCAACTTGGGTGGTCAATTGTCTATATGAAACCTATTTCAATTAATCAAGTCTTAACAAGTTTGATTGCTTAATATGTTGGAAACACTTAATCATGTAAATAACAATTTCATTTAATATATATATAAACATGGAAAAGTTTGGGTCACTACACGCTCGGTCAACAACGCTACCACACGATGTAATTCTTGTACCTCGGTATTTTGATGTGTTGGTGTCTGTGTCTGTGTCTGTGTCTCCTCTACAGTTTCTGGAATTATTGGGGTTTCTTCTTGCTGGATCTCCTGTTCAACTAAAGTTCCAAGAAATAACGCGTCACTATCAATCCACCATTGACACTCCTTCTCTGTATCAGTGGGGAAGAGACCACGTATAGGTATCTTGTTCTTGGGACAATCATCCTGCATAATCAAACACGACTTTATACATAAGATAACAAAAAATACTTGGAAATTTTCTGGTCAAACAGACGCAAGGACGCAAACAATTCTTTGTGTCTCCATAGTAGCACGTACGCAAAGACGCAAGTACAACCTTGCAACCACGCTTACCAAAGACGCAAGGATGCAGGAATGGTCTTGCGTCCTTGCCATTTCCTCTCTGTTTCAACAGTCATTTACCAGTCAATGGTAATTCCAAATATTAAAGCCCACTGACCTGAATATCTAAGAGTTTAATGTAATCAGAGATTCCAAAAGTCTCTGCTGCTGTACGCTTCCAAAAAAGAGCCCTCGGTACTCCATTCTTGTCCGTTTTTGTAGCAAAGGATTTAATGATACGACGGTAAGCCTCGAGGATCCAAATCTACAAATCATTTTTGCTTAAACAATATCAATATATATATATATATATATATATATATATATATATATATATATATATATATATATATATATATATATATATATATATATATATATATATTATCTTTAAATATTAAAACTATTTGAAATCAAACATGTCGTTACCTTAAATGCCCACATAAATCCCGCCAAAGTGTACGCCTTGCCGCTCTTTAATTGGCTTTCCCGGACAATAAACCCTTCACTAACCGCTTCGTAAGTCGGTTCCCATATACGAGACCCCCATGGGTACTTATTTACACTTGAAAAATCTTCAACTAAATATAAGAACTTCTTGTTCACCACATGGGCAGATTGTTTACCCATAAAAGCTCTCTCTACAACTAATATGATTGCTAGTCGAACCACATCATCTTCCGAAACACCGACCCGACTACTTTTTAGAAGCTTCTTTTCAATATCACCAATCAAAATGTTTGTGCTCTCTTTAATGGACGGAAATAAACGTTGTCTAATTAGAGCCGTCTCTTTTTCGTAATTTTTAGGGATGTAATGTGCCATATCCGTACGGGTACCAAACAAAAACTCCGTTACTAGACAAAATTCACGGTGACCAAATCTAATAGAAAAATTAGGCTTAAATCTAAACCATATGTCATCTTGCTCCTCGGGGTACTTATCATCATCAATACCTTCCGGTCGTACAGTTTTACGTTGGAGCATTGCATGTACAAGTCCGGGATCGTTTCCCATGTATTCAAGATCTAACCATACACCAAAACACGTTTGTTTAAATATTTTTATTTGATTTTCGGTCATCACTTTCTTCACATCACCTATAATACTTATTTTATTCTTCATCGTCAGTTTACCTTCAACCCATCCCTGTAAAATTAACAATAACAACATCAGCATATGATACGCAAATACGCAAAATTGGCCTTGCGTCCTAAACTACAGGTACGCAAGGTCGCAAATATGGTCTTGCGACTTGATTGTGTCCGGAACGCAAGGACGCAAAACGACCATTTTGCCTGGACAGTCAAATTAATTTAACCAGCAACAAATTGTTGTTTCACCAAAACACTATACAAAACAAGACATAATATACCCCATTATTTAAAAAAAAAGCAAGAATACGGTTTAATAATGATGATTATCACAGAGACATTTCATCAAACAGTTGGTGTGCACATTTTCAGATTTATATATGAACATATGAAATTGATATACACCTCCCAAATAACTAACATATATAGTGAAGGAATAACTAACCTGCGGATTTGCCATTGTTATTAGGTTGATATCTTGATTTATTTTGTAGTTAAAATGGAGCAGACGAAGACGATGGTGACGTAGTTGGTGACGTAGACGCTGGTACGTGGTGGTGGTGGTGAATACGATGGATGAACTAGTGGTAGTGCAGGTGGTGATGGTTGTTTCGATCTACTGTTTGAACGAGAGAGAAGATGATGGATCTTTGCGTATTTGCGTTTGGCTAGGTTTCACGTAATTTGCTTCTCTGCGTCTGTGCGTATTTGCGAAGTGTGTGTGTGTCAAGTGAATGTTATTATTAGGTTTATAACCTAATAATAAAAAACACAAGACGCAAAGACGCAAGCACGCAAGATCCACAAACTTTGCGTCTTGCGTCTTGCGTCTCGCAAGGCTTGTTTTGTGTCTTTGCGTATGCTATGATTACTATTTTATGTTGCTGCTATTTGAGTTTTTTTTTATTTGTTTAACTACTGTTAATGAATATGTCCATCTATGTTTACAAATATTTATCTAGTGCTTAAGTGTAAGTTTATAAAAGTTATTGACCAAATTACTCCCGTCGTCCTTGAACTTGTACTAAAAATTAAAATGACCAATAAAACAGATAGGCTAAAATTAAAATACCATTTCATTAACCAGTAGTACAAAAGGCCCTACGACCTACTTTATTACATGATCAACCAAGATTAATTAAATTGCAGCAGCATACATGTGACGCCCCGTACAAAATCCTCGTGTATGGTACATCAACAACAGGATCATTACAAGGTCAAACACTATATGCTGTTTGAAAACCAGTTTTGCATTCATGAACAGATAATGTTTTACAAAAGATGAATAGGAAACATTAACATGAGTACATGATACTAAGGTCATTACAAAGCTATTGTTTTGAAAATAACATAAGTTGGGAATGCAAAGTAAAAGTTTCATGTTTGAGACATCTCTAAGTAATGCAGCGGAAGTCTAACACAGCAAGTCTATACACCGAGACTAGAATAGCAAGGCTAACAGCAGAAGCAACAACGTCTAAACACCTGAGAAATACATGCTTAAAAAGGCAACACGAATGTTGGTGAGCTATAGTTTGTTTGTATTCAGTAATGTAATGTAGACCACGAGATTTCAGTGCTTCAAACAAGCGTTTCATATCAGTAATTCAAATCAGTATGATAAAGTATATGTATAACCGTGGGCACTCGGTAACTAACTTAACGTTTATACCCCCTGAAAGTACACTTGGCAAGTGCGTATGTATACGAAGTATTAAACACTCGTTAAATGCTAGCGCGACTAGCCCGAGTGGGGATGTCAAACCCTATGGATCCATATCTAAGATTCGCGTTCATGGTTCAAAAACCAATGATTAATCGTTACCGAGCTAAAGGGAATGTTTATGCCGTTGTATAACCCACACATATATAAGTTTAAGTACTCGTGCCTAGTATGTAAAACATAAAATCCGCATGTATTCTCAGTTCCCAAAATAAGTTAAAGTAAAAAGGGAATGCTATAACTCACAGTGATAAATGCGGTAAAGTCGGTAATGAAAGTACGCAAGTAGTAAGTCGGTCCGAAAGGTCGTCAACCTAAATCAAGGGTTACTAGGTCAGTAGGTTGTTTTTATAAATTCTAATAGTGCATAAAATAAGTTTAAGTGTCATCATCATCATCATTCATCATCATAAAAGCTAAGTAAGTTCAACAAGAATAGAGATCGAAACAATAGGCTGATTTTCGGTCAGCTTCTGCGAACTCTACGTAAATTGAAAAGATGCATAGTCAGTGGCTATGGCTCCGTATGTGAGTCCCCTAACCGCTGACCAATTTTCAGAACCTAACTCATCTTCGTTTGACCGTGGCGACGGTTTAAGTGCGAGTAGGTCAGAAATTTCAGCACAACGTTAATAGGGTGTAGTGACTCTCGGAGGGCCATAAATCCTAAACCGTAACTCGGATTAAGACGAGGCATAAACGGAAAATCATCTACTCGAACCGAAATAACTGAAAATCAACTTTCCAGTAGCCCAGGTGGTCTGATCAGATAATAAAATCAGTGGACAAGTGCTCCGGTGAGGTTCTTGGTGCTTGATGCTCATCACGGTTCTCATCCTTGATGCTTGTACAACTCGTTGATGGTTTAGCATCACTTTTGACCAAGATTCTACCATCAATACACAATATGTTAAGACCAAGTGGTAACACAACTCATTTAAGAGTCTTAGATGGATGATGAACCAAGGTTACATCATATCCTTAGTCTTAACACAATTACAAGTCCTATTTACAAACAAAGTTACAAACTTTACATCAATCAAACAAGTATGAACATGATCCAAGTCAAAAGAGGTGATGGAACCCTAAGCTAGGGAGCTTGGATCCCTTTCACACAATTTATAAGGTCACAAAGCTAGAAAGCTTGAACCTTTAGTGTTCTTGAAGATCTTGAAGCATAAAGCTTGGATCTTTAAGATATATGAAGATAACAAACAAAAGTTTGAATCTTTATCACAAAATAACAAGATTAAAGTAAAAGAAAGATGAATCTACAAAGTTGATGAAGATTCAAAGCTAGAAAGCTTGAATCTTCCATGTTCTTGAAAGATTCATGCTTGAATCAACAAGATATAAGCAAGATCAAAGCTAAAAGGAACTTTGATCTCCATAATATGATGATGATGGCCACGAAAATGAAAGGAAAAGAAGAAGAAAAAGAAGACTTACAAGCAATACTAGAAAGGAAAGAAAGAAAGAACAAGTGTGTGTGAAAACCAAATGAGCAAGTGATTTGAATGAGAGGTAAATGGCTAGTATTTATAAGCAAGGAATTTGACAAGGATTGATGACATGGACAAGGGCTAGTATTTATAAGCAAGGAATTTGACAAGGATTGATGACATGGACAAGGGCTAATTAATTGGGTCACTAGCTAGAGTAGGGTGGGCTTGAGCCCAACAAGGTAGAAAGTCCAACAAGACTAACTATTGTGCATAATTAAATTACTACGAGTAATTAAGCATCCAAAAACCCAGGTAATTATTATTATAAAATAATAATTAATATTTCGCAGTCATAATATTCCGATTATGACAAAAGTTAAACGTGCGCGCAAGTTCGCGGTTTATTCGAAACGTCAAATAACACTAACGGTTATAAAGGCTTCCAATGATCAAGTTATGTCTCCTACGTACTCTAAGGCACGTTTTAACATATAAATGGAAGTAAACCACGTAAATCAAGTTTCCAGAGTATAAAGTAACACAGTACGCACAAATACGCAGTTTCGCAAAAACACAAGGCACAAAAGCAAGTCGAAAAAGCCGGGTCGTTACAATACATAATCTGAGCATTCAACACTTCTCGATCAGAAGGATACACCAACTCGCCTTCATCAGCAAAGAAGTTGTTCAACAACATGCCATACGGCAATCCACTCCCACCAGCTGCAGGCAATCCTGCCATCCGATTAGCAACCACATATACCAGATTAATTGGGATTTGTTCGAGCAAACACATCAAAATCAAAACTTCGGTTACAAATAGCTCCACATCAGCATCATCTCGAAACATGACATTCTTCTTGATGACATTCATCATCTGTTGATACTGGTCCTGAATATCTTCCTCCCTGATAATGACAGGACCACTGTTTGGCATGTAAAAACCAGGTTTACATAATCCCGAAATAAACCCAGAAGCTGAGAATGAATTTCCTGTAGCTGACCTCCTAGGGGCCTTTTTCACATCCTTGCTAAGACTGAAAAACTTGAAATCTCCATCTTGAATATCCAGAATCTCACCAAACTCCTCCAACGTCCAATCGTAGGAATAACCAAACATGTTCACGTGAACACATTTCAGTTTACGTGGATCAAAGACATAGTTAGCATAGAATTCCCTAACATGTCTGGGATAGTACTCATTAACTTGACGATATAGAAAAGCTCCAGCATCTATTCCCCGCCAGTACGCGGAAAAATCACCTTGAGCAACAACGTTAATACCAGGAAGAATGGGACGGTCGGCTAATAGTCGTCGTCTTTCAGCAACTTGTGATGACTCTCCTTGTGATGGTCGGTGTGAAGCTCTAGCTCTTCTATCCATGGATATTAACTGAGATTAACTGTAAATAACAAACTAATTAAAAATAATCATCATACAAACAAATAATAAATACTATAATTAGTGAAGAAAAATGCTTAAATTAGTACCTTAAAGTACCTTTAATCAATGAACTGCACAAGGATGGAATTTTTATGAGACTGTGAAATCAAAGTTCCAGGGTCATACTATAAATATGGTAAAATCTTATCCGACAAAAATCTAAGAAATCTTACTAAATCTTATCTGAAAATCCAACATCTGATCAGATAAGGTCGCAAGTTCGCAAGACGCAAGGACGCAAGCTTGCGCCTTGCGAGGGCAAGACGCAAGGCACCTTGCGTCTTGCGAGGGCAACCTGGCAAATTTTTTTTTTTTTTTTGGGCTCCAGCGCAAGAAACTTGCTGGGAATGAGCATTTTGGCTATAATCCCTTAGCTTTTTTCATCCGTCTAAAAGCTTTAACCTTTTTAACCAAACGGAGTTTTTTTTTATATGAGCTTTTTCATAAAACCTAAAAACTTCTCTATGCCAAACATACCCGTAATGTGAATAACGATCCTAAAAGATTACATAATAATTAATGACACCAATACTCAGAAATGATTAAGTCCACAAATCCGACAATGTCAAAAACAAAATTAACTAGAGAATCATGAACATAAAAGTGAAGTCTCACTTGCTTTCCCATTTTACAAGCATGACAAAACAACGGAGAATTAGTTTTATGACAAGTAATTGATTGACTAGATATAAGTCGACTCAAGATATCACTTCCATGGTAACTAAGTCGTTGATGTCATGCTGTCTAAGTGGATAGAAAAAGTTGTTGGGCTTCGAAACTAGAGGTGTGACAGGATATAGATCGTTAGTGTTATCACGTCAGAGGAGGATGTGGCAAGTCAAATATCTTTTACTAATAAATCAAATTTAGTTGAAACTTTAATATCCCGAGTGAACTGACAAACAAACGCTAGATTTTTAACTATGTTGAGAGTGACAAGTACATAGTTTAGCTGTAAGGGTCGATGAGGTAGTAGGAAAAATGCTATATCAAGTGTTGATGATATGTGTAGGCATTTCGTCACTAACAACCGATGGATAAATGTAACGATTAAAAACAATACTCAAATTACTAACCGATGAAGTAAGGTGAGTAGATGCACGTGTACAAAATCAAACTATTTATACTCTAGCTATTTTTTTTTTATTTTTATTTTTAAATAATACTCTGCATAATTTAACTTAATAGATTTTAAATAAGAAGTGAACTTTCACTTGCTCAACCAAAAAGGATGTCAATGATATATACAATCCCCAAGCAAATATACATATACAAAATCAAACCAGAAAACGTTATTTCACCCATTTACAACATATTAAATACAACTTATGAACATAATGCAGTAAATTTCTTCATCACCTTCACATAACTTGAAAGCTGCCGATTTACTGTTGCTGAGTTACTAACATTTTGGTTTTGATGTTTTCGTTATTCGTGGCTGCCCCATAAGATAACTTTCGGCCTTTTAAGTTGTTCTTACCGTTAGGTGAATTTTTCATTGATGGTGAGCTTGAGTTTCTACGCGCTTTGTTTGCCGGGCTGTTGACTTTCTTTGGAGTCAAGTCAACCAAGACTCTATTCTCCCATGGCTGAGCCGCAATCCATCTATCCGTCCAACTCCAACCCCAGTTAGCAGTAGCTAGTTCTGAATCATTATGGCCAGAAATGGATTTCGAATTTGGCCTCCACTGTAAATTTGTATAATAGTTACAAATATTATCTTATACGTAGAAATTGTCAATATCTAGGATTCATTTGGTTACAAATTTTATCATATTTGAATAGTAGGGATGGCACCAGGGCGACAGCCGTGGATCCACGACCCAGTCAAGGCCCGTGTACCCGTCAACGGGTAACATTATTACCCATGCTCATGATCCGTGGATACCCATGACACATGGGTAAACCCGAGGGTTATATAAATATACAATTTTACCAATCTAAACAAGGTAAAAAAAATAACAAAAAGTTAAGAAATATATATGAAACTTAGTATTTAACTTTAATAATTGTATTTAAATTTAATATAATTTATTATCTCATTACAAGTAATAAAGTATTTAAATTTAATACTCCGTAACTGTATGCGTATACCCGTGGGTAAGTTAAATAAGCATCATGTATTAGCGGATCCGGTTTTGCCTGCGACGGATAATGCATACCCGTGACTCGCCAGTGACCCGTCGGCGGGTACAACTATTTACCCGTACCTGTGACCCGTCGGCGGGTACAACTTTTTACCTGTACCTGTACCCGTGCCAGCAGATAAGATTTAATGGCTTTACCCGCCTGTCACAGGGCGGATACTTGCAGGTCACGGCTTTTTTCTCACCCATGTTTATAAAAATGTTTGCATAAAAAGCATACGCTCATAACCATCAAAAACAGTTTAAACCAGATAGAGTATAAAACCATTCAACTGTTTTGAGAGTTGTACTAATAACAAACAAGCCATGTCAGCATTTCAAAAGTTTTTAATCAAACTTCCCCAATAGATACTTACAAATTTGAGTAGGCATTTGACTTGTAACATATTTTGACTTTTGACTGAAGTTACCTGATGAGAGAAGGCGTACGCCATAGCTCGCTCACGTTTTACAGCTGCTTCTTCTCTCTGTTGTATCCTCGCAACAGCCTCATCTTTGGTATCACAACCACCACTCCACTCCACCTGGAACAAATCAGTCAAAATTAGAGGTAGCAAAATGGGCAATGGCAGGCAGTCAAAATTAGAGGTGGCAAAATGGGCAATGGGAGGCATGGTAACGGATCAAAAAGGGTGAAGTTTTGAATAAAGCATTAAGTAGGTTGTATTATTATTGGTGACTTTTGATTCGCATCTTTATTTGATATTTTTATTTTAGTTGTTTGAGTCGTTGGATATAAAACATAACTTGAATCGACGAGTATATAATTAGTAGGCCAAAGAGTGGACCTTAATTATAATGGTATCCTAAATTCGATTAACTTCTTACAAACATGTGTATAATGTAAAAATACTGAATCTTGTTAACATTTTTTTACCAAAATTGAATGGATTACATTCTGAACTCGTATAATATTTAAATTACATTTTACCTCTAGATCATGTAGTTTAGTCTCGAGCTTCAGCTGATTTTCTAATTTCTTCCGCCTGATCCCTCCGTCTTCAACCATACAAAGTCTGCGAGCTCTGATTTGAGCTTGTATCTTGCTCCATGATTGAAGGTTTATTAATGTGTTTGTCGTTTGTTTCTTGCCAAAATCACTGTTTGTAAGTGTCTGCAATCTCATTACTCCTTTCAAATGCCTTAAAGTTCTCCTTGCCTTCACATATTACGAGAAGAAACATAGAATCAACTTTGTAAATTATCATAACGTAAAGCATGTAAAAATGTAACTATGATTTTGCAATTCTTATTATGAAGGATCAAATTAATTATATATGGAGAAGCATTATGAAGTTACTGTAAGTAAATGGGTTGTCGAGTTAAATATAGTAAATCACCTATGAAGTTACTTTGAAAACAGACATTGCAAACCCCCTAAAAGTATGCTTTCCTCTACATTATAGATTTATAGGCAACAAGTACTCTGAGCACTGTCGTAAAAGTCGGCAGACGCGTCAGTTTGGGGACTAGCTCGTCTCGACTTGTCCAAAAAAGCCATAAAAGTCAGTCAACGCTAAAAATTCGGGTCAAAGTCGGTCACGATCGGTCGAGTCGGGCTGAGTCAGTCAAAGTCAAAGGTAGGTAAAAAAATTTATATTATTTATAATTAGATTTTGTGCCACATATCTATGTATGAAATATTTATGTTTGATATATTTATGTGTAATATATAAGTATATATGCTTAATTTATTTATCATTAAAAGTCAAGTTGGTCAACGCCCGACTCGTCCCCGACTCATCCCTCCAAGGTCCCGATTGACTCGTCCCCGACTTGTGAATTTTACAACCTTGACTTGAGTTTATGTTTTCTCAGAAACAAAAGGATTCATTAGCTTACACTTCAAAAAGACGGGAAATGGTGGATAGATAACAATGTAAGACAGCCTTACATATAATTTTAATTAGTATAGTATCATGGACTCAAACTAATTTCAGGGTAAAATAAATAAGTTGTCAAAGTAAATGAAAATAAGAATGTGCGGGACTGCGGGGCATTAATGTAATCGATTGTTGATGTACCTTAAACGCTCGGAATGAAGTTTGGATCCGAGTTGCGGCTATACCCTCGTCAATAGGACCAACGCCCTTAGTAGGCCTATTACTAATCGTAGTTTTTGATTTTTCTTGAAATTGGGGTTCCGTCCCATTAGTAGCAGATTTTAATGAAAAACCCTGTAACAAAATCCCAAAATAGCAATGTTTATTACATTAACTACTATGCACATATATGTTGATAGATATATGTATACAATAGGTGATAAAAGTGATTTTAATATGTTGGTTCTTGTTAAAGAGATAAAGATGTAATGAAATACTAACAGGACTAAAATATTTTTTAAAAAACAAATATATGCGTAGAACGGTTACTAATTTATGCAAAGAAATTCAGTGATGAAATGCATACCTTCTTTGACTTTAGTTTCCTCGGTTTGCAGTTGATTATATTCTTTAACCAGTTTCCAGATCCCATTGTTGATACTACAGTTGGGTTATACTGTAAAAATAACAAATATAGCAAACGCACATGAAAAAGACTAAAAAAAGTTATAATAAATATACAAGTGTTGTTATTTACTTTGTCATGAAGTAAGGGTAGATTGCTAATAGAAGACTTTTTAAAACATAGCAACAGAAGACTTTTAAAAGAGCTTAATTTAGTTTATTTTCTAGGATGCAACAACAAATAGATTATAATATGAAAACTCAGCATTGAAGCATACAGTTGAACCACCTTGATTTTTTTTTAATTTTTTTTTGGCAAAAAAACGATAACATTAATAAGAGTCCGAAGATCAACTCATACAACCGATACAAGAGAATCCAAAAACGAGCTCTAGCCGTACTAAACAAACCTATTCAAACGGCTCACCAACTGGGTGAACCACCTTGATTGGATATACTCAATACAAAGTTTTTAAAGTATACATTAACTTTCTTAAACGAAAGTTTCAAATCTATCATAGCTTTAGATTTAAGGGTGGACCGTTTTGTATCGACACATATTTATATAATTTATTTAATTCGGGAGGGCCGAGGCATTACTAAAGGCTAGTCGACATAATCACATAGGTAACACTATTACACTAGTGCATTAATTTCAACTATATGAATGATCTATCAATATGGATATGCATCCATAGTACTAGGTGTTTCGTTGTGCATTTCAAAAAGAATTTGTTATTATACTTCGTTTGTAGTAACCGAGAATCATGAATTTCACTTCTCTTTATAATTGTGTCGTCATTTGTCACTTAAGAGTTAAGTACTAAGACCTAGCAGAGTAAATGTGCGCTCAAATACCGTATTATTATCTATCAATTAGCTAGATAATCAAAACTTTTTAAACATTTACCACTTTTTAGAAACCGAAAGACTCTGCAGTCGCATTTTTGTAATAAACGAATAAAGTTTTCCTGGCCAGGCTATCCAAGGAAGGGGAGTAATTTTTACTTAAATGTACGTGGGCCCAGATTATCCAACCTTATCCGTAGCCACCCAAGATAAGTTGCTATTTATGTTCGAACATGAAACCTTCCGTAGCCACCCAAGATATGTTGCTAGTTATGTACTGTACAACTCTGTAAAACATGATTAGTTGTGTACATAACAAAAATGGTTGCATACATATCACTCCCCTTGTAATAATCTTAACAAAATGTAATCTACAAATCCAATATGATATTTTATGTATCTAACCTCCTATAACTTATTTAATCGTGATGTGGTATCGAACTTTTTATACGTAGTAATGCTTTAGCTGCCACACCACAAAAAAATACTAGTGGCCTTGTGAATAAAACATAAAATCAAGGGCATACACCAGCAATAACTGAAAATTTTGATATATTAGATAGAAACTATTCAAGTTGGATACAGACAAATAACATAATCTGAGTAAAGTTCCAAACTTTTTAGTAATCCAATAACATAATAACTAATTGAATAAGTGTTTAAGTACAAGAACACTTATATAACAAGTTAATATACAAAAGCATACTAAAATAAGATATGGGTATTGATGAAAGTGACATACCTTAACTTGGGTCTTTTAAATTCAATCTGAAGAACAATAAAAAACAGAGCAAAAGTGGTGTGTGTAATGTAAAACCCTGCAGTATTTAGGGAAGAAAAAATAGGATAAAAAGGGAGCAAAAGGAAGGTGGGTAGGTGTTCATAAGTTTGTTCACCAACCACAACCAGCTCAATTTTATCAATTGGTGTTTAAATAATTGGAAATTGGGGTTTGAAGAACTGTGTTAAGAATCTGTATTATTATGATTTGGGTAGGAGTGATTAAATTAACCAAATTTGAGATGATGACAGGTGATGAGTATGATTATGGTTGGTGGGTTTGGGCCGAAATTATTATAAATTTGACTCGTTGTCAATTATTGATCTTGTTTTCAGATTTTCAATATTCAATTGAAGGGGATATAACAGTAACAGTAGAAATAACAACCCCAAAAAACAAGCAGGGGCTTTTGTGCCGGTATGTAAAACTATATGACAAACGTGTACGGTACGTATAATTCAATTCTTCTTATATCCACTACCTCCCTCATATATATCAGTATTTTTTACTTGTCCCAAATTAACAGTACATTTTTAGATAAAAATAATAGAGTTAATTACACTGATGCTCACTGTGGTCTTGATTAAATTACGTCGCTAGTTCCTAACTCTTAAAAATTATATGCTTCGTCCCTGTGGTTTTAAGTCCAAACGGCGGTGGTCCCTGTGATCTTGGTTAAATTACGTCGCTAGTCCCTAACTCTTGAAAATTATATGCTTCGTCCCTGTGGTTTTAAGTCCAAACGGCGGTAGTCCCTATTATCTTGGTTAAATTACGTTGCTAGTCCATCACTTATAATAAATAAATATATTAACTTATTTTACATTAGTCGGGATGCATATATAATACCCATATATTAACTTTTTTTTTTTTTTTTTTTTTTTTTGAAAAGCAAGTAGATTAACTTATTTCACTACTCTGTTCATATATTAACTTATTTACAAAGTGTAAAATGATGAGGTTGATAGACTAGAAATAATTTATTTCCATGTATACACACAGAATAAAGGATGCATATATGATTATAATACATAATACATATATAATATTGCATGATTATTGATTAAGGATGAACAGAGTAGTGAATTAAACTTCATGTCATCGATTCAAATTAATGGCAATTGCATCAATTCGATTTACTACGGTTGCATTTCGACCGGTGCATCGTTAAATTATTAATATTAATTAATTAATATATATACACCACAAGGACGAAGCATTTAATTTTTAAGAGTTATGGACTAGCGACGTAATTTAATCAAGACCACAGGGACCACCGTCGTTTGAACTTAAGACCACAGGGACGAAGCATATAATTTTCAAGAGTTAGAAACTAGCGACATAATTTAACCAAGACCACAGGGACCACCGTCGTTTGGACTTAAAACCACATGGACGAAGCATATAATTTTTAAGAGTTAGGGACTAGCGACGTAATTTAATCAAGACCACATGGACCATCAATGTAATTAACTCAAAATAATAATATAAAGTTCTATTATATCCTTAATGTATGTGAATATGATTAAAGGAGAAAAAAAAGTATGTGTAAAACTGAAAAATAAACAGAAAATACAATACTTATATTGTTATAAAAGTTAAATTGGATGTTAATTTTATTATTATTATAGATATTGTATAGTAGATTTTTTGAGTATAAATATGTGTGTTATGAGTTTATAAAATACACATTAAAATATATTCTCTCATATTCTCTCATATTCTCTTATATTCTCTCTATATACTTATTAGTCTACAGTCAAGAACTAGGCCACTAAAGGTAGTTATAAACCTACTGAATTATAACACGTTATCAGCACGAAGTGCTCCGTATAATCAAGGTTTATCTAAGCAAGCACACGTCACTAATCAAGGTAAGAAATTATCTAACTTTTATTAACTTCACTAACATTTATATTTATGTTATTTAAGTTATATATGGTCGGTTATACCGCCTGAATTATATTTCTGTAATCTAACTTTTATTAACTTCACTAACATTTATATTTATGTTATTTAAGTTATATATGGTCGGTTATACCGCCTGAATTATATTTCTGTAATCTAACTTTTATTAACTTCACTAACATTTATATTTATGTTATTTAAGTTATATATGGTCGGCTATACCGCCTGAATTGTATTTTCTGTAATCTAACTCTTATTAACTTCACTAACATTTATATTTATGTTAATAAGACCTCATGATTGTACGCAACACGTCATTTGACAACACGGTACTTTATGTACGCAACACGTCATTTGACAACACGGTACCATGGGTCGAGATTAATTCCGATCAATACGAATACGATGGGGTCTTTATATGTTATCTAACATTTATGATTACTTATGCAATTAATCATTATTTATTTCATACATACTAATGTTTATTCTTAAATTTATAATCTAAAAAGTTAAAATAAGAAAAGTAGTTTGTATTTTTATTAAAAGTAAATCTTAAAAGTTAAAATAAGAAAAAGTAGTTTGTATTTTTATTAAAAGTAAATCTTAAAAGTTAAAATAAGAAAAAGGAGTTTGTATTTTTATTAAAAGTAAATCTTAAAAGTTAAAATAAGAAAAAAGTAGTTTGTATTTTTATTAAAAGTAAATCTTAAAAGTTAAAATAAGAAAAATATATTATAATAATATATATTATAACTTAATATATATTATAATAATTTTATTAATAATATAATATGAACCTATATTCTATCCTTCCCTTATGGTTTTATTATTTGTAATCATACCATTATTCCTTTGTTTGCTACTTATGAATCTAAACTAATTCTAATTTCATGTTGTTATTTGTCTATAAAAAAAATGGATATGATTATCAGTCAGTGACAACAGAAAATAAAAAATATTTAAGTATCACTGATAAGAATCGTGTAATTGAAAAACTACCAAGACTTCATTCTGGTTTACATTATACACATATAAATGTACCTGAAGTAAATGTGGTAGTTAAAGAAAAATCATGTGATCCTGTAATGATCAGTTTGTGGCATGAGAGATTAGGCCACTGATAAGGCTAAAAAGGAACATATATTTCATAGCATTATCCCCCAAGAAAGACAAGATTTTAGTTGCAATTGTTCCATTTTCAAGTAATATTCGTTTATATTAAATAAGTGCGAAGACAAAAGGCGAAAACGACGAATTGAAGACACAAAGGTCCAAAAAGCTCAAAAGTACAACATACAATTAAAAAGGTTCAAATTATTGATGAGGAACGTCTAAAAATGACAAGAGTACAAGTTACAAAACGCAAAGTACACGATATAAAATAGTACGCAAGGACGTTCGAAAATCCGGAACCGGGACATGAGTCAACTCTCAACGCTCGACGCAACGGTGTAAAAATTACGAGTCAACTATGCACAAGAATAAAATATAATATTTAAATAATTCATAATAAGAATAATATTAAATAATAAAAAGTTGTTAATTGAGCATAGTTAAGGGGTCATAAGTGAAAGTTTGAATTCAAAATTCGTAACGAATTCTGATCGATTATAGATCTATCCCAATTCTCTCTTTCTATCTTTTCTGTAAACATATTTATATATATTATAATTTTAATTTTAATTTTAGATAATAATAATAATGGTATGTTAGCGAATATTGTAAGGATTTAAGTCAGAACTCTGTCCGTGTAACGCTACGCGATTAATCATCACTGTAAGCTATGTTCTTCCTTTTTAATTTAATGTCTTGTAACTAAGTTATTATTATGCTTATTTGAGCCGAAGTAATCGTGATGTTGGGCTAAAATATTAAGACGGGGTTATTGAATTTTGTACCATAATTAAGGTTTGGGCAAAAGACCGACACTTGTGGAAATTGGACTATTGACTATTAATAGATGGGGGGTATTGTCTAATTGAGTGACAACTCATTGGAGTCTGTCGAACCTATCTTCAAATTAATTAACCTAATAATTAATAATGATTATGGTTGTCCTATTTAGTGACGTTGTCCTATTATAATCATTTAATTAATTATTCGGGTTGGGTAATTGATTATTCAAACTGATCAAGTGGATAAATTAATATTCATATCTAATCAAAACAGGGGTGGATTACATACAGTGATAACTGGTGTAATTGTTGACAGAAGTGATAACTGCGTCACAGTTTAAATCCTTAATTAGTTGGAATATTTGACTTCGGGTATAAGGGTAATTTGACGAGGACACTCGCACTTTATATTTATGACCGATGGACTATTATGGACAAAAACCAGATAGGTATCAAATAAACCATGACAAAGGACAATTAACCCGAGTAACAATTAATTAAAATCGAAACGTTAAACATCATGATTACGGAAGTTTAAATAAGCATAATTCTTTTATTGTATTTCTCATCGTATCTTTATTTACTGTCATTTTATTACTCGCAATTTTATTTACTGTCATTTTATTTATTGTCATTATTTAATGCACTTTAATTATCGTCATTTATCTTTGCGCTTAAAATATAGAATCGACAAACCGGTCATTAAACGGTAAAACTCCCCTTTTATAATATATTACTACTTATATAATTATATATATTTTATATAAATATAGTTGTTAAAAATATAGTAAGTATCACCAGCTCCCTGTGGAACGAACCGGACTTACTAAAAACTACACTACTCTACGATTAGGTACACTGCCTATAGTGTTGTAGCAAGGTTTAGGTATATCCCACTCTATAAATAAATAAATAACTTGTGTAATTTGTAACGTATTTTGTATTAAAAATAATAGTATATTTCGTACCCTCACGCTACATCATCAAGTTTTTGGCGCCGCTGCCGGGAAAATCGGCGAAACGCTATAATTTTAATATATATTTGTATAAATATATTTATATGTAATTTTTAGAAAAACAATATAAAATTAAAAAAAAAATATCACTTTCTTTTAAAATTATCTCTAAAATTTTAGACACTAAATTTCTTAGTTTTAGTTATTAGATTTTAGACTTTAGCTTTTCCTAAAATATTCTTATATTTTAATTATCTTTTTATTGTCACCATCTCTATCGTCTCTTCCTCTTATTTGAATATCGAAGTAGTACAGTCCATACCAATATATATACTCCATTACTCCGTATATATTATATATTATATATTATATATTATTATATTATATATGAATATAAAACATCTCTCTCTTCCTATTATCCGATTATTATCGGAGATACAAAATATACATGAATATAAAGAAAATACAAATTGGGTGTGTGTCATTTCAAAGGTGCTTGCACCACTTGATGTAAAGAGTTGTTAGCTTTTTAATTTCTTCAATTATTCTTTTCATTTTGATCTTTGTCTTATATAACAAAACTAGTGGGTGGGCCCAATTTATTGAAAAATGGTAGCCTAACTTTGTTGACTAACGGGAAAGTTAGAAAATCAAAACCACATATTTAGGAGAAATACGACAAATATCCATTTCGCTGTTATTTATATTAGTAAATGAGGGTGTCTGAAAAAACTCCTCTTTTTACTACCAGAAAAATACAAAAGGTTGCCCGAAAAATTTATTCCAACGAAAAATTCTTGTTGCGCGTGAATGGCGCGTTAGAAGCTTGGTGATAGTGAAATCAGGTTTGATATATAAAAAAAAAAAAAAAAATTGTGTAAAAAAAATCGTTTTTTTTTTAAGAAAAAAATCGTTTTTAAAAAAAAAAAATTAAAAATTAAAAAAAAAAGTTTTTTTTTAATTACCTTTAGATTTTTAGACTCTAGTTACAATTTTTAGTATTAAGTTTAGTTTTGCCATAGTTATTTTTATTTCTAGAATTTTTAGGTTTGCCGTAAAATCCCTTAAGTGCTTATTCCTTAGACTAAGATTTATGTGCTTTAGAATTTTGCGACGCCATTTTTCGCGCTACTTTCTTATTTTTATTTTTCGACGCCTATTTTTCGACCTTTTATTTTTCAACCTTTTTCGACGCGTTTTTTTTTTCTTTCTTATTTCTCGCTATTCTAGTTTTAGGATAAGATTTTTATTCTACTTCTTATCTAAATTTCTTAAAATTACGAAAATTTATTTTAAGTGGTTAAATTGATAGACATCAAAATTTTCTGGTTCGTAGTAATAGTTGGATTTGTACATGGACCGGGTTATTGGAGCCAAACAGTACTCAATTATATTGAGACCAAACGAATCCTGCCCCTCTGCTGCATCTTTTGGCTATTCGAAACGTGGGCAAAATCAGAAAAGTCTATTAATTGGATAACTTATATAATTTTTCTTTCCTTTTAAAAACTAATAGGATATTCAGTGAATGCACCGAGTAAAACGTTCACCACCTTTCATACGTTCACTACCTATAACTCGATCAAGACATCTAGCCAATATTGTCACCGTTGATTTTTCTTTAGAATCATCATCTAGTCGACCAAGAACTCCAACTCAAATTTCCGATAATCCATCTTTTGAACCCGACCTCACAATTGAGAATCCGGAGAATATTCAGGGACAATTCCAAGATCCAGAACCACTAATCATTCCTCCTGAACCACAAACCATTAAATCAGAATCTTCTAGTGATTCGTATTCAACAAATTCAATTATGGAAAATCTGGAACTTCTAAGTATGGAAGACCGAATGAGAGCCACACGCACGGGCCAAGGTCACGCCATTATTAAGCCAGACATTAATGCGCCAGATTATGAAATCAAAGGACAAATCCTACACATGGTAACTAATCAGTGCCAATATAGTGGTGCGCCGAAGGAAGATCCAAACGAACATCTTCGTACGTTTAATAGGATCTGTACACTATTCAAAATCCGAGAAGTTGAGGATGAACAGATCTATCTCATGTTGTTTCCCTGGACTTTAAAGGGAGAAGCCAAAGATTGGTTAGAATCGTTACCTGAAGGGGCGATTGACACATGGGATGTTTTAGTTGAGAAATTTCTTAAAAGATTCTTTCCGGCATCTAAAGCCGTGAGACTTCAAGGAGAAATTGTTACGTTCACACAAAAGTCAAATGAAACTCTATATGAGGCGTGGACTGTAGTGACCCGAACTTTTCCATGTTTATATATATTAATTGAGATTGATATTTACATGATTAAATGTTTCCAACATGTTAAGCAATCAAACTTGTTAAGACTTGATTAATTGAAATATGTTTCATATAGACAATTGACCACCCAAGTTGACCGGTGATTCACGAACGTTAAAACTTGTAAAAAAACTATATGATGACATATATATGGTTATATATATAGTTAACATGATATTATGATAAGTAAACATATCATTAATTATATTAACAATGAACTACATATGTAAAAACAAGACTACTAACTTAATGATTTTGAAACGAGACATATATGTAACGTTTATCGTTGTAACGACATTTAATGTATATATATCATATTAAGAGATATTCGTACATCATAATATCATGATAATATAATAATTTAAAATCTCTTTTGATATTATAAACATTGGGTTAACAACATTTAACAAGATCGTTAACCTAAAGGTTTCAAAACAACACTTACATGTAACGACTAACGATGACTTAACGACTCAGTTAAAATGTATATACATGTAGTGTTTTAATATGTATTTATACACTTTTGAAAGACTTCAATACACTTATCAAAATACTTCTACTTAACAAAAATGCTTACAATTACATCCTCGTTCAGTTTCATCAACAATTCTACTCGTATGCACCCGTATTCGTACTCGTACAATACACAGCTTTTAGATGTATGTACTATTGGTATATACACTCCAATGATCAGCTCTTAGTAGCCCATGTGAATTACCTAACACATGTGGGAACCATCATTTGGAAACTACAAAAATATGAGTAATCATTCATGACTTATTTACATGAAAACAAAATTACATATCCTTTATATCTAATCCATACACCAACGACCAAAAACACCTACAAACACTTTCATTCTTCAATTTTCTTCATCTAATTGATCTCTCTCAAGTTCTATCTTCAAGTTCTAAGTGTTCTTCATAAATTCTACAAGTTCTAGTTACATAAAATCAAGAATACTTTCAAGTTTGCTAGCTCACTTCCAATCTTGTAAGGTGATCATCCAACCTCAAGAAATCTTTGTTTCTTACAGTAGGTTATCATTCTAATACAAGGTAATAATCATATTCAAACTTTGGTTCAAATTCTATAACTATAACAATCTTATTTCAAGTGATGATCTTACTTGAACTTGTTTTCGTGTCATGATTCTGCTTCAAGAACTTCGAGCCATCCAAGGATCCGTTGAAGCTAGATCCATTTTTTCTCTTTTCCAGTAGGTTTATCCAAGGAACTTAAGGTAGTAATGATGTTCATAACATCATTCGATTCATACATATAAAGCTATCTTATTCGAAGGTTTAAACTTGTAATCACTAGAACATAGTTTAGTTAATTCTAAACTTGTTCGCAAACAAAAGTTAATCCTTCTAACTTGACTTTTAAAATCAACTAAACACATGTTCTATATCTATATGATATGCTAACTTAATGATTTAAAACCGGGAAACACGAAAAATACCGTAAAACCGGATTTACGTCGTCGTAGTAACACCGCGGGCTGTTTTGGGTTAGTTAATTAAAAACTATGATAAACTTTGATTTAAAAGTTGTTATTCTGAGAAAATGATTTTTATTATGAACATGAAACTATATCCAAAAATTATGGTTAAACTCAAAGTGGAAGTATGTTTTCTAAAATGGTCATCTAGACGTCGTTCTTTCGACTGAAATGACTACCTTTACAAAAACAACTTGTAACTTATTTTTCCGACTATAAACCTATACTTTTCCTGTTTATATTCATAAAATAGAGTTCAATATGAAACCATAGCAATTTGATTCACTCAAAACGGATTTAAAATGAAGAAGTTATGGGTAAAACAAGATTGGATAATTTTTCTCATTTTAGCTACGTGAAAATTGGTAACAAATCTATTCCAACCATAACTTAATCAACTTGTATTATATATTATGTAATCTTGAGATACCATAGACACGTATACAATGTTTCGACCTATCATGTCGACACATCTATATATATTTCGGAACAACCATAGACACTCTATATGTGAATGTTGGAGTTAGCTATACAGGGTTGAGGTTGATTCCAAAATATATATAGTTTGAGTTGTGATCAATACTGAGATACGTATACACTGGGTCGTGGATTGATTCAAGATAATATTTATCGATTTATTTCTGTACATCTAACTGTGGACAACTAGTTGTAGGTTACTAACGAGGACAGCTGACTTAATAAACTTAAAACATCAAAATATATTAAAAGTGTTGTAAATATATTTTGAACATACTTTGATATATATGTATATATTGTTATAGGTTCGTGAATCAACCAGTGGCCAAGTCTTACTTCCCGACGAAGTAAAAATCTGTGAAAGTGAGTTATAGTCCCACTTTTAAAATCTAATATTTTTGGGATGAGAATACATGCAGGTTTTATAAATGATTTACAAAATAGACACAAGTACGTGAAACTACATTCTATGGTTGAATTATCGAAATCGAATATGCCCCTTTTTATTAAGTCTGGTAATCTAAGAATTAGGGAACAGACACCCTAATTGACGCGAATCCTAAAGATAGATCTATTGGGCCTAACAAACCCCATCCAAAGTACCGGATGCTTTAGTACTTCGAAATTTATATCATATCCGAAGGGTGTCCCGGAATGATGGGGATATTCTTATATATGCATCTTGTTATTGTCGGTTACCAGGTGTTCACCATATGAATGATTTTTATCTCTATGTATGGGATGTGTATTGAAATATGAAATCTTGTGGTCTATTGTTACGATTTGATATATATAGGTTAAACCTATAACTCACCAACATTTTTGTTGACGTTTTAAGCATGTTTATTCTCAGGTGATTATTAAGAGCTTCCGCTGTCGCATACTTAAATAAGGACAAGATTTGGAGTCCATGCTTGTATGATATTGTGTAAAAACTGCATTCAAGAAACTTATTTTGTTGTAACATATTTGTATTGTAAACCATTATGTAATGGTCGTGTGTAAACAGGATATTTTAGATTATCATTATTTGATAATCTACGTAAAGCTTTTTAAACCTTTATTGATGAAATAAAGGTTATGGTTTGTTTAAAAATGAATGCAGTCTTTGAAAAACGTCTCATATAGAGGTCAAAACCTCGCAACGAAATCAATTAATATGGAACGTTTTTAATCAATAAGAACGGGACATTTCAGTTGGTATCAGAGCGTTGGTCTTAGAGAACCAGAAAATTTGCATTAGTGTATCTTATCGAGTTTGTTAGGATGCATTAGTGAGTCTGGACTTCGACCGTGTTTTCTTTAAAAATGATTGCTTAACATTTTTGTTGGAAACTATATATTTTTAACATATGAATATTATGTGATATATTAATCTCTTAACGTGTTTGATATTATGTGATAGATGTCTACCTCTAGAACAAGTCCCATTGACTCACCTAATAATAATGAAGAGTCAAATGTAAATTGGAATGATTTGTGGACTGATTCACAAGTTCCCGAAGAGGAACCGGAAGAAGAGTCGGAACCGGAAGAAGAATCGGAACCGGAAGAAGAATCGGAACCGGATGAAGAAATAGAACCGGTGGGGGAAATAATAAAACGGTTAAGTAAAAGAAAATCCTCAACCAACCGACCAAAGTTAATTATGGTCAATGGTGTTTCCGCCAAGGAAGCAAAATATTGGGAGGATTACCAATTCTCCGATGAATCGGATTTCGACGAGAATTCCGATGATGTTATAGAAATTACCCCAACTGAATTTAAAAAGGCAAAAGAAAATAATAAGGGAAAGGGCATAAAAATAGAGAAATCTAATTCCAACCCCGATGAACTTTATATGTATCGTCAACCCCCGAAGTCCTTAAGTTGTAACAATGACCCGGGAACCTCTAAACCACCAGGTTTTTCTAAACCAATGTGGACAACGACGGCTCGTATTAGGGGAACATCATATATCCCTAGAAACTTGGCAAAACGAACCAAAACCGAAGAAGAAGAAACGAGCGAGTCGGAATAAGATAGTTGTATTCGTGTGGTGTAATATATGGAATATAGTGTTCTTATGCTTTATGATATATGTAAAAATTGCTTGTATTAATAAGTATTTTTTTTATGAATCTAACTCTTGTCTATTTTACAGTTTAAAAACACAAAATGGATAGACAACCCAATATTTTAAGAGACCTACCCGGAGACATGATTGATGAAATCTTGTCTAGAGTCGGCCAGAATTCTTCGGCACAACTATTTAAGGCGAGATCAGTTTGTAAGACATTCGAAGAACGTTCCAAGAATGTCTTGGTTTATAAGAGACTTTCGTTTGAAAGATGGGGGATATCACATTGGGAAACCCATAAGTTACGATGTGTTTACTTTGACGCATATATTGCGGGGAACCCAAATGCTATTTTACGCAACGGGTTAAGAAATTATTTTGACTCAATATATCCGAATATTGGACTTCGTGATTTAGAAAAAGCGGCTAACATGCAACATAAAGAAGCATGTTATGCTTACGGATTAGTAATGTTCGCTTCTCACCAAAGTGAGAACAAGAACATCGGGCTACAACTATTAAACAAAACGTTTCCACAAGTGACGGAGTCGGTAATTGGGGTAAGAAATGAGGTTTTTAGATTATTACGGGACTGTTGGACATTACGTAACCCTCGTCCCTTTGATGACGTTACAACACGCTGTCTTATCAACGGCCATAACGGTTATGTTGCACAAGACCAAGGATGGGAAGTAGTCCTAGTAAAACCAGAATGCATGACTTGTTTCTGGACGTATGAATTACGTGTCTTTATTGCCTTTGCCGAACGACTTGTGTACTAGCTAGAATTGTCTTCACAACTATCTTGTATCAAAGTTATTGTGTGCTATATTTCATGCTTTATGTAAAATAAGCGGTATTGTAAGTTTGTAAAATATTGTATAAAAGTTTGAACGCGAAATATTATTACAATCAGTTTTTCATATAGAATTGTAGTAGTTGAATTGTATATTAGCTACTAAGTATGAACTTAACGGGTAGGTACTACCCGAATTTAAACTTATAAAACGCTAATATGAAGAAAAAGCTTTTATAAATGAGTTCATATTATGCTACGAAATACTATTAACTACTCTTAATATTCTGTATGATTAACTTGTTCCATTTAACTATTTTGAAGGAAATGGCACCGACTACTCGACACACCGTGAATATGAATGAAGAGGAATTCCGTACTTTTCTAGCTTCAAACATAGCCGCAGTACAGGCTGCGCTACATACCAACAATAACCTTGGATCTAGCAGTACAGGAAATCGTGTAGGATGCACCTACAAAGAATTCACTGCCTGCAAACCTTTGGAATTTGATGGAACCGAAGGACCGATCGGATTGAAACGGTGGACCGAGAAGGTTGAATCGGTGTTTGCCATAAGTAAGTGTACTGAAGAGGACAAAGTGAAGTACGCTACGCATACCTTCACAGGTTCTGCGTTAACATGGTGGAATACCTATCTAGAGCAAGTGGGACAAGATGATGCGTACGCACTACCGTGGTCAGCATTCAAGCACTTGATGAACGAGAAGTACCGTCCCAGAACCGAGGTCAATAAGCTCAAGACAGAACTTAGAGGGTTACGAACCCAAGGATTTGATATTACCACGTACGAAAGACGATTCACAGAATTGTGCCTATTGTGTCCGGGAGCATTCGAAGATGAGGAAGAGAAGATTGACGCGTTTGTGAAAGGATTACCGGAAAGAATCCAAGAAGATATAAGTTCACACGAGCCCGCCTCCATACAACAGGCATGTAGAATGGCTCACAAACTAGTGAACCAGATTGAAGAAAGAATTAAAGAACAGACTGCTGAAGAGGCCAATGTGAAGCAAGTCAAAAGGAAGTGGGAGGAAAACGGTGATAAGAATCACCAATACAACAACAACAGCAATTACAACAATAATCGCAACAATTATCCCAACAATCGCAACATCAATCGCAACTACAACAAACGGCCCAACAACAACAACAACAACAACAACAACAGCAACTACAACAATCATCCCAACAACAATAATAACCGCAACAACAACAACAATCAGAAGCAACTATGCCAAAGGTGTGAAAAGAATCACTCGGGGTTCTGCACCAAATTTTGCAACAAGTGTAAAAGAAATGGTCATAGCGCGGCGAAGTGTGAGGTCTACGGACCAGGGGTTAATAGAACGAAAGGAACAAATGGTGTCGGAACGAGTAATGGCGGAGCAAGTAGTGTCGGAGCAAGTTATGCCAATGTAGTTTGTTATAAATGTGGAAAACCAGGCCACATTATTAGAAATTGCCCGAACCAGGAGAACACGAATGGACAAGTCCGTGGAAGAGTTTTCAATATTAATGCGGTAGAGGCACAGGAAGACCCGGAGCTTGTTACGGGTACGTTTCTTATTGACAATAAATCTGCTTACGTTTTATTTGATTCGGGTGCGGATAGAAGCTATATGAGTAGAGATTTTTGTGCTAAATTAAGTTGTCCATTGACGCCTTTGGATAGTAAATTTTTACTCGAATTAGCAAATGGTAAATTAATTTCAGCAGATAATATATGTCGGAATCGAGAAATTAAACTGGTTAGCGAAACATTTAAGATTGATTTGATACCAGTAGAGTTAGGGAGTTTTGATGTGATAATCGGTATGGACTGGTTGAAAGAAGTGAAAGCAGAGATCGTTTGTTACAAAAATGCAATTCGCATTATACGAGAAAAAGGGAAACCCTTAATGGTGTACGGAGAAAAGGGAAACACGAAGCTACATCTTATTAGTAATTTGAAGGCACAAAAACTAATAAGAAAAGGTTGCTATGCTGTTCTAGCACACGTCGAGAAAGTACAAACTGAAGAAAAGAGCATCAATGATGTTCCCATTGCAAAAGAATTTCCCGATGTATTTCCGAAAGAATTACCGGGATTACCCCCACATCGATCCGTTGAATTTCAAATAGATCTTGTACCAGGAGCTGCACCAATAGCTCGTGCTCCTTACAGACTCGCACCCAGCGAGATGAAAGAACTGCAAAGCCAATTACAAGAACTTTTAGAGCGTGGTTTCATTCGACCAAGCACATCACCGTGGGGAGCTCCTGTTTTGTTTGTCAAGAAGAAAGATGGTACATTCAGGTTGTGTATCGACTACCGAGAGTTGAACAAACTTACCATCAAGAACCGCTACCCACTACCGAGAATCGACGACTTATTTGATCAACTACAAGGCTCTTCTGTTTATTCAAAGATTGACTTACGTTCCGGGTATCATCAAATGCAGGTGAAAGAAGATGATATTCCAAAGACTGCTTTCAGAACACGTTACGGTCATTACGAGTTTATGGTCATGCCGTTTGGTTTAACTAATACACCAGCTGTGTTCATGGACCTTATGAACCGAGTGTGTGGACCATACCTTGACAAGTTTGTCATTGGTTTCATTGATGACATACTTATTTACTCAAAGAATGACCAAGAACACGGTGAACATTTGAGAAAGGTGTTAGAAGTATTGAGGAAGGAAGAATTGTACGCTAAGTTTTCAAAGTGTGCATTTTGGTTGGAAAAAGTTCAATTCCTCGGTCACATAGTGAACAAAGAAGGTATTAAGGTGGATCCGGCAAAGATAGAAACTGTTGAAAAGTTGGAAACTCCAAAAACTCCGAAACACATACGCCAGTTTTTAGGACTAGCTGGTTACTTCAGAAGGTTCATCCAAGACTTTTCCAGAATAGCAAAACCCTTGACTGCATTAACGCATAAAGGGAAGAAATTTGAATGGAATGATGAACAAGAGAAAGCGTTTCAGTTATTGAAGAAAAAGCTAACTATGGCACCTATATTGTCATTGCCTGAAGGGAATGATGATTTTGTGATTTATTGTGACGCATCAAAGCAAGGTCTCGGTTGTGTATTAATGCAACGAACGAAGGTGATTGATTATGTGTCTAGACAATTGAAGATTCACGAACAAAATTATACGACGCATGATTTGTAATTAGGCGCGGTTGTTTTTGCATTAAAGACTTGGAGGTACTACTTATATGGGGTCAAAAGTATTATATATACCGACCACAAAAGTTTTCAACACATATTTAATCAGAAACAACTGAATATGAGGCAGCGTAGGTGGATTGAATTGTTGAATGATTACGACTTTGAGATTCGTTACCACCCGGGGAAGGCAAATGTGGCAGCCGATGCCTTGAGCAGGAAGGACAGAGAACCCATTCGAGTAAAATCTATGAATATAATGATTCATAATAACCTTACTACTCAAATAAAGGAGGCGCAACAAGGAGTTTTAAAAGAGGGAAATTTAAAGGATGAAATACCCAAAGGATCGGAGAAGCATCTTAATATTCGGGAAGACGGAACCCGGTATAGGGCTGAAAGGATTTGGGTACCAAAATTTGGAGATATGAGAGAAATGGTACTTAGAGAAGCTCATAAAACCAGATACTCAATACATCCTGGAACGGGGAAGATGTACAAGGATCTCAAGAAACATTTTTGGTGGCCGGGTATGAAAGCCGATGTTGCTAAATACGTAGGAGAATGTTTGACGTGTTCTAAGGTCAAAGCTGAGCATCAGAAACCATCAGGTCTACTTCAACAACCCGAAATCCCGCAATGGAAATGGGAAAACATTACCATGGATTTCATCACTAAATTGCCAAGGACTGCAAGTGGTTTTGATACTATTTGGGTAATAGTTGATCGTCTCACCAAATCAGCACACTTCCTACCAATAATAGAAGATGACAAGATGGAGAAGTTAGCACGACTGTATTTGAAGGAAGTCGTCTCCAGACATGGAATACCAATCTCTATTATCTCTGATAGGGATGGCAGATTTATTTCAAGATTCTGGCAGACATTACAGCAAGCATTAGGAACTCGTCTAGACATGAGTACTGCCTATCATCCACAAACTGATGGGCAGAGCGAAAGGACGATACAAACGCTTGAAGACATGCTACGAGCATGTGTTATTGATTTCGGAAACAGTTGGGATCGACATCTACCGTTAGCAGAATTTTCCTACAACAACAGCTACCATTCAAGCATTGAGATGGCGCCGTTTGAAGCACTTTATGGTAGAAAGTGCAGGTCTCCGATTTGTTGGAGTGAAGTGGGGGATAGACAGATTACGGGTCCGGAGATTATACAAGAAACTACCGAGAAGATCATCCAAATTCAACAACGGTTGAAAACCGCCCAAAGTCGACAAAAGAGCTACGCTGACATTAAAAGAAAAGATATAGAATTTGAAATTGGAGAGATGGTCATGCTTAAAGTTGCACCTTGGAAAGGCGTTGTTCGATTTGGTAAACGAGGGAAATTAAATCCAAGGTATATTGGACCATTCAAGATTATTGATCGTGTCGGACCAGTAGCTTACCTACTTGAGTTACCTCAACAACTCGCGGTTGTACATAACAGTTTCCAAGTCTCGAATTTGAAGAAATGTTTTACTAAAGAAGATTTCACTATTCCGTTAGATGAAATCCAAATCAACGAAAAACTCCAATTCATCGAAGAACCCGTCGAAATAATGGATCGTGAGGTTAAAAGACTTAAGCAAAACAAGATACCAATTGTTAAGGTTCGATAGAATGCTCGTAGAGGACCCGAGTTCACCTGGGAGCGTGAAGATCAGATGAAGAAGAAATACCCACATCTATTTCCAGAAGATTCGTCAACACCTTCAACAGCTTAAAATTTCGGGACGAAATTTATTTAACGGGTAGGTACTGTAGTGACCCGAACTTTTCCATGTTTATATATATTAATTGAGATTGATATTTACATGATTAAATGTTTCCAACATGTTAAGCAATCAAACTTGTTAAGACTTGATTAATTGAAATATGTTTCATATAGACAATTGACCACCCAAGTTGACCGGTGATTCACGAACGTTAAAACTTGTAAAAAAACTATATGATGACATATATATGGTTATATATATAGTTAACATGATATTATGATAAGTAAACATATCATTAATTATATTAACAATGAACTACATATGTAAAAACAAGACTACTAACTTAATGATTTTGAAACGAGACATATATGTAACGTTTATCGTTGTAACGACATTTAATGTATATATATCATATTAAGAGATATTCGTACATCATAATATCATGATAATATAATAATTTAAAATCTCTTTTGATATTATAAACATTGGGTTAACAACATTTAACAAGATCGTTAACCTAAAGGTTTCAAAACAACACTTACATGTAACGACTAACGATGACTTAACGACTCAGTTAAAATGTATATACATGTAGTGTTTTAATATGTATTTATACACTTTTGAAAGACTTCAATACACTTATCAAAATACTTCTACTTAACAAAAATGCTTACAATTACATCCTCGTTCAGTTTCATCAACAATTCTACTCGTATGCACCCGTATTCGTACTCGTACAATACACAGCTTTTAGATGTATGTACTATTGGTATATACACTCCAATGATCAGCTCTTAGTAGCCCATGTGAATTACCTAACACATGTGGGAACCATCATTTGGAAACTACAAAAATATGAGTAATCATTCATGACTTATTTACATGAAAACAAAATTACATATCCTTTATATCTAATCCATACACCAACGACCAAAAACACCTACAAACACTTTCATTCTTCAATTTTCTTCATCTAATTGATCTCTCTCAAGTTCTATCTTCAAGTTCTAAGTGTTCTTCATAAATTCTACAAGTTCTAGTTACATAAAATCAAGAATACTTTCAAGTTTGCTAGCTCACTTCCAATCTTGTAAGGTGATCATCCAACCTCAAGAAATCTTTGTTTCTTACAGTAGGTTATCATTCTAATACAAGGTAATAATCATATTCAAACTTTGGTTCAAATTCTATAACTATAACAATCTTATTTCAAGTGATGATCTTACTTGAACTTGTTTTCGTGTCATGATTCTGCTTCAAGAACTTCGAGCCATCCAAGGATCCGTTGAAGCTAGATCCATTTTTTCTCTTTTCCAGTAGGTTTATCCAAGGAACTTAAGGTAGTAATGATGTTCATAACATCATTCGATTCATACATATAAAGCTATCTTATTCGAAGGTTTAAACTTGTAATCACTAGAACATAGTTTAGTTAATTCTAAACTTGTTCGCAAACAAAAGTTAATCCTTCTAACTTGACTTTTAAAATCAACTAAACACATGTTCTATATCTATATGATATGCTAACTTAATGATTTAAAACCGGGAAACACGAAAAATACCGTAAAACCGGATTTACGTCGTCGTAGTAACACCGCGGGCTGTTTTGGGTTAGTTAATTAAAAACTATGATAAACTTTGATTTAAAAGTTGTTATTCTGAGAAAATGATTTTTATTATGAACATGAAACTATATCCAAAAATTATGGTTAAACTCAAAGTGGAAGTATGTTTTCTAAAATGGTCATCTAGACGTCGTTCTTTCGACTGAAATGACTACCTTTACAAAAACAACTTGTAACTTATTTTTCCGACTATAAACCTATACTTTTCCTGTTTATATTCATAAAATAGAGTTCAATATGAAACCATAGCAATTTGATTCACTCAAAACGGATTTAAAATGAAGAAGTTATGGGTAAAACAAGATTGGATAATTTTTCTCATTTTAGCTACGTGAAAATTGGTAACAAATCTATTCCAACCATAACTTAATCAACTTGTATTATATATTATGTAATCTTGAGATACCATAGACACGTATACAATGTTTCGACCTATCATGTCGACACATCTATATATATTTCGGAACAACCATAGACACTCTATATGTGAATGTTGGAGTTAGCTATACAGGGTTGAGGTTGATTCCAAAATATATATAGTTTGAGTTGTGATCAATACTGAGATACGTATACACTGGGTCGTGGATTGATTCAAGATAATATTTATCGATTTATTTCTGTACATCTAACTGTGGACAACTAGTTGTAGGTTACTAACGAGGACAGCTGACTTAATAAACTTAAAACATCAAAATATATTAAAAGTGTTGTAAATATATTTTGAACATACTTTGATATATATGTATATATTGTTATAGGTTCGTGAATCAACCAGTGGCCAAGTCTTACTTCCCGACGAAGTAAAAATCTGTGAAAGTGAGTTATAGTCCCACTTTTAAAATCTAATATTTTTGGGATGAGAATACATGCAGGTTTTATAAATGATTTACAAAATAGACACAAGTACGTGAAACTACATTCTATGGTTGAATTATCGAAATCGAATATGCCCCTTTTTATTAAGTCTGGTAATCTAAGAATTAGGGAACAGACACCCTAATTGACGCGAATCCTAAAGATAGATCTATTGGGCCTAACAAACCCCATCCAAAGTACCGGATGCTTTAGTACTTCGAAATTTATATCATATCCGAAGGGTGTCCCGGAATGATGGGGATATTCTTATATATGCATCTTGTTATTGTCGGTTACCAGGTGTTCACCATATGAATGATTTTTATCTCTATGTATGGGATGTGTATTGAAATATGAAATCTTGTGGTCTATTGTTACGATTTGATATATATAGGTTAAACCTATAACTCACCAACATTTTTGTTGACGTTTTAAGCATGTTTATTCTCAGGTGATTATTAAGAGCTTCCGCTGTCGCATACTTAAATAAGGACAAGATTTGGAGTCCATGCTTGTATGATATTGTGTAAAAACTGCATTCAAGAAACTTATTTTGTTGTAACATATTTGTATTGTAAACCATTATGTAATGGTCGTGTGTAAACAGGATATTTTAGATTATCATTATTTGATAATCTACGTAAAGCTTTTTAAACCTTTATTGATGAAATAAAGGTTATGGTTTGTTTAAAAATGAATGCAGTCTTTGAAAAACGTCTCATATAGAGGTCAAAACCTCGCAACGAAATCAATTAATATGGAACGTTTTTAATCAATAAGAACGGGACATTTCATGGACAAGATTTGGAAAGTTGTTGAGAGGATGTCCTCAACACGGTTTAGACACTTATCAAATAGTACAAATATTCTACCAAGGTGTCAACGTTGCTACACGAAAAGACATCGACATAACAGCTGGTGGTTCCATTATGAAGAAAACCGCAACTGAAGCTTACAAAATTATTGATAACACAGCCTCCCACTCTCATGAGTGGCACCAAGAGAAAGATATATATCGTTCATCTAAAGCGGCTAGAGCCGATTCTAGCCATAACTTTGATTCCGTTTCCGCAAAAATAGATGCTTTCGAGAGACGAATGGAAAAGATGAATAAAGATATTCACGCAATACGAATCAGTTGTGAGCAATGCGGTGGACCACACTTAATGAAAGACTGTCACATTGAACAAACGATGGAACAACGTGAGAATGTTGTCTACATGAACCAAAGGCTGGAAAATAGTTATCAGAATAATTATCAACCGCCAAGGCCAAACTTCAATCGAAATCAAAACATTCTTTACAATCCAAAAGGACCCGACAATAACTCGTATAACCAACAAGATCCGAATAACCAACCAACTCAAAACAACACTGTCAATCAACAAAGACCTGGCTTGTATAAACCACCACAACAAACCGAAGAGAAAAAGTCAAATCTGGAAGAAGTGGTATTTAAGCTAGTTGAATCTCAAACACAATTTATTGAAACTCAAACTCAAACGAATGAGAGGTTTGATCAGTCATTTAGAACTCAACAAGCTTCTATTTTGAATCTAGAAAAACAAGTAGGTACTCTTGTTAGATTGATGAGTGAAAGGAAACAAGGAAAGCTACTGAGTAATACTGAAGTAAATCCTCGGAATGAAAATGTTAATATGGTTTCAACAAATTCTGAAAAACCAGCATCAGAAGATGGGAAGGTTTTAGATGAGAGTAACAATGAAGAAGTTACACCACCACCACCCGAGTATGTAAAGCCAGTGGTGGCACCATACAAACCACCCATCCCGTTTCCAAGAAAAGGAGTTGAGTATGAGCAAGTGATAGGTAATAAAGATTGTGATACCTCTGGAAAGAAGAAGAAGAAAAAGAATAAGAAAGTACAAGAAACAAAAGCCGTAGAAGTAAACCCGGTGAAGACAGTTCCACCAAAACCTCCTCCTAGAATAGGTGATCCGGGTGAATTTATTGTTCCTTGTCTACTTAGTGATTGTGTCATGTATGATGCACTAGCAGATTTAGGTGCAAGTGTAAGTGTTATGCCTCTTTCATTATATAAGAGATTAGGAGTAGGTAAGTTAAGTCCAACGGATATGAGTGTTCGACTCTTTGATCAAACCATTAAACACCCAGTTGGAATTGTTGACAACCTACCCGTTCAAGTAGGCAATTTAACCTTTCTAGTCGAATTCATTGTCATTAACATAGAAGAGGACCCAAACATTCCTCTAATTTTAGGTCGACCATTCTTAGCGTCCACCAAGGCGTTATTTGATGTAGGAAATGGTAGAATGACACTTAGTAGTGGTGACAAATCGATCACCTTTATGATTCGAAAGACTAAATCTCCACCAACCAAAACCGTTGAACCAGCAAAAATGATTGGTAAGAACCATGTTGTTTTACCAACTCCAACGGTAATACTTAGCAATAATGAAACGCCTAAGTGTGGGGAAAATGAAGTAACACCTAATGATGACATGATAACAAAGAACCCCGTTGTTGATACGAAATTAAATGATCCCGTTATTAATAGTTCAATGAAGAAACTTATTAAACGGATTCGCGATGCTAGAACCAAGGGGAACTTTAAGTTATGTAACCGGTTAGTATCCAATCTATCACCTAAAGAAAAGGAGAAACTAGTTGAAATTGTGGATATTACACAGGAATCCGACCAATGGCTTAAAGAAAAAGTCACGGATATGCAAGTTGATTATGGACCAAGAGAAATTAACGATGAAGTTAATCACAATTTTGACACCACGGCTACTTAAGTGTGAGGAGATTCAAATATTCTAAAAAGAAAATGCTGTTTGGAGTTAGTTGTTCTGTTCTCGTGTAGTTCCGAGAATGGAATCCGATTGGTCTTTTCCGCTAGCAGACACTAAAGAACTAGTTTTCTCCCTCCATTCTGAATTTTTGTTTTGTAGGTTTTTTTTATGAAATTAATATGCATTTTAATTTAAGTTTTTAAAAACAAAATTTACTTTAATTCATTAAGTTGAAAAAATGATTTCTAAAATTCGTCGTGAGTTGAAGACTAGGTCATTAAGCCGAAATTACTTTACCCGAGGGCGGGGCGACAAATTTTGTTATCATTATTTTTAATTTTATTGATTTAAAGTATGCCAAAAATATTATACTTTATAAATTTTTGAAAAGTGGGGTTATAAACCAAACTTCAAAAATATATATATATATATATATATATATATATATATGTTTGTATTTTATCTTATGTACAAAACAGGGTAAAACAATGCACTTTCAAAGACTGTCATTAAAGTTCAGCAAAAGGTACTAATTTTGACGACAAGACGCAAAACAACAAATATGATATAACAAATGAAGGAATGAACGATGAGGCGCCATCTATCATTCGACGAGCTTTGTAATTACAAACTCGGTATTTTTAATCACTTTTCTACGCTAATCACCCTCATGAATTTAAATTATAGTCTGATTTCATGCAAATGAGGGCATTGCATGATCTTAAGTGTGGGGAAGGGTTATAAATTCTCTCAGGTTTATACTTGGTTTATTTGCCAAATTTTGTGAAAATTTGAAAAAATTTCAATTAAATGAAGTCAAAATCATGTTTATACATATTTATGAACGGTGAAAACTAGGTGATAATACCGAAATTATCGTTACCTCGGAAAGGACATAAATTGAGAAACAACCTAAAATGCTTGAATTCATTTAAAATGGAATAAAGGAGAATAAAAAGGCAAAGAAAGAAACTAAGTGTGGGGAGAATGTACCAAGTTATTCAATTAAAAACTATCTATCACATATCTTTGTACAAAATTATTGCAGGTACTTTTGTTTTGGATAATACTAATCAGTTTTACCCGATTTACTATAATACTTTTGAAAGAAAGATAGATCTACACGATGAATCAATTCCATCATTTGAAGGAAGTAAAGTCTTCCGAAAAAGACACACGCTTCTTGATTTAGGTCAAGAAGTTGTCGTCCAGACCAGCTGTAGGTTGACGAAAAATCTAGAAAAGTCATCACTAAAATCGGATGGAAATCCACGGACCTCAGCATCAAACAGGGTCGCCATGTGGTCAGATTTATCCTAACCATGAGAAGGATTTATCTCGTACAATGGGGGGGGCACCGTGCAAATTAGCTTGATAAGACTAATGAATCAGATCCCCAGAAAGGATAATCTCCTTAAAGATTAAAAATCAGCTTTTAAGACTGATATTACTCAATCCTAGAGATTGACCTTAAAGATTGAGAATTCAAACTCATGGAATTCAATGATATCTAAACTCGAGCTTGAACGAGAAAATATTTTGATCAAAATTGCAAACCGATTTGTTTTATGAAAATCCATTTTCAATGCGTTCATTACCATTGAACGTAAAATCCTAGGAATTCACCTGGAATTCATTAGGTCACCTGAACCAAATCGGGTGTCAACCGTAAGAACGGTGGTTGCATAGCATGGTCGGAGACAGGACCTTGTGCCAGATTGAAAAATCATAGGATGATCTTTACTATCGCTCCTACCAAGGATAGTTCTAGCATCCGACACATTAAAAGACCATAATCATCTGCATGTCACGGGACATTGCCTTAACAGTTTCTTGTTCATCGCTTTCCTTTACAACCGGACGGTAGTTTGCCGAAAGGTAATATACGGAACAAGTAAACTGGATGTGTGCTTTCCGATACCGGGATAGCAGTGGATTACACGAACCTAAATGTTTTCAGCCAAAATATTGATCCACAAATATATTTTGCAACACCAATGGTGGATCAAATCAGAAAACTTATCTAGGGTAAAAGCTAGATTGAATTTTCAAAAGATCAAATGTTTTCATAAAGATCCTATTTCCTAAAGGATCTAAATTTTTATAGTCATGTGGGACTGTAAACCGCCTTTCAAATGTGCACTTTGCTTTGGAAACCGAAAGTAAATCGGCTATTTGATTGCAAGTGTCATTGACCTAAACCCGAGGCAACTGTGGATGACACACCCACCTTTAACCACATTGTTACTATCATTGTTCATATCGCCGTATTGAAGTCACTGATGTACAAAGTGTGAAGAATAAAGAAGTGATTCAAGTGTTTTTCAAGACTATATTGCTTGAGGACAAGCAACGCTCAAGTGTGGGGATATTGATAAGGCTAAAAAGGAACATATATTTCATAGCATTATCCCCCAAGAAAGACAAGATTTTAGTTGCAATTGTTCCATTTTCAAGTAATATTCGTTTATATTAAATAAGTGCGAAGACAAAAGGCGAAAATGACGAATTGAAGACACAAAGGTCCAAAAAGCTCAAAAGTACAACATACAATTAAAAAGGTTCAAATTATTGATGAGGAACGTCTAAAAATGACAAGAGTACAAGTTACAAAACGCAAAGTACACGATATAAAATAGTACGCAAGGACGTTCGAAAATCCGGAACCGGGACATGAGTCAACTCTCAACGCTCGACGCAACGGTGTAAAAATTACGAGTCAACTATGCACAAGAATAAAATATAATATTTAAATAATTCATAATAAGAATAATATTAAATAATAAAAAGTTGTTAATTGAGCATAGTTAAGGGGTCATAAGTGAAAGTTTGAATTCAAAATTCGTCTATAAAAGAACGAATTCTGATCGATTATAGATCTATCCCAATTCTCTCTTTCTATCTTTCTGTAAACATATTTATATATATTATAATTTTAATTTTAATTTTAGATAATAATAATAATGGTATGTTAGCGAATATTGTAAGGATTTAAGTCAGAACTCTGTCCGTGTAACGCTACGCGATTAATCATCACTGTAAGCTATGTTCTTCCTTTTTAATTTAATGTCTCGTAACTAAGTTATTATTATGCTTATTTGAGCCGAAGTAATCGTGATGTTGGGCTAAAATATTAAGACGGGGTTATTGAATTTTGTACCATAATTAAGGTTTGGGCAAAAGACCGACACTTGTGGAAATTGGACTATTGACTATTAATAGATGGGGGGTATTGTCTAATTGAGTGACAACTCATTGGAGTCTGTCGAACCTATCTTCAAATTAATTAACCTAATAATTAATAATGATTATGGTTGTCCTATTTAGTGACGTTGTCCTATTATAATCATTTAATTAATTATTCGGGTTGGGTAATTGATTATTCAAACTGATCAAGTGGGTAAATTAATATTCATATCTAATCAAAACAGGGGTGGATTACATACAGTGATAACTGGTGTAATTGTTGACAGAAGTGATAACTACGTCACAGTTTAAATCCTTAATTAGTTGGAATATTTGACTTCGGGTATAAGGGTAATTTGACGAGGACACTCGCACTTTATATTTATGACCGATGGACTATTATGGACAAAAACCAGATAGGTATCAAATAAACCATGACAAAAGACAATTAACCCGAGTAACAATTAATTAAAATCAAAACGTTAAACATCATGATTACGGAAGTTTAAATAAGCATAATTCTTTTATTGTATTTCTCATCGTATCTTTATTTACTGTCATTTTATTACTCGCAATTTTATTTACTGTCATTTTATTTATTGTCATTATTTTACGCACTTTAATTATCGTCATTTATCTTTGCGCTTAAAATATAGAATCGACAAACCGGTCATTAAACGGTAAAACTCCCCTTTTATAATATATTACTACTTATATAATTATATATATTTTGTATAAATATAGTTGTTAAAAATATAGTAAGTATCACCAGCTCCCTGTGGAACGAACCGGACTTACTAAAAACTACACTACTCTACGATTAGGTACACTGCCTATAGTGTTGTAGCAAGGTTTAGGTATATCCCACTCTATAAATAAATAAATAACTTGTGTAATTTGTAACGTAGTTTGTATTAAAAATAATAGTATATTTCGTACCCTCACGCTACATCATCAGCCACCCAGGATCAACAATGATGAAAAGAATAATACAAAATACACATGGACATCCATTGGCGGATCAAAGGATCCCTCATGATGCACTTATCCCATATACATCATGCTCACTTGAAAAGTTGATAATAAGACCATCACCTCTTAAGGTTAAAAAAGAATCACCAATGTTTCTTGAAAGAATTCAAGGTGATATATGTGGACCAATTCATCCACCATGTGGACCATTTAGATATTTTATGGTTCTAATAGACGCATCTAGTAGATGGTCTCATGTTTGTCTATTATCAAGTCGAAATATGGCATTTGCAAAATTTCTTGCTCAAATTATTAAATTGAGAGCACATTTTCCTGATTATACTATTAAAAGGGTGAGACTAGATAATGCCGGTGAGTTTACGTCTCAAGCATTTAATAACTTTTGCATGTCTATTGGGATTATTGTTGAACATCCTGTTGCCCATGTGCATACACAAAATGGTTTAGCTGAATCATTAATTAAACGATTGCAGCTAATAGCTAGACCATTGATAATGAGAACAAAACTCCCAGTATCTGTATGGGGTCATGCAATTTTGCATGCTGCAACATTGATTCGCATTAGACCAAGCGCAAGTCATACATATTCTCCCTTGCAACTTGCTTTTGGCCATCAGCCAAATATTTCTCACCTTAGAACATTTGGTTGTGCGGTTTATGTCCCTATCGCACCACCACAACGCACTAAAATGGGTCCTCAAAGAAGGATGGGAATATATGTTGGATATGAAACATCTTCAATAATAAGATATATTGAACCCATGACGGGTGATGTTTTTACAGCACGTTTTGCTGATTGTCACTTTAATGAAACATTATTCCCTAGATTAGGGGGAGAAATAAAAAATAAAGAAAATGATGTTTCATGGTGTGAACCTCAATTAATGTATCTTGATCCTCGCACAAAAGAATGCGAGACCGAAGTTCAAAAAATAATGCATATGCAAGAACTTGCGAATAAATTGCCTGATGCATTTACAGATACAAAAAGAGTGACTAAATCACATATACCAGCAGCAAATGCTCCAGCTCGAATTGAAATTCCAAAAACTGGCAATAATGTCATTCTTGAGTCTTTGCCACGCCAGAAACGTGGGAGACCAATTGGTTCCAAAGATAAAAATCCTCGAAAAATAAAATCAGCTGATAATGAGGTAAAAGAAAGTGTTCAAGAAGAACTACAAATCAATACTCCTTCTGCAGAGGAGATTGATGATATCAATACTGAATTTTCAACCAATTATGCACATTCAAAAATATTATGGAACCGAAATGAAATGAAAAATCTTGATGAGATATTTTCATATAATGTTGCATATGACATCATGAATGATGATGATGATCCAGAACCAAAATCTGTTATAGAATGTCAAAATAGACATGATTGGGATCATTGGAAAGGAGCAATACGAGCTGAATTTGAATCGCTCAATAAAAGAAAAGTTTTCGGATCTATCATTCTCACACCTAAAGATGTGAAACCTGTGGGATATAGATGGGTTTTTGTGCGAAAAAGAAATGAGAAAAATGAAGTTACAAGGTATAAAGCTAGACTTGTAGCTCAAGGTTTTTTCTCAAAGACCAGGAATTGATTATGAGGAAACTTATTCTCCTGTTATGGATGCAATTAATTTTAGATACTTAATCAGCCTGGCAGTTTCTAAAAATTTAGAAATGCATCTCATGGATGTTGTGACTGCTTATCTTTATGGATCACTCGATAGTGATATATATATGAAGATACCTGAAGGATTTAAGGTATCAGAAGCAACCAATGCAAAACCCAAAGAAATTTACTCAATCAAGTTACAAAGGTCTTTATATGGGTTGAAACAATCGGGTCGCATGTGGTATAAACTATTAAGTGATTACTTGATAAGCAAAGGGTATACCAATAATCTTATTTGCCCATGTGTTTTCATTAAGAAAACAACATCCGGATATGTGATCATAGCTGTTTATGTTGATGATCTTAATATCATAGGTACAAATAAAGAGATCCATGAAGCCATTCAACTTCTAAAGAAATAATTTGAAATGAAAGATCTCGGAAAAACCAAGTATTGCCTTGGTTTACAAATTGAACATATGCCTAATGGTTTACTTGTACATCAAACAACATATACTGAAAAGATTTTAAAACGTTTTAATATGAACAATGCAAAACCATTAAGTACTCCTATGGTTGTTAGATCACTTAATGCTGACACTGATCCATTTCGTCCCTGTGAAGATCATGAAGATATCCTAGGACCAGAAGTACCATATCTTAGTGCAATTGAAGCTCTTATGTATCTTACAAATTGTACAAGACCTGACATTTCTTTTGTAGTTAATTTGTTGGCAAGGTTCAGCTCAGCTCCTACCAAAAAACACTGGAATGGGATCAAACACATATTTCGATACCTTCGAGGAACTACTGATTTAGGATTATTTTATTTTAACGAATCGAAACAAGATTTGGTTGGTTATGCAGATGCAGGTTATTTATCTGATCCACATAAAGCTAAATCTCAAAATGGATATGTATTTCTAAATGGAGGTACCGCAATATCATGACGTTCTCAAAAACAAACACTTGTTGCAACATCATCAAATCATGCCGAAGTGATTGCATTACATGAAGCTACTCGGGAATGTTTTTGGTTGAGATCAATGACACAACTCATTACTGATTCTTGTGGACTAGAACGCGATAAAAGTCCAACAACTATCTATGAAGATAATGTAGCTTGCATAACACAGATGAAAGAAGGGTATATCAAAAGTGACCGAACAAAACACATACCTCCTAGATTCTTCTCATACACTCAAAATCTCATTAAGGACAACCAGATTGAAATGAGATATGTTCAGTCCAGCAAAAACTCTGCTGACCTTTTCACCAAAGCACTTCCAACTGCTATTTTCAGAACACACATTCATAATATTGGCATGAGGCATGTTCAGAAGATGTAACAAATCAGGCGTTGCCTACTTGAGGGGGAGTCAACTCTATGCTGCACTCTTTTTCCCTTAGCTAAAGTTTTATCCCAATGGGTTTTCTTTAGCAAGGTTTTTAACGAGGCAGTACTAGTTATTCTCTAATAAAATTGTCATCCAAGGGGGAGTGTTATAAAAGTTAAATTGGATGTTAATTTTATTATTATTATAGATATTGTATAGTAGATTTTTTGAGTATAAATATGTGTGTTATGTGTTTATAAAATACACACTAAAATATATTCTCTCATATTCTCTCTATATACTTATTAGTCTACAGTCAAGAACTAGGCCACTAAAGGTAGTTATAAACCTACTGAATTATAACATATATGAAATTTTCTTAAACAATGTATTTTTTGTCTGAGTATTATTAATAGGGGACGGAGGAAGTATTATTTTTACTGCATCAATCATAAGTATATATTAACAGGTTATAAAGTACAACATGTAAATATATAATTTATGGTGGATAAAGTACAAATGGTTGTTGATATATCACTATGCATATATTTTTAACTTATAATTCAATAAATAAAACGTTATTGATCAAAACGTGCATTTTTCAAACGAACTAAAACGATTCATTCTAAAAGAATGAAAATTGCTAAAATACCCTCGCAAGTTGCAAAGTGCCCTTGCGACTTGGTTTTGGGACCATGCGATCGTCGGGTCGCAAGGTGATCTTACGGCCTTGCGACTGAGTCCGACCGCACACGATCGGAAATTTTCAAATTGCAATAACTTTATTAGACCATTTCCAACCATGTCATCCTTTATCACCGCCACATAAGGTTTCTCTCCATTTCTCCCTCACTTCCTCCCATCACATACCACTCTCAACTCCTCTCTATCACATACCCCACAAAATCAATTAAATACTATAGGTACAAGTAAACTTTGCACAAATTAGGAGAGAGAAACTGCTTAACAATTTTTTATTCGTGCTCACATATGCTCGAGAAAGACATTAACCAAGGCGAAATGGAAAGAAGGTTGAGAGCAAGTGAGGGCACAACCATTACCAAGGTGCCCTCGAAAATTTGGTTTGTGAGCGGGTGAGGAAGCTTACCGTTAAGAGTGGTCTTACAATCTCTATACTTAAAACGTCACAAACATAACTCAAAAAAATCAATCATTCACTCCACCTCAACATCACCATTATCTATGGTGTAAGATACAATAACATACGAGTGATGTATTACTTAAGTGATAAGAAAGACTTTCGTAAACACTAGATGACTTTGCCAATGGGGCTTTGCCTCATTGGTAATCATGCTTGCATGGTTTTCGAGGAGACCCGGGTTCGAGTCTCACCAGGGGGTTTTCCCCACCTGCCCGTTTGGATGGTGGCGGTTTCCTCCTGGAAAGTGCGATGCGATGCGATCTAACCACTAACCGTGCGATGAAAACTAACATGCCTTTCAAAAAAAAAACACTAGATGACTTTTTTGAATGTAACGAACGAGTCAGGTTCAAGCCAAGTTCAAACATCTTAGTTAGATTACGAGCGTAGTTCAAATAGTAGTAGTAGTAGTACATTTCTCGAAACAAGCTATCTCAAACTCACTCTACTTTTACATCTCATATATGCATATTAGCAAATAGTCCAGGGACCATTCATGTAATTGTTCAAAAAAGAAAACAGAAAAATTTTAGCGTTCCAAAATTAGGAACCGAACCCTAAAATTGATTCACCGATGAAGGCCATGGTCCAGCGCGTTGTCTCCGCCAGCGTCGAGGTTTGAACTTATACTTATAATAATCAAATTAGCTAATTACTCGATTAATTATTTGTATCAGTTTATGTAAATAATTAATTATAGTTAATTACAGGTGGAAGGGCGTACGGTGTCGGCAATTGGCCCAGGACTACTGGTGCTCGTCGGAGTTCATGACCTTGATTCTGATTCCGATGCTGATTATATGTATTTTTTTTTGAATTTTAACTTTTTTAATAATTATCTTACTGATTATTATTATTTTATTATGTATTATATATTTATACGATATACTTTGTTTGTTTGTAGATGTCGTAAGGTGCTGAATATGAGACTGTTTCCTAATGAAAAAACAGGCAAAACTTGGGATCAAAATGTATGTAACGTTTTTTTATTATTTTTTGCATAAGTTTGTGTACGACATATAATTTTAATTTTAATTTTAATGATTTGAGAACATATATGAACTGGTAGTACCTAATCATGAGTATAAATGAAATGAAAGAGGATGTGATTTTGTTACTTTTCATCTAATTTGGTTAGGTTGAATGTGTTATGATTTCAAATTTGAAAAATATATGGTTATAGTTTTTTTTTTTTTTTTTTTTTTTTTTTTTAAATATCATCTTGGAAAGATTTAATTACATAAAGCGTCAATTTTCATATGTAACTACCAACATTATCCTGTGAGGCTGTGACTCGATTTTTTACCGGTACTTGTAGTCTTGTTACACACTTTCTGTCCAACTAAATGATTTGATGTTTTTCGTTGAAGTTTTAAATTGGCTGTATAATAAGACCAAGCCGAATTTACATAGGCTGAAAATGTTATATTACCAATTTACTATCATAAAATCTACATCTACATTTCTACATCTACATTCTGCATTTTTACTGTTAAAAGAAAATTTATATTATGTAATCAATTTGATTTAAATCTTTAGATGTCTTAGACTCTATGCATATCTAATTTATCTAATTATATCTCGTTGATTTTATAAACTCAATGTGATTAGCTAATAAAAAGTTGTGGTCAGTTGATAGAATTGTGATTTAATGACAACATGATATTATTCAATTTCAACTTTGTATGTACTTTTAAACATATGCGTTTGGTTCAGCAATCCATCCATCCATATTAATATTAAATCATGTTTCATTCATGTGCTTTCGTGGGTTATAATCTAGTTTTCTTCATTTTTTCATATCAAATTCTTGAAAAGTAAACTAAGTTTTGAAAGTGCCTAGTAGAAGTCAAAGGCTCTAAGGTTTGAAAGTGTTGCTAGTCCTGTTATTGTTTTTGTAGTTTTCTTTTAATGATATAAAAAAAGTCCAGTGTTGGTATTTTTTTGTCCTCTCCTTTTGGAAGAAAAGGTGTATACAAGTTCATTTAGTGTAATAAAAGAGTTTGCACACTTTTGCAGGTAATGCAGAAAAATTATGAGGTTCTATTAGGTAATGGAAATCATTTTTCTCTTTAACGTAATGCTATTAGTGATAGTGATAATGTTATAAATTTTTATTGTTCTTTGAGTTATTTGAACTTATGGGTAATTAGAGTTGTTAACGGTCCTTTTTATAACACTATTTGGTGGTACAGTAAGTCAGTTCACACTGTATGGGATACTTAAGGGTAACAAGCCTGATTTTCATGTGGCAATGACACCCGATAGAGCAAAATCCTTCTATGCTTCTGTCGTGGAGAGATTTCAAAGAAGTTACAAATCTGATGCCATAAAAGGTGCGTCCAGTTTCCTTTTGTTTAGGCTTACATCAATATCTAAAAAGTCCTTCCTGTTTTAGAACTACGAGATGCATATGTTTACATTATTTTGTTTCCGTATTCAGTTAGTTGGGCCCATTTCATTTCCCCTCACCTCAACTAAATGTTATCTGCACTCATCATTCGTTTGTCTTTGAAAGTGTTGTAAAACTCGTCTGAGTTCTCGTTTTAGATCACCAACCGAGTTTTCGGTGTCCAACTCGGTCAATACTGATGTGGAACCAACTATCTATTTTATTTATTAGTATATTTACTTACCCGTATTTAATTTAATTGTTTCTATTAGGTTTATTTATTTACTTATTTAAATTATTTGTTTATAGTATTAAACTATATTTGGGATAGGTGTAGGAGTCTAAAGGCGGTTTATGTTATCTCTATATATACCCCGCATGTACACGTATCAATCCAACTAGCTATCTTTTGGAATTACAATATTATTTGAGTTTATACTCCTTTATTGTTACGTAAGTCATCTTACGTTGATTTCTTTTATCAATTAAATTACGTCGGTGTTTTTAATTGTTGTTGTGAAGAGCGTTTGTCTTCCAACGGATCCTTTGATCCTTATCAATTGGTATTCAGAGCAATCGATCAACCCTATCATTATTCCAATTAGTTGGGTCTCTCCCACGTTTGGATTTTGATAGTTTATCCCACATATCTTAACTCGATTACTTGGGTCTCTCCCACGTTTAGGTTTTGATATCCTATCCCAAAAAAAAAAAAAAAAAAAAAAAAAAAAAAAATCCGAAATCACTGTTCACGGTACTATTCACGTCACTGTTCATCTGCGGAAAAAAAGGAGATTTTTTTTTCCATGTTTCAATGGCCGACGATAAGGGCAATCAAAATCATGATCTCGCTATCGCACTCAAAGAACTCAAGAACACGTTGGATATAGTTAATAAATCCAACGAGCGCGCAAAACAACGATGGATTGAAGAAGAAAACCGAAGAGCTACTTATGGTGTACAACCTTGGTTCGAATCACAACCTTACCATCAACCCTACTATCAACTACAACCCTACCATCAACCCTACTATCAACCACAACTCTACCAACAGAGCCAACCTGTTAATGAAACTTTTGATATGGAAGAATTCTTTGATTCGATGAAAAGTTTAATAGCGAGGTTGAAGAAATCAGAATCCGATCGTATGGAGAAGCGTGATAAAGAAGTTAAAGAGAGTCAGGTTGAAGCAGAAAATGTGTCCTTGAATTCAGAAAAAGAAGACATTATTTTAGAGGGGATGCAGAATGATACAGTTATTATTAGTATTGAAGAAGATTCAAACTCGCTAGCCTCTAACTTAAAAGAAGAGAATGTATTGGTATGTAAAGTAGCCACGACTTCTGAAGATATTCTTGATAAAGGTGAGATTGTTGCGGTTTCAAAAGATGGAGACAAGAAAATATCATATTTTTATTTGAATAACTCTATGGACGCAAGCAAGAGGATTAATAAAGGAGATTTGTTCGTGTTTAAACCGGACATTGAGAACTCGAGGTCGAGTTCTTTTCAAGAAGGGGAGAAGGGTCAAACGGTTTTAAAGCATAATACTTTTACAAGAGGTCGTCGCAAACTTATATGGAATGGCAATGATGAATTTATAATTGGTGTGTTCGTATTTGACCCTGGCATATCATTTTATTTGAGTTGCACTGTTCACCGAGTTGTCATTGATTGGTTTATCTTTGATCCGGGTATATTATTTTATTCGAGTTGGAACTCGAGGGCGAGTTCTTTTCAAGTAGGGAAGACTGATGTGGAACCAACTATCTATTTTATTTATTAGTATATTTACTTACCCGTATTTAATTTAATTGTTTCTATTAGATTTATTTGGAGTGTTTCACTCGGGGTGGAGAAACGATTTCTCTTTATTCTAGGATAGAGGAAGGATTGTCTACGATCAACCTCCCCCATACCCCACATAGGTGAGATTGGGTATTGTTGTTGTTGTATTAGGTTTATTTATTTACTTATTTAAATTATTTGTTTATAGTATTAAACTAGATTTGGGATAGGTGTAGGAGTCTAAAGGCGGTTTATGTTATCTCTATATATACCCCGCATGTACACGTATCAATCCAACTAGCTATCTTTTGGAATTACAATATTATTTAAGTTTATACTCCTTTATTGTTACGTAAGTCATCTTACGTTGATTTCTTTTATCAATTAAATTACGTTGGTGTTTTTAATTGTTGTTGTGAAGAGCGTTTGTCTTCCAACGGATCCTTTGATCCTTATCAAATACTCAGTCAATACTCGGTCAAAGACCAAGTTACTCGGTCAACGGCCGAGTTTCTCGGCCAACTCTGGGAGTTTTCGGTCAACTTGGCCAACTCGGCTAACTCGGGGAGTTCTCGGTTAACTTGGTAAATTCACCCAAAACTCGGCAAATCGGCCAAAAACTTGGCAAATCGTTCAAAAATTCGGAAACTCAGACAAAAACTCTGAGAATTGTTCAAAGTGTATTAGAATTTATATTAGAACATATATATATTTATATTAGAAAACTAAAAACACAACCTAAGTCAAACATCTGAGTTCTCCTCGAGTTGCTGTGAACTCCCCAAAAATTTCCGACCGAGTTCTTCCGATTTCCGAGTTCTCCAACCTATTGAATCATGAAATTATAGACTTACTAAATGAAAATGTTAGTATGAAATCTTTATTTTTCAACCAATCATACATGTTTGTTTTTCCCGCCTTGTGTTTCTTTTTCAATTCATATCTCGTACGGATGGGTTTAAATTTGGATACCTTTTAACATGATACTTAGGAAAGAGATCATACTTCTTAATGCACTATGTGTTTATAGTCCCGTTACATTCACCCTAATGCCAAAATGATCAAGAGTTGGTAACAAATCCTTAAGTTGTTAAAATTATAACTAGCTAACCAAATTTTCGTTAACACGTGTTATTTCCTTCTTATAGAATCTAGTAATATTTGTTTGTATTTGCGTTTGGATACGAGTGTTGATCTATGATTTTTTGCCTTTGTGTTTCTTTGTCTTCTTTCAGATGGAGTTTTTGGAGCAATGATGAAGGTAAGGTTCATAAATACCACATGCATCTTTTCATTACATTTTCATTTTCTATCTGATATGTAATATGTAATAGGTATTCTGGTCAGAGTTATGATTTCTGCATTATATTAATTGGAAATATAATGAGAATGTTTTTACAACATTATATTATATTTGCTTCTAATTAACGGCTAAATATATACCAAGGAAAAACTTTATTGACCAAAATATAACATCTGTAAAACTTGGTTGGTAATTTATAGACAAATTATCTTAGAGTGTTTTCAAGTTTTGGAAATATAAATGATTTTTAAACACCTTTTTTGTCTGGTATGTTTCATTGGCTTCATTCTAACATGTAATTCTCTGATCATTGGAAGGTTCAATTGGTCAACGATGGTCCAGTTACAATGCAGCTCGAGTCACCACAGTCATCAAGGTCAGTTCCCGCCACCAGTCATTAACTTTCTTATGAGTTTGAAATATCAAAAAAGTGATGCCGTCACTGAAAAATACACACATTGAAAAAAGGGTCGCATTGTATAAAATTGGTTACGTTGCATCGGATTGGACCGATTGAAAATTCATATTTGTATTCCTTCTAAAATTAATATTCATATTAAATATTAATATGATGAATTTGATTAAGCAACAATATTGTTCCAATAACATTCGTACGTTCTCTGTAATTGATGGATTCTGAAAAGTTTATGGTTTTTAAGTACATTTTGGATGGCTTGAAACCTTTTGACCCATAAGGCCCATTCGACAATTCTCTTGTTTTTAGTCAAATTTTATGTTAGATTTTTTTGAGTATACAAGTTATTAGAGATTGAACATAACGTATTTCAACTTATTTGTATATTAATGAGTTGAAATTGAAATTACCACTGCAGAAACAATAATGATGCAGCAGATGTAGCCAAAGTTTCGAATGGGCAGTAATATGGGCATATGCATATGTGTTACCACCTGATCCTGTTCTATTAAATGTTAACTTTATTTATTGCACTATATATATAAACTATATATCTTGATGGACATCTGAACTTGCGACGCATGGTGTAAACATTGATTCGAATGGGGAGCAATACACATTTGTGTTTGTTGTGTCAAATTAGTTGTCAAGAGGTGTAACACCTTTTATCTTTTATTCGGACAGATACATGTTATGCGAGGTGATCATTGTTAGATTGATGTCAAATGGGTTGCCAGAAAATTGATGTAAAAGTTATCAAAACAATGAGTTGGTTTGGTGACAAACATGGTTGTAATTGTGGATTTTAAGAAGCAAGTGTGTTGTTATTCACAGCAGAGAGTTTTTTTTTTTTTTTTTTTTTTTTTTTTTTTTTTTACTCGGTGAAATTTTATTAATGAACAAAAATCAATACAAAGCAATTAGCGATATGACATTCCCTAAAGCTAGGAAACGACACAGCCAGCCTCAACAGGATGCAAAACCATCCAAAAACAAAAGGGGTTATCACCAAAATGCCCAAATATTTTTTACCCCTTGCACCAGAGCCCAAAAAAAAAAAAAATTGACAAAATGCCCTCGCAAGGCGCAAGGCACCTTGCGACCTTGCGACCTTGCGTGTTTGCGTCTTTTCTAAAAAAACTACGGTTAAATGACATTTTTCAACCTGTCACTCCACACTTTCATCCGATTCGCAAACACGCAAATAAAGTCACACAAGCGATTCGCAACAACGCAAGCACAAACGCAAACCCTCTTCAATTACTACTACCAGATTCTCCTCCTTCATCATCTCCACCACCACCTAACCCCTCTTGCTACCACCGTGACTTCTTATACTAGCCTACAAGGGTTTTCACGAAGTATTAGGGTTTTCACGCAAAAGAAATCGGGTTTTCACGAAGTAATCAAGCAAATAATCAAGGAATCAAATTTGCAACGATGGCAAGCACCCAGGTTAGTGATTACTTTGTTGTTTATGTGCACACCAACTGCTCGATGAAATGTCTGTTCGAGGTGTATTTGTGTTTAACGAAGTACAACCGTTGTTTTATGACATGCAACTGTATTTTGGGTTATATGTTCGAGTGAAACATACATTAACTGCTCGTAGAATTAGGGAAATTGACCAGACGCAAGACCTAGTTTGCGTGCTTGCGTACGCAAAGCTACTGGACGCAAGGTTGTCTTTGCGTCCTTGCGTGTCCCAGAAGCTTGTCTTTGCGTCCTTGCGATGGTCAATTAAACGGACGCAAGTTTTATCTTGCGTTCTTGCGTCCTGTTACTTTCTGCTGATTTTATTGTTACTTATGCAGGGATTTGTGGAAGGAAAGTTAACGATGAAGAATAAGTTGAGCGTTATAGGGGATGTGAAGAAGGTCATGACTGAGAATCAAATTAAAAAGTTTAAAGAAACGTGTTTCGGTCCATGGTTAGATCTAGAATACTTTGGTAATGATCCCGGGCTTGTACATTGCATGCTCCAACGGAAGAGTGTGCGGCCGGATAGACTAGATAATGTTAAGTACCCCGATGAGCATGAGGATATATGGTTTCATTTCCAGAACAATTTTTCGATTAGATTTGGTCGCCGTGAATTTTGTCTTGTTACGGGTTTTTTGTTTAGTAGCCTGACGGACATGGCACATTACATCCCGAAGAATTATGACGTCCAGACCGCACCTATTAGACGACGTTTATTTAAGGGTTTTAAAGATTCTCAAAATGTTTTGATTAGTGATGTTGAAAAGATGCTTTTAAAATCTGATCACAGCCGTATTAGTGACGATGATGTGGTGCGATTAGCAATTATCTTGATTGTAGAGAGAGGTTTTATGGGTAAACAAGGGATCCATGTTGTGAATAAAAAGTTTTTATGGCTAGTCGAAGAGTTATCGCGTGTTAATCAGTACCCATGGGGGTCTCGTATTTGGGAGCCAACTTACGAAGCGGTTAGTGAAGGTTTTGTTATTCGTGAAAGCCAATTAGAGAGTGGAAAGGCGTACACTTTGGCGGGATTTATGTGGGCTTTCAAGGTAAATGGTTGAACATTTGTTATTTAATGTTAATATTTAAGATGTAACATAAATTAAATTAATTGTTTTTTTATTTGTAGATTTGGATTCTCGAGTCTTACCGTCGTACCATTAAACCGTTTGCAAAAAAGACTGACAAGAATGGAGTACCGAGGGCTCTTTTTTGAAAGCGTTCATCTGCCGAGTCATTTGGAATGTCTGAATACCTTAAACTCCTACATATTCAGGTTAGTTACATTTTTAAAATGTTAGCCTATCCTAAATTGTTGCATAGTTTATCTGTTATCTGTTAACAGACAGGTTCTGTTATGGGCGCAAGGTATCCCTTGCGTCCTTGCGTGTGTTTTTATGTAGACGCAAGGTATACCTTGCATCCTTGCGTGTTTTTTTATTCTTCAACGCAAGAGTTGTTTGCGTCCTTGCGTACGCGGTAAACTTTTATCTGTTTACATACAGGTTCTGGTATGGGCGCAAGATATCACTTGCGTCTTTGCGTGGGTTTTTAGGTAGACGCAAGGTCTACCTTGCGTCCTTGCGTGTGGTTTTGTTCTTCAACGCAAGAGTTGTTTGCGTCCTTGCGTACACGTAAACTGTTATCTGTTTACAGACAGGTTCTGGTATGGGCGCAAGGTATCACTTGCGTCCATGCGTTTGCTTTAAGGTAGACGCAAGGTGGACCTTGCGTCCTTGCGTGTGTTTTTGTTCTTCAACGCAAGAGTTGTTTGCGTCCTTGCGTACACGGACGCAAGCTTTTCTTTGCGTCTTTGATTATTGGTTTCTGCTAATATTCTTATTTGATAATTATTTAATATGAATAATTAATTGTAGGATGAGTGTCCCAAGAAAAAGAGACCTTTTCGTGGTCTGCAGCCAACTGAAACAGAGCAGAGTTGTCAATGGTGGATTCAGAGTGACGTGTACTTTAGAGGAGGAAAGGTACCAGAAGATGAGATCGAGGTTGAGGTCCAGGATGATGAAGTTGATACAGATGATCCAGTTGTTGATGGGTCTGAGCAGACACACCACAAGCATTCAACAGGAGATGTTCATACAGAGGGCCTTCACGATGTACACAATTTACATCGTATGTTAGAGTTGTTGACAAAGCGGGTGGACAAACAAGAGAAAGAGTTAATTGATTGCAAAAAACTTGTTATGCAACACGAAGAACTTTTATCGCAACAACAACAACAATATCAGGTACATTGAATTGAATTGATTTATGTTGATTTATTTATTATTATTTTGGTATTAATTGAATTGATTTATTGATTTATTTATTACTTATGTTATTTATTGTGTTTAGGATGATGATATGTGTTTCAATCGATCTTTGTCTGATAATGAGACTGAAAGGCCGTCTCCAATGCACATTCGACGTGGAATCAGAGAAAGAAAGCCAACTGGTGTATTAAGGTCCCCATTCACAACACCTGGGTACAGAAAACCCATTGAGAAGGTACATCCCAGCAAATTAAAATAGTTGTATGTTAAATTATTGCAATAAACAATGGCTATTTAAGGTTGTTTTCTGTTACTGTCACGGACGCAAGACATGCCTTGCGTCCTTGCGTGTCGCAAGAGTGTTCTTGCGTCTTATCTTCTAGGCACGCAAGGTTGTACTTGCGTCCTTGCGTGGGTTTGTCGCAAGGTTGAGTTTGCGTCCTTGCGTATGTTTGTTTACTTTGTTGTTTATGTATTTTACTCAGTTGTCAAAAGATGTGATTGAGAAAGTGGAAAGCATGAATGCTGTAAAGTTAGGGACTGAAGAAGATCAAGGTCAACAACAAATTAATGAGGATGTGGTACCCATGGACACAGATGCAGCAGCAGAGGTGAGTTTCGATGGCGCAAACCATCATTTGCGTCCTTGCGTCCGTTATCTTTTAGGCGCAAGGTTGTGCTTGCGTCCTTGCGTGTGGTCTATTCCACACACGCAAGATTATGTTTGCGTCCTTGCGTCTGTTTGAATTAATTTATATTAACCTTGTTTCCCATAATTATTGTAGGTTAGTGTTGATAAGCAGCCTGTTAAAGTGAGTAAGAGAAAAAGAAAGGAACAAGACTGGGCTACTGAGGAAGAAATTTGGGGGATGATTGACAGGTTTATAAATGATCAAGGAACTCTCCAACCACCGCCACCTAATGCCTGGAGAGATGGTAGAAAGCATGCAGGTCCAGCAAAAGATCCAAAGACAATGATTGAGAGCAAGCAAGAGACGCGTTGCATGTTCATCTTTCAAAATGAGCAATTCATTTTTATAAATCAAGACTTTTGGCTTCGATTACTGGCATTAGGGCATTCTGGTTATTTGGATAACTTGGTAAGTTTGTAAGTTTGTTATTTTGTTATTCTTTTGTTAATTTTATATAATTTTATACAATTTATAAATTTTACTAAGGTTACACTGTATATGTTAACTTGTTATATTTATAGCACATTGACGGCTGGGCTACATTTCTGTTGAGATATCGTCAGAGATTTCTCCCCCGAGCCAGTCAAGTTTATGCCACTCCTGAGTTTCCAGCTGAGGTGCTTAAGGCTAGTTCTAGATGGACTATTATGCCACTGGGATTCCTGAACATGTTTGAGAGGTTCAAAACTTATTTTGACAATACTCAGAAGGAGGTGGGCACACAGGAGGAATCTACAACAGATGGAGAGGGAATTATTGGCCAAAATCCTCCAGATTACATGTACTTAATTGGACTTGGAGACGGCAGTGTTGACCTATATCCATCTTGGGCTGACTGTGATCAGGTAAACACAAGAATTTTTAGAGAAATTTTTGTTCTGGAGCAGACGCAAGGACATTCTTGCGAGATTGCGTCTTTGTTACTGGACGCAAGTTCTCCCTTGCGTCCTTGCGTGTCTATGTCGCAAGGTCAACCTTGCGGCTTGCGTGTGTTTTGGAAACACAAGGTTTATCTTGCGTCCTTGCGTCCCGTTGTCGCAAGGTTCACCTTGCGTCCTTTTATAAGTTTTGGGTTTTCGCAAGGTTTATCTTGCGTCCTTGCGTCCTTGTTCAACCTTGCGGCTTGCGTGTGTTTTGGAAACGCAAGGTTTATCTTGCGTCCTTGCGTCCCATTGTCGCAAGGTTAACCTTGCGTCCTTACGTAAGTTTTGGGTTTTCGCAAGGTTTATCTTGCGTCCTTGTTTTCTGTAATGACCCGCACTTTTTCGATCGTTCTATACTTATAAGATTAATATTTACATAAATTAAACCTTACCAACATGATAAGCAATCCAAATTGTTGAGATTTATGTTTTTGAAAAGAGTTTTACACAACGTTTGACCGTCTAGTTTGACCGATGATATCACGAACTATATAACATATGATAATTATATGTTTGTGTATATATATGTATATATACATATTTAACATGATCTAAGAATGTTTTAATACCTCATTTTGTATTAATAACAATAAGTTATAAGTATATTTTGAAACTACTAACTTAAGTTTTCAAAACGATAACCATACGTAACGTCATTTGACATAAATACTTATGACCTATAATGTTTATACATATATCGTATATATAATGTATTTAATCACTTTTTAAGGACTTAAATACATAAAACCATATAAGTATATTCACAAAAGATAGCTATATTTGAATCCTCATTCCGTTTTCACAAGATTTCTATACGTATATCTGGAGTATATGTACCCATATCATACCTAGCTTCTATACGTATTTACTATTGGTATATACACATCAAATCACCACCAACCAGCCCTTGTTCATGCCCTAGGTATAAGGTAATTGGAATTTGGAAGCTTATTGACTAATTACATAAGATAACAAACTAAAATCTTGTCATGAACACCTTAGTTCCACGTTTTTTATAAGCTTCATGGGCACTTCATTTTGATTCAAATTTCTACATCATTTCTTAGTTAAACACACACTCTTCCATAACCCTTAAACACCTTCAACAATTCAGCAAGTTACCATGAAGATCTAGCTCAAAAACAACCCTTAATCATCATAAGAAAAACCTTCCAAGAACACTTCAATAATCCTTTCAAGAATACAAGTTTATTTCCAACCTTTTGATCCAACTCCATTACTCTTTTGGTTCTAGGTTTTTACTCCTCTTTTACAGCAATCTTGTCCAAGTAACTTGAGGTAGTAACTTTGTTCATAACCTTATTCGATTCATATATATATATAGCTATCTTATTTTATGGTATAAAATTTTAACAACAAGAACATAGTTTGAATGTTTTCAAACTTGTTTGCAAACTAAATAGATCCTTCTAACTTAACTTTTAAAATACTTCAAGACCTGTAATATATCATAAATATATTCTAATTTAACAAGGTATAACTTGGTTTTTCAAAGAACACCTTAAAAACTGTTTTTACGACGTCGGAGTGCAACCGGGGGCTGTTTTGGGTTGGATAATTAAAAACTATCTTGAACCTTGAATTGGAGGTTTATTTTCTGGAAAAATGATATTTACTATGAATATGATAACACATAAAAATTTCATGATTTAACTCAAAGTATAAGTATTTTTAGAAAAATAATCATTTAAGGTTGTTTACATGATGGAAAATGATTAACTTCATAAGTTTCACCAAAGTTTGACCTATGACCTGTGATTTCGAATATAAACTAAGGTATTTACAGTTCATATTCTTAAATAAGGACTCGATCCAAGGAAGTGGCAAGTTGAACCAACGAAAACGGAGTTGTAACGAAGAAACTATGACCAAAACAAAATCGAATATCCAAGACTAGTTTAGCCACGAAAATAATTGGAGAAAAATTAAATAAATCACATCTTTTTAAAATAACATGATATTTTATATATATGTACTCATAATTTAATTTTATATATTTCAGGATCACCCGTAAACAATACGAGAAGATTAATCATAAGATCCCATGATTGTACGCAACACGTCATTTGACAACACCGGTACCGTGGGTCAAGATTAATCCCGACCAATACGAATACGATGGGGGTTTTATTTATTTCGATGGGGGTTTTATTTATTTATTAAACACCTAAATATGAACCATTAAAATTGAATTGCTAACTACGGACTAAGAAGACATTAAAAGTATTATAAGTATATATATGTGACGATTGTTTAAAATGAAAATATATTGATAAATTATATATGGATAGGTTCGTGATATCAACCGGAGACCAAGTCAAAATATATATATATCTTCAAGGCAAAAGTGAGTATATAGTCCCACTTTTAAACTCTAAGTATTTCGGGATGAGAATACATGTATTTTATGTTTTACGTTATGGACACAAGTAACTGAAAAATATATTCTACGTTGAGTTGTACCACTGGCATACTTCCCTGTAGCTTGGTAACTATTATTTACAGCGGTATTGTAAACGCGAATCCTGTTGATAGATCTATCGGGCCTGACAACCCCAACCGGACTGGACGACCAGTATTCAACGGTTGCACAGTACTTCGTTTCGTGACTACACTTGGTACGGTGTAGTAAGATTTCATAATAAAGGGAATATGCGACGTGATTAAATGTTAAGTATGGTTACCAAGTGCTCAACCACTTAGAATATTTTTATTAAAATGTTTATATGTGAAATCTTGTGGTCTATATATATATTGCTGCCGGCATTAAACCTATATCTCACCAACTTTATGTTGACGTTTTAAACATGTCTATTCTCAGGTGATAACTAAAAGCTTCCGCTGCAACATGTTGAATTTAAACAAGATCTTGAGTATGCATATTTGTGTCAAAAATAAAACTGCATATCGGAGGATTTGTAATGTAAAATATGCTAGAAATCGTATTGTTATCATCACATGTAAAGTTTGTAAGTCTAAGATTATCGCTAAACGATAATCATCTTTTTATTGTCTAAAGCTTGTATTAAAATAAGAGTTATGGTTTGTAATGTAAAATAAATGCAGTTGTTCTTTTAAAAATGTCGCATATAGAGGTCAATACCTCGCAATGAAATCATACGTTATCTAACTCGTTCTTATGGTTAAGGACGGGTTATGACATGTGGTATCAGAGCGGTGGTCTTAGCGAACCAGGTTTGCATTAGTGTGTCTAACTGATAAGTCGTTAGGATACATTAGTAAGTCTGGACTTTGACCGGGTCTGATTTAAAAACCATTGCTTATCATTGTTGGTTAAAATTTATATGTAAATATTATGTAGTACTAATGGGTTAGTTGTTGTGTGATAGATGTCGGGCTCAAAACTTGTTATCACATTCAGCGACTCCGAATCAGAATCTTCAGATGGTGTTCCAGTCATTAACCTATCCGATGACGAAAATGATATCTTTGGGGAAGACTCACAAATTCCGGATGAACCAACTATAAAGAACTCGGAAAGTGAACCCGAGGAGGAAAGTGAACCCGAGGAGGAAAGTGAACCCGAGGAAGAAATACAGGAAATTACGAAAGACAAGTTCGAACTAGGAAAGAAACGAAAGGCTAATGAATTAGAAAATTCAAATCCCGAGTTTAGCGAGGATGATGTGGCACCAACTCCACTAGACACTACCACCCCTATTCCCGCTATTCCTATTCGTTCTATCCCGGCATCCAGTTCTTCAGCCCCACCGCCAAAATATAGGCAGACAGCTAGGATAAGCGTTAGGCCATTCCTTGAACCTAAACGTCCTAGAAAATAGACCAAACGATGCACTGCCGTATTAAACCATGGGATCATATAATGTTTTGTATAATATTACTAGTGTGGTTTGCTTAATATTCGATGTAAGATAAGCATATGTAAAATAGTGAAGTATGAAATGCAATAATTTTCCATGGTTAAGTATTATTTAGATGGTAGTAATTGGTTCTGTACTAAGCTATTAAGTATGGACATTAACGGGTAGGTACTACCCTAGATATAATTATAAAATGCTAATAAGAAGAAAAGGCTTTTATAATAATACCTGGTTCATATTATTAACAAGCTATAATGTACTATAAATACACACTACATCTATAATAATCCATGTGAATAATTATTTTCTTTCATTAGGAAATGGCGCGATTGAATCGAATGACGGAACAAGAAGTCGAGGAATTCATCAACCAACGAGTGAACGACAGAATGTTATGGGTCGAGGCTGCAAGAGCTGCTGCAGTTAACCCAAATCCTCGTGTAGGATGTACCTACAAGACTTTTCAAGCTTGCAAGCCCTCATCATTCAGTGGAACGGAAGGACCGATCGGTTTAACCCGGTGGATAGAAAAGATGGAGACTGTGTTTAAAATCAGTGGTTGTGTTGAAAAGGACATGACCAAGTATGCATCATGCACTTTACAAGATAGTGCACTCACGTGGTGGAAAAATTATGTGAAGGCTGTAGGAGGAGATGTAGCTTATGATACTCCATGGGAAGAATTCAAAACAATGTTAATCAACGAATATTGTCCAAGGAACGAAGTTAGGAAGTTGGAAGATGAATTACGAAGTCTGAAGGTTGTTGGTACTGAAATCACCAACTACAATCAGCGATTCATGGAATTAGTTTTGCTATGTCCTGAATTGGTTCCAACCGAAGAACGGAAGATTGAAATGTACAAAGATGGTTTGCCCACAAAGGTCAAGGCAAACGTTACAGCATCGAAACCTAAGACAATTCATGAAGCTATAACCATGGCAAACGAGCTAATGGATCAGGTCATCTTGGATAAGAAAGCATCCAATACTGATGTGAAGGTATCAGGTAACAAAAGAAAGTGGAATGGAAGCTATGATCGAGGTAATCAACAACAATCTTTTAAGAAACAAGAAACCACGCAAGGTGCGGGTAGTGGTTCAGGCTTTGGTTACAAAGGACAAAATCCTTTATGCAACCGATGCCACAAACATCACTTTGGTTACTGTAATGTGGTATGCAACAAATGTAATCGAAAGGGTCATCTGGCTGAAGATTGTAGGGCTCTCGTTACAAATACAAATGGTACCAAGACTCCTGCCACCAATGCAAATAGAACTGCTTTGGCTACCGTTACTTGTTTTGGGTGTGGAAAACAAGGTCATTATAAGAGCCAGTGCCCAAATCCAGAGAAGAATATCGGACCTGCACATGGGAGAGCATTTGTTATTAATGCTAGAGAGGCACGTGAAGACCCGGAGCTTGTTACGGGTACGTTTACCATTAATAACTTATCAGCATCTATTATATTTGATACTGGTGCCGATAGAAGTTACGTGTGTAGAAATTTTTACACTAAACTGAATTGTTCATCATTACCTCTGGATGCTAAGTACATGATTGAGTTAGCTAATGGTAAACTAATTAAAGCCGATAAAATTTGTCATGATTGTGAAATAAATTTAGCTGGAGAAACGTTTAAAATTGACTTGATACCCGTAGAATTAGGAAGTTTTGATGTAATAGTTGGCATGGACTGGATGTCCAAAGTAGGAGCTGAAGTTGTGTGTGCCAAGAAGGCAATTCGCATTCCTGGTAAGGATAAAATGCCGGTGATGATTTATGGAGAGAAGGGTAATTCAAAGCTAAAACTTATTAGCTGTTTGAAAGCCAAGAAGTGTTTAGAAAAGGGATGTTATGCTATTCTAGCACATGTTAATAAAGTCGAAAAGAAAAAAAAAGAGAAGTGCATCAACGATGTGCCTGTGGCAAGAGATTTTCCTGAAGTTTTTCCGGAAGAGTTGCCAGGATTACCTCCATTTAGATCTGTAGAATTTCAAATAGATTTAGTACCAGGAGCTGCACCAGTGGCTCGTGCGCCATATAGACTTGCACCGTCCGAGTTACAAGAACTTCAGAGTCAGTTAAAAGAATTACTGGATCGTGGATTCATACGACCAAGTACTTCACCGTGGGGAGCTCCGATTCTATTTGTTAAAAAGAAAGATGGATCCTTTAGGATGTGTATAGATTATCGTGAATTAAATAAGTTAACTATCAAGAATCGGTATCCACTACCGAGAATTGATGACTTATTTGATCAACTTCAAGGATCATGTGTTTATTCGAAAATCGACCTAAGATCGGGCTATCATCAACTACGCGTCAAAGAAGAAGATATACCGAAAACTGCTTTTCGGACACGCTACGGTCATTACGAATTTTTGGTCATGCCGTTTGGATTGACGAATGCGCCAGCTGTATTCATGGACCTCATGAATCGAGTTTGTAGTCCATATCTAGATAAGTTTGTTATCGTTTTCATTGATGATATTCTTATCTATTCCAAGAGTGAGCAAGAGCATGAGCAGCATTTAAGGTTGATATTAGAGTTGTTAAGAAAAGAACAGCTATATGCTAAATTTTCTAAATGTGCTTTCTGGTTGAAAGAAGTGCAATTTCTTGGCCACGTTGTTAGTAGCAAAGGAATTCAGGTTGATCCAGCAAAAATTGAAGCCATTGAAAAATGGGAGACTCCTAAGACACCAACGCAGATACGCCAATTTTTGGGTTTAGCCGGTTATTATAGAAGGTTTATTCAAGATTTTTCCCGAATAGCTAAGCCGTTGACAGCGTTAACGCAAAAAGGGAAGAAATATGAATGGACCTCTGAGCAGGAGAGTGCATTTCAATTACTAAAGAAGAAGTTAACTACGGCGCCTATTTTATCGTTACCAGAAGGGAACGATGATTTTGAAATATATTGTGACGCTTCGCGACAAGGTTTTGGTTGCGTTCTTATGCAACGGAAGAAAGTTATTGCATACGCATCCCGACAATTGAAGATTCACGAGCGGAATTATACGACGCATGATCTAGAACTGGGAGCAGTCGTGTTTGCATTGAAGATATGGAGACACTACTTGTATGGGGTTAAATGCACTGTGTTTACTGATCATAAAAGCCTTCAACATATTTTTGATCAGAAACAGCTGAACATGAGGCAACGTAGGTGGGTCGAGTTAATAAACGACTATGATTGTGAAATTCGTTATCATCCCGGGAAAGCGAATGTGGTGGCTGACGCACTAAGCAGAAAGGAACGAGAACCGATTCTAGTACGAGCGATGAACATAAAAATTCGCATGAATCTCAACTCACAAATCAAAGAAGTTCAACGAGAAGCACTTACTAAAGAAAATATAGGAAATGAAATAATGAAGAAGTATGAGAAGCAACTCGTTATACGGGAAGATGGAATTCGATATTTTGCAAATCGTATTTGGGTACCGAAGTTGGGTGGATTAAGGAAGTTGATATTGAACGAGGCACATAAGACAAGATACTCGATACATCCTGGAGTTGGAAAGATGTACCAAGATCTTAAGACACATTATTGGTGGCCTAATTTAAAGACAGACATTGCAACATATGTTGGGGAGTGTTTAACTTGTTCCAAAGTCAAAGCAGAACACCAAATACCGTCAGGGTTACTTCAACAACCAGAAATCCCAGAATGGAAATGGGATGGTATTACCATGGATTTCATTACGAAGTTACCAAAGACTGCCTGGGGATACGACACCATTTGGGTAATTGTTGATCGTCTTACCAAATCTGCAAATTTCTTGCCTATAAAGGAAACGGATAGAATGGAGAAATTATTACGATTATATATAAAGGAAATAGTTTCAAGGCATGGAATACCTATTTCCATTATATCTGATCGTGATAGTAGATTTACCTCAAAGTTCTGGCAATCACTACAGGAGGCACTAGGAACTCGTTTGGATATGAGTACCGCATATCATCCGCAAACCGACGGGCAGAGTGAAAGAACAATTCAGACTCTTGAAGACATGCTCAGGGCATGTGTGATCGATTTTGGAAACGGATGGGATAAATATCTACCATTAGCAGAATTCTCGTATAATAATAGTTATCATGCGAGCATTAAAGCTACGCCATTCGAAGCATTGTACGGAAGGAAGTGTAGATCTCCTATTTGTTGGAATGAAGTAGGAGATCGACAATTAACTGGTCCCGAGATCATACACGAAATGACTGAGAAGATAGTACAAATCAAGGAGAGATTGAAAACAGCCCGTAGTCGCCAAAAGAGCTACGCCGATGTCCGAAGGAAACCATTAGAGTTTCAGATCGGTGACATGGTTATGCTAAAGGTGTCACCTTGGAAAGGTGTAATACATTTCGGTAAAAGGGGTAAACTGAACCCAAGATACGTAGGCCCGTTCAAGATTATCGAACGCATTGGACCGGTAGCTTATCGACTCGAGTTACCACAACAACTCGCCGGAGTACATAATACATTTCACGTCTCGAACCTTAAGAAGTGTCTTGCAAAGGAAGATCTCACCATTCCTCTTGAAGAAATCCATGTCGATGAGAAACTACAATTCATCGAAGAACCAATCGAAATCATGGACCGTGAAGTTAAACAGCTCAAGCAGAGCAACATACCGATCGTTAAGGTTCGTTGGAATGCTCAAAGAGGTCCTGAGTTTACTTGGGAACGAGAGGATCAGATGAAACAAAAGTATCCACACTTGTTTCTCGATGACGCAAAATAGGTACAATTTTAAAATTTCGGGACGAAATTTATTTAACGGATAGGTACTGTAATGACCCGCACTTTTTCGATCGTTCTATACTTATAAGATTAATATTTATATAAATTAAACCTTACCAACATGATAAGCAATCCAAATTGTTGAGATTTATGTTTTTGAAAAGAGTTTTACACAACGTTTGACCGTCTAGTTTGACCGATGATATCACGAACTATATAACATATGATAATTATACGTTTGTGTATATATATGTATATATACATATTTAACATGATCTAAGAATGTTTTAATACCTCATTTTGTATTAATAACAATAAGTTATAAGTATATTTTGAAACTACTAACTTAAGTTTTCAAAACGATAACCATACGTAACGTCATTTGACATAAATACTTATGACCTATAATGTTTATACATATATCGTATATATAATGTATTTAATCACTTTTTAAGGACTTAAATACATAAAACCATATAATTATATTCACAAAAGATAGCTATATTTGAATCCTCATTCCGTTTTCACAAGATTTCTATACGTATATCTGGAGTATATGTACCCGTATCATACCTAGCTTCTATATGTATTTACTATTAGTATATACACATCAAATCACCACCAACCAGCCCTTGTTCATGCCCTAGGTATAAGGTAATTGGAATTTGGAAGCTTATTGACTAATTACATAAGATAACAAACTAAAATCTTGTCATGAACACCTTAGTTCCACGTTTTTTATAAGCTTCATGGGCACTTCATTTTGATTCAAATTTCTACATCATTTCTTAGTTAAACACACACTCTTCCATAACCCTTAAACACCTTCAACAATTCAGCAAGTTACCATGAAGATCTAGCTCAAAAACAACCCTTAATCATCATAAGAAAAACCTTCCAAGAACACTTCAATAATCCTTTCAAGAATACAAGTTTATTTCCAACCTTTTGATCCAACTCCATTACTCTTTTGGTTCTAGGTTTTTACTCCTCTTTTACAGAAATCTTGTCCAAGTAACTTGAGGTAGTAACTTTGTTCATAACCTTATTCGATTCATATATATATAGCTATCTTATTTTATGGTATAAAATTTTAACAACAAGAACATAGTTTGAATGTTTTCAAACTTGTTTGCAAACTAAATAGATCCTTCTAACTTAACTTTTAAAATACTTCAAGACCTGTAATATATCATAAATATATTCTAATTTAACAAGGTATAACTTGGTTTTTCAAAGAACACCTTAAAAACTGTTTTTACGACGTCGGAGTGCAACCGGGGGCTGTTTTGGGTTGGATAATTAAAAACTATCTTGAACCTTGAATTGGAGGTTTATTTTCTGGAAAAATGATATTTACTATGAATATGATAACACATAAAAATTTCATGATTTAACTCAAAGTATAAGTATTTTTAGAAAAATAATCATTTAAGGTTGTTTACATGATGGAAAATGATTAACTTCATAAGTTTCACCAAAGTTTGACCTATGACCTGTGATTTCGAATACAAACTAAGGTATTTACAGTTCATATTCTTAAAGAAGGACTCGATCCAAGGAAGTGGCAAGTTGAACCAACGAAAACGGAGTTGTAACGAAGAAACTATGACCAAAACAAAATCGGATATCCAAGACTAGTTTAGCCACGAAAATAATTGGAGAAAAATTAAATAAATCACATCTTTTTAAAATAACATGATATTTTATATATATGTACTCATAATTTAATTTTATATATTTCAGGATCACCCGTAAACAATACGAGAAGATTAATCATAAGATCCCATGATTGTACGCAACACGTCATTTGACAACACCGGTACCGTGGGTCAAGATTAATCCCGACCAATACGAATACGATGGGGGTTTTATTTATTTCGATGGGGTTTTTATTTATTTATTAAACACCTAAATATGAACCATTAAAATTGAATTGCTAACTACGGACTAAGAAGACATTAAAAGTATTATAAGTATATATATGTGACGATTGTTTAAAATGAAAATATATTGATAAATTATATATGGATAGGTTCGTGATATCAACCGGAGACCAAGTCAAAATATATATATCTTCAAGGCAAAAGTGAGTATATAGTCCCACTTTTAAACTCTAAGTATTTCGGGATGAGAATACATGTATTTTATGTTTTACGTTATGAACACAAGTAACTGAAAAATATATTCTACGTTGAGTTGTACCACTGGCATACTTCCCTGTAGCTTGGTAACTATTATTTACAGCGGTATTGTAAACGCGAATCCTGTTGATAGATCTATCGGGCCTGACAACCCCAACCGGACTGGACGACCAGTATTCAACGGTTGCACAGTACTTCGTTTCGTGACTACACTTGGTACGGTGTAGTAAGATTTCATAATAAAGGGAATATGCGACGTGATTAAATGTTAAGTATGGTTACCAAGTGCTCAACCACTTAGAATATTTTTATTAAAATGTTTATATGTGAAATCTTGTGGTCTATATATATATTGCTGCCGGCATTAAACCTATATCTCACCAACTTTATGTTGACGTTTTAAACATGTCTATTCTCAGGTGATAACTAAAAGCTTCCGCTGCAACATGTTGAATTTAAACAAGATCTTGAGTATGCATATTTGTGTCAAAAATAAAACTGCATATCGGAGGATTTGTAATGTAAAATATGCTAGAAATCGTATTGTTATCATCACATGTAAAGTTTGTAAGTCTAAGATTATCGCTAAACGATAATCATCTTTTTATTGTCTAAAGCTTGTATTAAAATAAGAGTTATGGTTTGTAATGTAAAATAAATGCAGTTGTTCTTTTAAAAATGTCGCATATAGAGGTCAATACCTCGCAATGAAATCATACGTTATCTAACTCGTTCTTATGGTTAAGGACGGGTTATGACATTTTGTTTTAACCTTTCTGCCTGTCTGTTACAGGTCTTGATCCCATTACATTTTTGGAAAGAAGAACATTTCCTGCTGCTTCAGTTGAAGTTAGAAGAAATGAAGGTTTTTGTGTACGACAGTTTACCCGGACATGTCAGTGAAAAAAAACTTGACGAAGTTTTCAAGATTTTGGGTGACAACTTGCCAGTGTACTTGAAGGCGATTGACTATTTTAACAAGACGCAAGACTCCCAAATTGTTGGATACTATGAAAATAAAGAGAGTGTGGAGTTGATGATTGAACCTGGTCCCGTTGTGCTGTAACATCCCGCCTTTTTCCATTTACTTTTCCGTTATACTAATATAAAGTCCGTTATATGTTTATAACATCTCCCGTTGATACGCGTTTTAAATTATCTCGTTTAGGTAATTCACGCACCCGAACAAAAGTTGAGGGACTAAACTTGACAAGGGATCAAACCCTTGACTAGGTCAAAGGGTCAAACCCCTTTCACCCATTCATTATCATCTCCATCTCTCTCTCTTTCTCTCTAGCAAGAACACACACCCATTTACCAAATTCATTCAATCATCATCTAAATTCAATCTAGGAGGCTTACAACAAAATAAATTACATATTCGTGATCCTCTCTTCATCCTCTTCATTTTGGTACCAACTTCATCTCGTTTGGGTAACATTTCTAAAACTCTAGATTTCTCTAAATTCGTGTTTTTGACTTGAAATGGTGTTAGTTAGTGTCTATGGCTCATTGTGATGTCGTGTATGTAATTTGTATGCTCGATCTCGTTGTTTTAGTATAACTAGCATGAACTTGACTTTTGGTGTGTTGTTCTTGAATTTTGGATGATCATATGTTGTTAGATGTTAAAAGTTCATGTTCTAATTGTGTTCCTAGCATCACTAGCTTCAATTTGATGTGTAGGTTGATTAAGAAAACTTCAAAAGCATGATTATTGATTTTGAGATGTTTGACTAGGGTTTGATGGTTCTTGACATGAATTTTTGGATGCTTGAATGCCATGGAATGTTAATTGTTAGTGTTTAGTTGTAATGTATGCCTCATTACCTTCAAAACGGCATATCATATGTGAGAATTGAATTCCCGAAACTCAAAATGCATTTGATGAACTTGAAAATTTGAAAATAGACTTTTAGTGATTACTTGACGAGAAATCGGTTGTTGAAAATGATGTTTTTGATTGATGATACATGTTTAGTTGTGTTCCTTGTCAAAAGAGCTTTCCAACGGTATAAAATACGCCTTCTAGTTGTTTACGGTTTGCGTTTTATGGTTGTTTGAAGTTTTGACCAAGACTTGAACATTTGAAACTGACCAGGTACCAGGCCACGCCTAATGTCGCGGCGCGACACCTCTGGCCGCGGCGCGGCATATGCCTTAAACACGAACCTTAATAGCCAAATTCGGGTAGCCCAAGATGAGGCTCTCAAGGATGAAAACCTTTCACACGAGCTCTTGAACATTCTCGTCTCTCGATTCGAAATTAGGGAGACCGGACTCCGATATTACGCCGGAAGGATTTGGGTGCCTAGTTATGGGGACCTACGAAGCCTTATTTTAGACGAAGCCCATAAGTCACGATACTCGATTCACCCCGGTGCCAATAAGATGTACCACGACCTTAAACAGCTATATTGGTGGCCGAACATCAAAAGGGACGTAGCTACTTATGTTTCCAAGTGTTTGACATGTTCCAAAGTCAAAGCCGAACACCAAAGACCGTCCGGACTACTTCAACAACCCGAGATCCCGCAATGGAAGTGGGAAAGAATAACGATGGATTTTATCACCAAACTACCAAAAACGACGGGCGGTTATGATACCATTTGGGTTATTGTTGACCGTCTCACCAAATCCGCACACTTCCTGGCCATGAAAGAAATGGACAAAATGGAGAAACTTGCACAACTTTACATTAAGGAGATCGTAGCCCGACACGGTGTACCTTTATCGATTATCTCCGACCGAGATGGCCGTTTCGTTTCTAGATTTTGGCGTACTTTGCAAGAAGCATTGGGAACGCGTTTAGACATGAGCACCGCATATCATCCTCAAACCGATGGACAAAGCGAACGTACAATTCAAACCTTAGAGGACATGTTACGAGCTTGCGTGGTTGATTTCGGAAAAGCTTGGGACAAGCACTTACCTCTCGCCGAGTTCTCTTACAACAATAGTTATCACGCGAGTATTAAAGTCGCACCTTTTGAAGCGCTATATGGCCGAAAATGTCGTTCACCTCTTTGTTGGGCCGAAGTAGGCGACGTACAAATCACCGGACCCGAACTCATTCACGAAACCACCGAGAAAATCGTTCAAATCCGAGATAGGCTTCGGACGGCCCAGAGTCGTCAAAAGTGCTATACCGACAAAAGACGCAACGACCTTGAATTTCAAGTCGGTGACCGCATCATGTTAAAAGTCGCACCTTGGAAGGGTGTAATCCGTTTTGGAAAACGCGGGAAGCTAAATCCGCGGTATATTGGTCCTTTCGAAATCTTGGAGCGTGTTGGAACCGTTGCTTATCGTTTAGATCTTCCGCCTCAATTGAGCTCCGTCCATCCTACCTTCCATGTATCTAACTTGAAAAAGTGTCTTGCCAAACCCGATATCGTCATTCCTCTCGAGGAACTTACTATTGATGACAAACTTCATTTTGTGGAGGAACCGGTTGAAATTGTGGACACCTCCGTCAAGACATTGAAACAAAGCCGAATCCCGATTGTTAAAGTCCGTTGGAACGCTAAAAGGGGACCCGAGTTTACTTGGGAAAGACAAGATCAAATGCAAAGGAAGTATCCTCATCTATTCGTGAATTCGGAAACGCAAGATCTCGAGGGAGAAACAACGACTACTACGCCTACTTAAATTTCGGGACGAAATTTCTTTTAAGGAGTAGGTAATGTAACATCCCGCCTTTTTCCATTTACTTTTCCGTTATACTAATATAAAGTCCGTTATATGTTTATAACATCTCCCGTTGATACGCGTTTTAAATTATCTCGTTTAGGTAATTCACGCACCCGAACGAAAGTTGAGGGACTAAACTTGACAAGGGATCAAACCCTTGACTAGGTCAAAGGGTCAAACCCCTTTCACCCATTCATTATCATCTCCATCTCTCTCTCTTTCTCTCTAGCAAGAACACACACCCATTTACCAAATTCATTCAATCATCATCTAAATTCAATCTAGGAGGCTTACAACAAAATAAATTACATATTCGTGATCCTCTCTTCATCCTCTTCATTTTGGTACCAACTTCATCTCGTTTGGGTAACATTTCTAAAACTCTAGATTTCTCTAAATTCGTGTTTTTGACTTGAAATGGTGTTAGTTAGTGTCTATGGCTCATTGTGATGTCGTGTATGTAATTTGTATGCTCGATCTCGTTGTTTTAGTATAACTAGCATGAACTTGACTTTTGGTGTGTTGTTCTTGAATTTTGGATGATCATATGTTGTTAGATGTTAAAAGTTCATGTTCTAATTGTGTTCCTAGCATCACTAGCTTCAATTTGATGTGTAGGTTGATTAAGAAAACTTCAAAAGCATGATTATTGATTTTGAGATGTTTGACTAGGGTTTGATGGTTCTTGACATGAATTTTTGGATGCTTGAATGCCATGTAATGTTAATTGTTAGTGTTTAGTTGTAATGTATGCCTCATTACCTTCAAAACGGCATATCATATGTGAGAATTGAATTCCCGAAACTCAAAATGCATTTGATGAACTTGAAAATTTGAAAATAGACTTTTAGTGATTACTTGACGAGAAATCGGTTGTTGAAAATGATGTTTTTGATTGATGATACATGTTTAGTTGTGTTCCTTGTCAAAAGAGCTTTCCAACGGTATAAAATACGCCTTCTAGTTGTTTACGGTTTGCGTTTTATGGTTGTTTGAAGTTTTGACCAAGACTTGAACATTTGAAACTGACCAGGTACCAGGCCACGCCTAATGTCGCGGCGCGACACCTCTGGCCGCGGCGCGGCATATGCCGTGGTCAGATTCTGACCTCCATGTCCAAAATACGAAAAATGTTTGGCATACTACGGACCTCCGATTCACATGAAACTTGTTCTAACATGCTCATATATGATTAAAAACCTCAGAAAAATAGTTCGGGACCCGACCCGAACGTGTTGACTTTCGTTGACTTTGACCGACCAAAGTTTGACTTTTTGTCAAACTTAACCAAATGATTATGCAACCTTTCTAACTTGTTTCTGTACTTGTATCTTGCATGAAACTTGACAATTTGATTCACATGCTACATAATCGAGTCGTAACGAGCCATAGGACTAATTGAACATCTTTGACCTATCGTGTTTACCGTTATTGATACAACCTATTGTTTAGGTCAAGACTAGCATTGTTCTTTGCACACGTTTACTTGTTGAAGTACTTTACTACTCGTGCACTCAAGGTGAGATCATAGTCCCACTTTTACTCTTTTTGAACTTACATTTGGGATGAGAAAACATAAACATTTCTTTACTAAGTGAACACAAGTACAGGAAAACAAACATTCTACATACGAGTTTAGAACAAAATCCTCAATTCGATTATCATTAGTTACACTTGCCGGGTGTAAGCGAGAACTTATGTTGTATGGATCCATATGGGTTTGACAAACCCTCATTCAAACGGTTCGCTACCGTTTACGAATGAAATATATTTTCGAGAAACAGTGTATGTTCTAGCACTAAGTGATGGGGTTCAATGGAAGGAAATGTTAAGCATTGATAATTGGGTGCTCGTGAAACAAACTTTTGGAATGTATTACTATTAATTCATTGATGCAAATCTTGTGGTTCACTTGTACTTACTTACTTAAACCTATGATTTCACCAACGTTTTCGTTGACAGATTTCTATGTTTTTCTCAGGTCCTTGAACGATACATGATACATGCTTCCGCTCATTATTTTGATACTTGCATTGGATGTCGAGTATATATGCATACATGGAGCGTCTTTTGACTACTTTTAAATTGTGTCGCATAAGTTTCATTTGTACTTAAAACTTTGTATCGTAACTTGTGGTGGAACTATTCTCGTAAACTTTGAACAATCTTTACATTTGAAATGAATGCGACATATCTTTTGGTCAAACGTTGTTTTAAAGACTTATGACCACGTAACGGGACCTAAGTAGACGGCGCCGTCAAACATGATTTGGTCGGGTCGCTACAGATGGTATCAGAGCGTTGGTTGTAGGGATTTAGAGTTCATTGGTGTCGACCCCGAGTCATAGGGTACATTGGTGAGTCTAGACTACAACCGGCATATAGACTTGAAGTAGGAATTACTTGACTACTTGTGCATTTATACTCGAACGCTTCTACTCATATCTACTCTTAGTTCATCTTAATCTCACGTTGTTTAATTTGATTGACACGCCACCTTGACTATATGAAATAATGTCGAATGCACATATGAATCAGGGTAATATAATTTTCGGGATTATATTACGGTGACTCATATGAACGTTCCGATACTACGACATAAAGAATTTAAGGCGAGTCGAGGAAAAACTTCTCTTTATCTTTATTCTATATCACGGTTAGTATTATTGAGAATACTAATCAATGATATTCTTGTGTCTTGAAGGAACAATGGCTCCTCGTTGTGTACGCCGCAATGAAACTCCCGAACAAGCTCTCGAACGGATGATAGCTACCGCCGTAGATGCGGCCATGGCCGGTCACTCATCCAACAACAACAATAATAACAACCACAACAACAACAACAACAACAACAACAATGGAGCCGGTAACTCAAACGAGGGATGCTCCTATAAAGCTTTCATGGGGTGCAAACCTCACACTTTTGATGGAACCGGGGGACCGGTCGTGCTCACCCGATGGTTTGAGCAAACGGAAGCCGTCTTTAGCATAAGCGGTTGTCGGGACCAAGACAAGGTCAAATACTCCACTCACACCTTCGCCGGTGTCGCTCTTACATGGTGGAATACTTATGTACAATTGGTGGGTACCGATGAAGCTCACGCCCTCTCTTGGGCCGACTTGAGGGAAAAGATGATTGTCGAATATTTCCCTCGTGAAGAAACCCGAAGGCTCGAACAAGAGCTAAGAACTTTAAAGGCGATTGGAAATGATCTCAAGGCTTATAATCAACGATTTCCCGAACTAGCCTTGATGTGCCCAAATCTTGTGAACCCCGAAGCTTTAAGGGTTGAACTTTACATGGATGGTCTTCCGAAGAGTATCAAACACGGAGTAATGTCATCCAAACCCACTAATCATCAAGAAGCTTTGAACATGGCCCGCAAATTGATAGAAACGGTTGACGAAATCGTAGTTCCGGCACCTAAGGCCGAGGATAAATCGGGCGGCAACAAAAGAAAGTGGGAACCCTCCCAATCAAGCAACAACAACTTTGCTAAGAAGCCTTACACCTCCGACGGCAAGAAAGGTTATGCCGGGAACCTACCTCTTTGCAACAAATGCAACAAACATCACTTTGGCGAATGTAGTAAGTTAATTTGCCACCGGTGCCAAGGAGTTGGTCATAAGGCCAACGATTGTAAAAGTGCCACTCCCGTCGCTCGAAAGTGGCCCAATGCACCAAAGACGGGCACTTGTTACGAATGTGGCCAAACGGGTCATTATAGAAATGCATGCCCAAAGAAGAAAGATAACCCCAATACGCGCGGCCGAGCTTTCAACATCAACACCGAGGAAGCCCGGGATGACACTGAACTAGTCACGGGTACGTTTCTTCTCAACAATTCTTATGTCTCTTGCTTATTCGATTCGGGTGCCGATAAATGCTTTGTATCCAAGACTTTGACTCATTCTTTTAGCACTCCACCTCTTCCATTAGATACCACTTATACCATTGAAGTGGCTAACGGGAAACTATTAAGTGCCGACACATATTACCGGGGGTGTACGATAAACATTTTGGGTAAGGAATTTGAAATTGACTTGATACCTATGGAACTAGGAAGCTTTGATGTAATAATCGGTATGAGTTGGTTAGTCAAAATGAAATCTCACATCCTTTGTGATCTTAACGCAATCCGAATTCCTATCGAGAATGGTGAACCTTTGATTGTTTATGGCGATAAGAGTTGCACCAGACTCAACCTCGTTTCGTGCCTTAAAGTTAGAAAACTACTCCGTAAGGGTTGTTTTGCGATCCTTGCCCACGTTAAGAAAGTCGAGTCCGATGATAAGCATATCGATGATGTGCCAATTGTTAGTGACTTTTCCGATGTATTTCTCGACGAATTGCCGGGTCTTCCACCTCATCGACCGGTAGAATTCCAAATCGATCTTATCCCGGGAGCCGCACCAGTAGCACGTGCACCATATAGACTCACTCCATCCGAAATGCAAGAATTGCAAAGTCAAATCCAAGAACTACTTGATCGTGGTTTTATCCAACCTAGCCATTCACCTTGGGGCGCTCCGATTTTGTTTGTTAAAAAGAAAGACGGATCCCTACGAATGTGCATTGATTATCGTGAACTAAATAAATTGACGGTTAAGAACCGATATCCTCTTCCTCGCATCGATGACCTCTTTGATCAACTACAAGGGTCTTGTGTATATTCGAAAATCGATCTCCGCTCGAGTTATCATCAATTAAGGGTTAAGGGGGAAGATGTCTCCAAAACCGCTTTCCGAACTCGTTATGGTAGTTATGAATTTCTTGTAATGCCATTTGGTCTCACTAACGCACCGGCGGTGTTCATGGATCTTATGAACCGCGTGTGCAAACCGTATCTTGACAAATTCGTTATCGTGTTCATCGATGATATTTTAGTCTATTCAAAAAGCGAAGAAGAACACGAGGAACACCTCCGACTTGTGCTTGAACTTTTAAGACAAGAACAACTCTATGCCAAATTCTCCAAGTGTGAATTTTGGTTAAAGGAAGTTCAATTTCTTGGTCATGTTGTAAGTGACCAAGGTATTAAAGTCGATCCAACAAAAATCGAAGCCATTAGCAAATGGGAGACTCCTACTCACATTCGTCAATTCTTGGGTCTCGCTGGGTACTATCGTAGATTCATCGAAAACTTCTCTTTGGTTGCACGTCCTCTAACCGCATTGACTCACAAGGGAAAGAAATTCATTTGGGCGACCGAACATGAATCCGCATTCCAAATCTTGAAAACGAAGCTAACCACCGCCCCTATCTTGTCACTTCCCGAAGGCAATGATGACTTTGTTGTATATTGTGATGCCTCGAAACATGGTTTTGGTTGTGTATTGATGCAACGAACGAAAGTCATTGCTTATGCTTCTCGACAACTAAAAATTCATGAACGGAATTACACGACTCATGATCTCGAACTCGGAGCCGTTGTCTTTGCACTTAAAATGTGGAGACACTATCTTTATGGAACCAAGAGTACTATCTTCACCGACCACAAAAGTCTCCAACACATTTTCGATCAAAAGCAACTAAACATGAGACAACGTAGGTGGATTGAAACCTTAAACGATTACGATTGCGAGCTTCGTTACCATCCCGGGAAGGCAAATGTAGTAGCCGATGCCTTAAGTCGAAAAGAAAGAGCGGTGCCTCTTCGTGACCGAGCCTTAAACATCACCATTCACACGAACCTTAATAGCCAAATTCGGGTAGCCCAAGATGAGGCTCTCAAGGATGAAAACCTTTCACACGAGCTCTTGAACATTCTCGTCTCTCGATTCGAAATTAGGGAGACCGGACTCCGATATTACGCCGGAAGGATTTGGGTGCCTAGTTATGGGGACCTACGAAGCCTTATTTTAGACGAAGCCCATAAGTCACGATACTCGATTCACCCCGGTGCCAATAAGATGTACCACGACCTTAAACAGCTATATTGGTGGCCGAACATCAAAAGGGACGTAGCTACTTATGTTTCCAAGTGTTTGACATGTTCCAAAGTCAAAGCCGAACACCAAAGACCGTCCGGACTACTTCAACAACCCGAGATCCCGCAATGGAAGTGGGAAAGAATAACGATGGATTTTATCACCAAACTACCAAAAACGACGGGCGGTTATGATACCATTTGGGTTATTGTTGACCGTCTCACCAAATCCGCACACTTCCTGGCCATGAAAGAAATGGACAAAATGGAGAAACTTGCACAACTTTACATTAAGGAGATCGTAGCCCGACACGGTGTACCTTTATCGATTATCTCCGACCGAGATGGCCGTTTCGTTTCTAGATTTTGGCGTACTTTGCAAGAAGCATTGGGAACGCGTTTAGACATGAGCACCGCATATCATCCTCAAACCGATGGACAAAGCGAACGTACAATTCAAACCTTAGAGGACATGTTACGAGCTTGCGTGGTTGATTTCGGAAAAGCTTGGGACAAGCACTTACCTCTCGCCGAGTTCTCTTACAACAATAGTTATCACGCGAGTATTAAAGTCGCACCTTTTGAAGCGCTATATGGCCGAAAATGTCGTTCACCTCTTTGTTGGGCCGAAGTAGGCGACGTACAAATCACCGGACCCGAACTCATTCACGAAACCACCGAGAAAATCGTTCAAATCCGAGATAGGCTTCGGACGGCCCAGAGTCGTCAAAAGTGCTATACCGACAAAAGACGCAACGACCTTGAATTTCAAGTCGGTGACCGCATCATGTTAAAAGTCGCACCTTGGAAGGGTGTAATCCGTTTTGGAAAACGCGGGAAGCTAAATCCGCGGTATATTGGTCCTTTCGAAATCTTGGAGCGTGTTGGAACCGTTGCTTATCGTTTAGATCTTCCGCCTCAATTGAGCTCCGTCCATCCTACCTTCCATGTATCTAACTTGAAAAAGTGTCTTGCCAAACCCGATATCGTCATTCCTCTCGAGGAACTTACTATTGATGACAAACTTCATTTTGTGGAGGAACCGGTTGAAATTGTGGACACCTCCGTCAAGACATTGAAACAAAGCCGAATCCCGATTGTTAAAGTCCGTTGGAACGCTAAAAGGGGACCCGAGTTTACTTGGGAAAGACAAGATCAAATGCAAAGGAAGTATCCTCATCTATTCGTGAATTCGGAAACGCAAGATCTCGAGGGAGAAACAACGACTACTACGCCTACTTAAATTTCGGGACGAAATTTCTTTTAAGGAGTAGGTAATGTAACATCCCGCCTTTTTCCATTTACTTTTCCGTTATACTAATATAAAGTCCGTTATATGTTTATAACATCTCCCGTTGATACGCGTTTTAAATTATCTCGTTTAGGTAATTCACGCACCCGAACGAAAGTTGAGGGACTAAACTTGACAAGGGATCAAACCCTTGACTAGGTCAAAGGGTCAAACCCCTTTCACCCATTCATTATCATCTCCATCTCTCTCTCTTTCTCTCTAGCAAGAACACACACCCATTTACCAAATTCATTCAATCATCATCTAAATTCAATCTAGGAGGCTTACAACAAAATAAATTACATATTCGTGATCCTCTCTTCATCCTCTTCATTTTGGTACCAACTTCATCTCGTTTGGGTAACATTTCTAAAACTCTAGATTTCTCTAAATTCGTGTTTTTGACTTGAAATGGTGTTAGTTAGTGTCTATGGCTCATTGTGATGTCGTGTATGTAATTTGTATGCTCGATCTCGTTGTTTTAGTATAACTAGCATGAACTTGACTTTTGGTGTGTTGTTCTTGAATTTTGGATGATCATATGTTGTTAGATGTTAAAAGTTCATGTTCTAATTGTGTTCCTAGCATCACTAGCTTCAATTTGATGTGTAGGTTGATTAAGAAAACTTCAAAAGCATGATTATTGATTTTGAGATGTTTGACTAGGGTTTGATGGTTCTTGACATGAATTTTTGGATGCTTGAATGCCATGGAATGTTAATTGTTAGTGTTTAGTTGTAATGTATGCCTCATTACCTTCAAAACGGCATATCATATGTGAGAATTGAATTCCCGAAACTCAAAATGCATTTGATGAACTTGAAAATTTGAAAATAGACTTTTAGTGATTACTTGACGAGAAATCGGTTGTTGAAAATGATGTTTTTGATTGATGATACATGTTTAGTTGTGTTCCTTGTCAAAAGAGCTTTCCAACGGTATAAAATACGCCTTCTAGTTGTTTACGGTTTGCGTTTTATGGTTGTTTGAAGTTTTGACCAAGACTTGAACATTTGAAACTGACCAGGTACCAGGCCACGCCTAATGTCGCGGCGCGACACCTCTGGCCGCGGCGCGGCATATGCCGTGGTCAGATTCTGACCTCCATGTCCAAAATACGAAAAATGTTTGGCATACTACGGACCTCCGATTCACATGAAACTTGTTCTAACATGCTCATATATGATTAAAAACCTCAGAAAAATAGTTCGGGACCCGACCCGAACGTGTTGACTTTCGTTGACTTTGACCGACCAAAGTTTGACTTTTTGTCAAACTTAACCAAATGATTATGCAACCTTTCTAACTTGTTTCTGTACTTGTATCTTGCATGAAACTTGACAATTTGATTCACATGCTACATAATCGAGTCGTAACGAGCCATAGGACTAATTGAACATCTTTGACCTATCGTGTTTACCGTTATTGATACAACCTATTGTTTAGGTCAAGACTAGCATTGTTCTTTGCACACGTTTACTTGTTGAAGTACTTTACTACTCGTGCACTCAAGGTGAGATCATAGTCCCACTTTTACTCTTTTTGAACTTACATTTGGGATGAGAAAACATAAACATTTCTTTACTAAGTGAACACAAGTACAGGAAAACAAACATTCTACATACGAGTTTAGAACAAAATCCTCAATTCGATTATCATTAGTTACACTTGCCGGGTGTAAGCGAGAACTTATGTTGTATGGATCCATATGGGTTTGACAAACCCTCATTCAAACGGTTCGCTACCGTTTACGAATGAAATATATTTTCGAGAAACAGTGTATGTTCTAGCACTAAGTGATGGGGTTCAATGGAAGGAAATGTTAAGCATTGATAATTGGGTGCTCGTGAAACAAACTTTTGGAATGTATTACTATTAATTCATTGATGCAAATCTTGTGGTTCACTTGTACTTACTTACTTAAACCTATGATTTCACCAACGTTTTCGTTGACAGATTTCTATGTTTTTCTCAGGTCCTTGAACGATACATGATACATGCTTCCGCTCATTATTTTGATACTTGCATTGGATGTCGAGTATATATGCATACATGGAGCGTCTTTTGACTACTTTTAAATTGTGTCGCATAAGTTTCATTTGTACTTAAAACTTTGTATCGTAACTTGTGGTGGAACTATTCTCGTAAACTTTGAACAATCTTTACATTTGAAATGAATGCGACATATCTTTTGGTCAAACGTTGTTTTAAAGACTTATGACCACGTAACGGGACCTAAGTAGACGGCGCCGTCAAACATGATTTGGTCGGGTCGCTACATGTGCCAATGCAGACTGGTGGTCATGGTGATTGTGGGGTTTGGGTGTGCATACATATGGAGAGGATTATTTATGGAAGGGAGGAGGTTGACAACATTGGAGATGCTAAAAAGGCTGCAGAGCAGTATAGAAACAGAATGGCAAGAACGTTTTTTCGTGCACGTTTTGATACACAAGAACCGCCGCCACCAACTCCACCAGTAGAGATTCAGGTTGATTGATACATTGTAGCTAATAGATAGCAGGTATTGTATGCAAATTTGGTGTAAATAGGTTGCTGGTAAATTCACTTTTGCAACAGTTGTATTTGACACCACACGCAAGGACGCAAGCTTATGCTTGCGTACGCAAGCTTAGTTTTGCATCCTTGCGTGTGTATATTTTTCGTACGCAAGGAATGCTTTGCGTCTTGCGTGTGTATACTTTCGTCATCATGCGTACGCAAGCGAAGCCTTGCGTACGCAAGCAAAGCCTTGCGTACGCAAGCAAAAGCCTTGCGTAGGAAAGCAAAGCCTTGCGTGTTTTGTAAAACAAATTACATTTATTACATAAAATAACACAGTAGGTACCTAGAATACAAGGGAAATACAACAATACATTACAACAAACGAAATCCAACAATAAGTTAAAAATAAAATTGACATTCCAAATGCGATAGTGTTACTAATTATCGCTCCCTAAATTGCACGTTGCATAAAACTGAGACTGATATGCCTTAAAAGCTTCAGCATCTGTGGCCTTCTCCTTACCCTTCTTTGATTTTGGGGCCGATGTTTTTACTACTCTTTTAGAAGTTGATTCACCTGTTCGGTCATAAGAAGCTGTGCACGTATCCCTACCATGACCTGGTTCTTTGCAACGAGTGCAAGTTCTTACGATTTTTTCAGTATCTTCACCCTTCGACGGAATACGTTTTGTACTTTTAGGGCGTCCAGGGGCTCTTTTCTCCTTAATGGGAGGGTTTACAATTTGTAAAATGCCGGGCGACGGATACGACCATTCTGACCGATGGGGCAAAGGAAGGATGTGTTCAAAATACGTATTTATATAAGTTTGAGTTGTGAACCAGTGTGATACAAATTGAGTAACATCCTCCACGCCGAAAAGTCGTGCTGCTGCAATAACATGACCGCAAGGTATCCCCGATAACTGCCACTGCCCACATGAACATACTTTATCGTCGAGATTAACCATTCCATTTTTTCTGCCATCTCGCACTTTTATTAGATTGTTTGTCGATGGAATTGCTTTCCATCTTCTAGATTTTCTCGTCCTCTTGCCTAGTTTACGTTCAGCATATGGGGTAACCGTTGAAGTAAGACTAACCGACTGGTTGCGATGTTTGAAATACCAATCTTGTACTGAAGCGCGAAAAAACTCAAACAACATGCAAACAGGTAGTTTTCGAGCATGTTTGGATAGTGCGTTAACAGACTCTACACTGTTGCTAGTAAGGTATGAATACCTAACATGTTCAGCTCTACTTCTGGACCATTTGTGGAAACCAACTTGTTCTAAATAATTGTAAGACGCTCTCAATCTTCTTCGAAATACACTAAGATGATCCTCAAAATCCGACCCACGGTAAGCTTTCACCATTTTCCAATAATGCCATTCAAAATATTTGAATTTGTTAGATTTAGTCTTGATGCTTCCAAACAAATGACGTGCGCAAAAACAGTGAAAGGCTTCAGGAAACACAGTTGAAACACCATGTGCTATTGAAGCAGCACGATCAGAAATAAAAGTAAGCTCTGAAATACGATCACTCATACCACAACTCATTAAATGATCTCTTAGGTTGCCTAAGAACCATGACCAAACCTCGTTTGTCTCGCCGCCACCAATTCCGTAGGCCAATGGCAGAATTCCATTATTGCCATCCATCGCAACGGCAACTAAATTTGTCCCCGAGTACCCTGCCTTCAAATGCGCACCATCGACGATGATTACCGGGCGACAATGTTGAACAAATGATCGAACCTACATAGATTTTAGCAGGTCAAAAGTGTTCAATTATAATAAGGTCAATTATAAGTTAAAAATGAGAGAGATTATCGATACTTACAACTACGCCAAGGGAATAGTAACACATCAAAAATCTATCTTCTTTGTCGGTGACCAAATTACTTACGCTTCCCGGGTTGTGGATCCTAATGTTATATAGGTAAAGGGGAAGCATTCGGAACGAGTCCTCAGCACTGCCACGAAGCATCTGTAATGTATGACATTTGGCCCTCCATGCTTGGTTGTAAGATATGCTGACACCGAACCGTTGTCCTATATCCGCACGTATATCATTTGCTTTGTATTCCCGGTTTGCAGACTTGAAAGAATCCACAAGCATACTACCCAACACCTTTTTGGTAGCATGTTTATTGTTTTCCATAATTAGTGTGCGTGAGCATGTGTGTACGTCATGCAATTTCTTTACCATAAATTTTTCAGTGTTCCGTATTTTGTAAGCACTAATTTTCCATTCACAATTTGGCAACACACAATTAGCGGTGTATCGAGATTTGTCCGTCTTTACAGGCTTAATTTGGAAGTTTTCTTCAAGACATTTTGTAAATAGAATGTTTATGAACTCGGCCTTGTTCAAAAAAGTTTGACGAACTTTAATTAAATCTGATACCCTATACATGGTTGGTGTTTGTGTCGTAAATTCAGGCTCTTGCTCTTGCTGACTCAATAGAGGTGGCATATTCCAGAATAAATCTTGCTTTTCTTCTTCATATTGATCTTCTTCGTCTTCGTCTTCGTCTCCGTCTTTTTCTCCATCTGAATCACTAGATGCGACAACAGATATCTCAAACGGGTGGTCTCCTTCTTTAATTTTACATACGTTTTTAACACCATAGTTAAACATATCAAACTCTTCAGTGTTTGGAGGTGGCATTTCAGGCTCTCCCGCTTCTAAATTATGAAGGTTTGGTTCAGTGACTTGTGTTGAGTGTGTTTCTGGGTTTGGTTGTGGTTGGAGTGTTTTTGGGTTTCGTTGTGGTTGGTGTTTTTCGTAGTTTCGTTGTGGTACGTGTGTTTCTGGGTTTCGTTGTGGTAGATTCATTCGTACTTTCTCAACAACATAAATATCAATCGGAGCATTTACAATTGCATATTGTAAGAACTCTTGAAAGTCTTCATAATCATCCGTAATATCAAAAACATGGTTATTATAAATGTATCTCATTGAAACAGGTGAATTGGGTGGCATTTGTATTTTTTTAAGAACATTTTTTAATAATATTCTCTGATTCATTAGTTTTACAGGTGCAACAGGTAGTTTTAGCCGAATTCTAAAACAATCTTCGGGTAAATACTTGAGAATGTTGTTAATATACTCAAAAAGAACCCCCACAACATATATGAACAACAAATTTATCTTCATTAACACAATTCATAAATATTTAGGTAGTGAAAAAAATGCTTGAAAATGTACCTTGTGTAGCCAATAATCACTGAAATTCTTTTGGAATGAGTTGTTAGAAAATGATAAATTTCAAGTTCCCGGGACATTCTTTATATAGGATCGAAATTCTATCCATGAAAATCTAGAAAATCTAATGAAATCTTATCCTGAAAATCCTTTCCTGATAAGATAAAGGCGCAAGGACGCAAGGAGGATTGCGTACTTGCGCCAGTGTGTACGCAAGGTACCTTGCGCGGGCGTTTAAACATGTCATTTAACCTTGATAAAAATTAAAAGAATACACAAGGACGCAAGAAGGCAAGGTCGCAAGGTACCTTGCGCCTTGCGAGGGCATTTTGTCAATTTTTTTTTTTTTTGGGCTCTGGTGCAAGGGGTAAAAAATATTTGGGCATTTTGGTGATAACCCCAAACAAAAGGCAGTATAAAGGTAAAACCATTACAAAATCTTTGATCACACTTTCATTAACTGAAATTGCGCATTACTCTTACAAAAGCACATTACTCGAGTGTGTTTTCTTCTTGAAAAGTCTGAAGTTGCGCATTACTCTTACAAAAGCACATTACTCGAGTGAGTTTTTTCTTGAAAATTTTGATATTACATTCCTGCCAAAGAAAATAGATGGTAGCCAGAAAAACAATCTTCATCTCTGTCACATGAGCAACTCCTTTATGAGCAATCGGAATCTAGTAATCTACCATATCCTTCCAATGATGAGTAGTTATGTGAATATCAAGCAGCTGTGGAACCCTCATACATACCAAACTTGTAAATAGGCAATCGAAAAAAAGATGAGAATGAGAATCCTGAACACCATTACAAAGCGAGCATATAAGCAACTGATCTCTTCTCGACACATGAATATCCCACTAACTTATCTTGTCTCGAGTATCTAGTCTTTCTCCCATGAGCAACCAAACGATAAATGCATGTTTCGGGACACACACAGAGAACCAAACAACCTTAAACCAATCAACTTGGGGTTGTCTCAGACGAATAGTTTCCCAAACAATATTAACAGTGAACAAACTATCCCTGCCCATGAAATCCTTCCACACTATTCGATCAGGCTCAGTAGACAAACATGACATATGAATATTGTTAAGAACAGGAAAATGAGTATCCCATGAATTAGGCCATCGCCGTCCATTATTATCAACTATGTCACATACATGAGCAGTCGATTCAAAACCAACTAGGTATATAGCTCTGTGTGGAATAACAGAAGCTAATGGTACATGGTCCGACCACACATCGAACCAAGTAGGCACTAACGTGCCAGACCCTATACGCCATATCATGAGAGGACGAATAACATCTTGAATGTCAAGAATTTTACACCAACTCCGATTTGCATCTGCCCGTACCGGAACATCCCAAAAATTACGTCCTATAAGACAGTAAGAGTGAACCATCTTACCCAAAGCGAGTTTTTATTATCAATAAAATTAAATGCGATGAGCCTGCCACTGGTCACAGTGGCAAGGCTGTAAATACCCCCAACTTCGGGGGTATTTTGGTAAATCAGTTTTTTTCGGAATTTTTTTTATTTTTTCATTACTCCCCTTCCCTTTTTATTCGATTATTTTTTAAATGTTTAGTTAACGTACCATTAACCGTTTTTTTACATGTTAAATTAACCGACCGTTGACCGAAGAAAACCACCCCGTAGTGAAGCGCGGGCTTTTTGTCCTTGTTAGTAAACAATCACCATTAATGAGTCGTTATCGTAGTCACATGCCACAGGTTCACGCGCTTCAGACCCACACCGCCCTCATAACTCATTCTTTGGGCGACAAACATCCGCCCACTTAACTTCAGCTTTCTCTCGTTTCATGTCACTCTGACACCATAAGAATCCCCTCAATAGAGCTTCTTTATCCTTAATAATAGTCGCGAGCAAGATGAAAACAGATTGCCAGTATACCTGCATATAAGATAACACGTACCTCCCCACAAACGATCTCAATATTTAATATTATTAGCAGTATATCTTATATTTGCGAAAGGGTCGAAAACGGCGATGTAATAAGCCGATTAGACTGCCTAGAAAAAATCATATTTACTTAACGTTTATTGTTTGAAATTTGGATTTTTGGTTTTTGCAAGTGTATACTCTTATATACCTGCATAGAAGATAACATGTACCTCCCCTCAAACGATCTCAATATTTAATATTATTAGCAGTATATCTTATATTTGCGAAAGGGTCGAAAACGGCGATGTAATAAGCCGATTAGACTGCCTAGAAAAAAATCATATTTACTTACCGTTTATTGTTTGAAATTGGATTTTGGTTTTTGCAAGTGTATACTCTTACATATCCAATGCCATGGTTAGGATCAAATGGTGTATATTTGGCAGCGACACCTCGCCCCCGTGTTTTCTTTAGAAAACAACCAGATCCATCTCGAAAGAGTCGGATGCTGGAAAAATTGCCTTCATCGGGTCCCCACAAAATGTGACAGGAGCAACTATCATACCATTGCCACAAGAGTTGTAAATTCTTGCCGTGAATGGGGATCAAACCTGCGCCATTTTTAGAATCAAACTTCCACATGGCGGATACCACTGAGCTATTGCTACATTGGTACCCAATGCCATGGTTGTTAGAGGCATTGGAGGGTAATTACGTATATAGAGTATACAGTGGTGCTTATCATTAATGATTTGGTGAATTTGGATGTAACTTTATTGTAGATGTATCCCTGTGTGGAATATAATTTTAATAACCTTTTTTTTTTTTTTGCGAAAAAGAATATATTAAATAAATAGAATCCATTCATCAAAAAGATGAAGGAAACGAGAATTACAAAGCCAAAAGGCCCAATACAAAAACAAACTTGTACAAGATGATTGTGACCTTGCCTGCTAACTGAACCAAAAACAAACAAGCAAACATCATGCAAACTGCTCCAAAACTAACAAAATAACTCAAAAACGATCATATGCTTGCCAAATCAACGTCCATGGGTTGCGCTCCCAAATGTAGTATTGAAGATTTGAGCATAGGTTCGAAGTGGGATGCAAGACTTTAAAGATGAAACTTCCAGCGAGGCTTGATCAACATGAATTGTTTATCGGAATCTTGGAGGGGAGCAAAAACAATAACAAAAGGATAGCAACATCCCCGCCTCGAGATTACGATCGTAGATGGATTGGACGCTTTCTATAACCATTGTTTCATGGAATGCCACAAAAAGAAATTGAAAATTTGTAAGATGGCTTCTCGACTTGATCCCGAGACCGCGTCAATTCCTTAAGGCTGTCCCCAATTTTGGGATTTTTAAGATGGCATCAAAAAATTTTTAAAATCTTTTTCTTGTTTCAACTTTTTGGAGCTAACAATAATTTTAATAACCTCACATGAAAAGGGTCAAGGCATTTATTGATTCTATCATTGGAGTACTTAGAGCACCAGGAGTCGGATCAAAATCCCGCCGTTACAAGGATTTAACGATGGGGACGGTGGAAATCACCACTCCGCCCCGCCGTTAAATCGGCGTTAAATGCATTTCACGGTGGCCACCGTTATGTAGGCAACGGTGTAAAATACTTGTGTTTTTTTTTTTTTTTTCTTCTTTTTCTTTGTATTTTCCTTGTTTTTATTCTTTTCTTTTACTATTTTTGGTTGCAGGTATTTTGAAGATGAAGAGAGGTTGGGGATGATGAAGGATGTGGGCGCTGGTATGGTACGGAGTATATAGAATTTTTATGATGTTTGATTAGGTTTAAATGGATTAGATGGGCCAAAAAAAATTATATCCAATATAAAATAGGCCGAATTTTTATAGATTCTGGGCCATTATTATTTAATAACAAATAAATTGTGTTAACTAAATATATATATTTTAGATCATTTTTATATTTTTATCTATATTTTTATCATATATATTTTTGTTATTAATTTAAGTATTGTATGTATTTGTTTTTATATTTTAAATAATATTTAAACAAAATAATCAATAAAAAATCAAATAATAAATGATTTAACACTGAGATTTAACACTGAACCATTTCCCCTGTTTTGACCTCAGTGTTAAATTCAGTATAAAATTTAACACTGAGATTTAACACCGAACGACTTCCTGTGTTCTTGTAAATAAACCAAGATATTAGACTTGGTTTTTAAGTGCGTAGTAATGATTAAAAGACTAAAAAATTAGCCTAGGACAACCATCTATGCTTTGAAACTGTAAAAAGGTACACGGAAATAGAGGTATGGGAAAAAAGTACCAGCCACTTTATTCCCTATTATTTACAGTGTTACCCCTCCATATTTAATTTGATACTCGTATTTAATTTAATTATTATATAATATAATACAATAAACCTTGAGTATTTATAAATAAATCAGGTTTCGTTTAAAGAAGAGATGGCCAATTTTGGAGTTTTAATGCAAAATATGGCCGATGACATTTCTCCAACCAAAAAATCAAAGCCATGAGGCTTGCCTCTTGGTACACCCATGGTCTCGGGATCGTATCGGGGCCGTATGGCGAGTTCGTTGGTTAGTCGCTCTCTTTTACATTCCTAGCTATTCATGAATTTCAACCGGAACACTGAGGTTTCTTTTTTCAATAATTGGTAATTCAATTTATCCCTCAAGACTCTTTTTTGGTACTACCTCAATCGTTCAATCATCTACTCCACATAGGTTCACTGCATCGTCATCTCGTGTTAACAACAACAATTCCTCTTCGTCACTACTTCCGATAATCATGTCTTTGTCAGACTTGTTTGTTCCACCAACATGCCACTTTCTTTTTGTCTACAAATTATAACCGGAACAAATCGTTTTCTCTACCTTTTTCGGAATGCAGTGCTAATTACCTTTCATTGAATAAATAAAAGATGTTCAAGGTACCTCAATTATTTTAGTATTAGTGGTAGAGTTTTATCTCCATCTAGGTTCATCCTTTTTCTACATCGCTTTCCTTCTCCTTTTCCTTGCCTGGGATTTGTCAATCGTCTTGCGGCAACCTTCCCGTAACATCTTTTCATCCGCCGTTGCTCTGTTCTGGATCTTGTATATCAACATCGTTTGGTGAGGATGATTCTTCGTGGGTCCAATTGAAGTTGTTTTGCCTTCAAGTCTTCAATCGTTGTTACAAATTTAGGAGTATCGTTCTTCAATTCAATTGGGAAAGATGATTCAAGTTTCAACGAATCTGCGTTTTCTTGTTAGGTTTTATCAATTTGGGTTTCGTAAGGTTTTCGGCCTCAGGTATGGGCTTCTGAGCCCAGTTTTAATGGTAGGTTTCAATTATGCTGCACATTCTGTTTTTAGGCTTCGAGGCCCAGTAAGGGGTTGGCCTCACTTTGGGTGTTTGTTTATGGCCTAAAACCAGTGGGCTTCTAAACTCAAGGTCCGTCGCAGTGTTTTCTTGTAGGTGTCTTGTCTAGATGTATTTTCAATTAATGTCTTTTTTATGGGCTTACAAGCCGCTTTCAATGTAATATGTTGTATTTTCTTCATCGCTCCGATGATGGTTTTATTAATATATTATTTTTTCGCCGTAAAAAAATAAAAAAATAAACCAGGGTTGTTGACTTGGTTTATTGAGTATTCAGTCAAAAAGAAATTTGTTTCCTTGATTAATGTGAGGCTAGTTTTTGTCAGCTACTTTCTTTACTACTACTCTAGGGAACATTAGTAATGAAGAGCACTTTTTTTACTAGAAAACATAATCACGGAGTCATAGCAATCCGACAGTTTTTATAGCTTTTATTATTATTATTATTATTATTATTATTATTATTATTATTATTATTATTATTATTATTAATAAACTTAAAAGTTTTAAAACTTACAAAAAATTAGTGGGAAGCCTAGAGACAATCTGGGCCCCTACACCTCTAGCAATAGCAAAACCTATCCTAGTAAAAATATGAGCAGCAGCACCGGCACCAATATCTTGCGCCATCGAACTCTTCTGAACCCGCTTTAGCAAAGAAACAGCCTCCTTCTCTAATTCTCCAAGGGAAGAAAATGAGAAAGGAATAAAACCATAACCAATCGCCAGACAACTAGATTCGTACTTGACCCGCTTTCGACGAGCCGCATCAATCACAGCACGTCCAGGGACAAAGTCAGAAAGCCCAGACTGTGTCAAAGGAGAAGACCCTGTCAAGTCAACACAAACATCGCGACCACAATTCCAGGAATAAAGTAACACATCTGCAGGTCTGAGGGCCCTGTCGTTCCCTCCAGACAACCCAATGTCAACCTCCTTCTCGCTGAAATCCCAGATCGATAACAAACATCAACAAGGGAATCCCGAACAACATTATGTCGATGCTTAATACCCACCATACCAGCACAAGACACCGCGTGATCCCCGAAAATATCCCCAGTAAAAACCCTTGAACAGGCAGAGCATGCCGTCGAGATAGAGAACAATGGAACACCCAACCGGTAGCACAACACACATCGGTAAGTCTTTGCGTTCATCGTCTGACCCAACCCCAAAATAGGGACTGCCCTTAGCCAAGCAGAGGTGTGATCACCCTGTTGCGATTTCCATAAGGCCGATTGTCGGGGAGATAATGAAAAGTGGATTCTGCAGAAGCGGTAACCTTTGTGAAATAAACATCTGCCAATTTCTTCATGAGTATGGGGGCAGCGACCTCACTCTGATTACCTAAAATATCAAACCCAACCGTTTTATTAAACAGACCCAATGCATCTTCAAAAGCACGACCAAGACCAACAATACCCGCATGACGTAGGAGCTTGGTCTGCAACCCAGCGGACTGTAATCGAGAAGCGAGAAAAGCATAATGACGAACATCTCCCGCAGAATAAACACCAAGCCCTCCAAATGCAAATGGCAAGGTGGCAAGCCGCCACTGCCAATCACCAAACCCAGGCCCTGAAGCAGTAACAATACGCTCCAAGGAAGATCGAAGGGCTCCATCGAAAGCGCGTTGAGCCGCCTCAAATATACTAGGAGGACAAGTACGCAAGGTAAAGTAGAGTTTAGAAACTCCCGTACATGCCCTAAGCAACAACAACTCACACTGAGGATCATCAAGCTTAGCAACCTTATCCATAAGCGCAATGGACTTGGTCACCCTTTGCATCACCAGTTCACTACTAAAACCAAGATCGGAACTTGCGGGGGCCCCAAGCAACTTAACACCATTTAAAGGTCGAGCAATATTAGGAGGAAAGACACCTACTTGCCTGCTGCGAGGGTCCTCCGTAGGCCAGAAAATTTCTGTTTTTTCAACGTTGAGATGAAGCCCAAAACGAGGCCCATCCCCTATAATCAAATGCAAAACCTTCCCCACCACCAAAGTGTCCCCAATAATAGTGCCATCATCCAAATACCACGCCTGAAGAAAAACCTCAAAATTATCTCTGATTTTAGAAACCAAGGGTTGTAAGACCAAAGCAAAAAGTAGCGGACCAAGGGGATCACCCTGTTGCACTCCTTGAGAAGACCATAAGGTGTGGTTCCCATAATACAATCTTGCTGGATTAGAGTAGCAAAATTCAACCCACTGAGAAATGCTCGGACAAAGGCGGCGAACTTCATGTATTATTATTATTATTATTATTATTATTATTATTATTATTATATTACGAGTATTGTGTAATGTATGTAGTGGTCTGCAATTCACAATTTTGTGAATTGTTGTTTAATATTAATATTCCAGTTTTTTGCTATAAAAAAAAAAAATTAATATCATCATCTTTCTTCGTTTAGTACATGTATATCTTGATTTTTTTTTCATATTAATAAATTTTGGTATTATATTTTTATAATAGTGAAATAACCCGTGTGAAACAGTTTAATAATATGTTTTAGATCAGTGGCAGAACTAGGATTTTTTTCACCGGGGGCAAAAATAATAAATAAAACGGTAGCAATTTTTTTGAACAAAATATGGATGTTTTGGGGCAAAAAATTGAGGTTTTTAGGCAAATTATGAAGGTTTTGGGGCAAAAGTTGAAGGTTTTTAGGTAAAAGTTGAAGGTTTTGATGCAAAAGTTGAAGAATTTTTGGCAAAATTTGAAGGTTTTGAGGTAAAATATGTAGGTTTTGAAGCAAAATATGTAGGTTTTGAGGCAAAAAAAAAATAAAATAAAAATCCACCGAGAGCAAAGTCGAAAAACTCAAAATTTTTAGACTGAAAAAAAAAATTCACCGGGGGCAAATTTTTATGAATTTTTTTTAAGTTTGGATAATCCTTATTTATGACATCATTATTTTAAAATTTTATATGATACTATAAATAGATGTATTAAAATTTAACATGTATAAGGGCCTTTTTTTTTTTTTCCAGCATCTTCTAATAGTTTTTCGTTTGCGTTCTAAATTTTTACGTGTACACTTATTTTTTAATTTTACATTTATTGTTTGTGTTTCCGTTTAAGTTTTACTTTAACAATTTACGATTACGTTTACAGTAAAACGTAAACCGTTAGCGCTGCACGTTAAGTAATACAGTGAAGGCGCGTATAATTTTAGTTGTAACTCCTACAAATAAATATTAACAATATTATTACGGACTATTATTATAATAATATTATTTATTAGATAAAGTATAACTTAAAATATTTTAAGAACCAAATAGTAATCTACGTATGTTATGGTTTGCATTCCTAAAGAACATCAAATTGATACGATAGTATTATATGTACATATATTTATCTTTAAAAAATTTAGATGATAGTGAAATGTCCCGTTCATATTGATTATAAACGTTCCATATTAATTGATTTCGTCGCGAGGTTTTGACCTCTATATGAGACGTTTTTCAAAGACTGCATTCGATTTTAAAACAAACCATAACCTTTAAAATATTACGACGATTATCAAATAATGATAATCTAAAATATAGCGTTTTTCACACGACCATTACATAATGGTTTACAATAATATTACACATCAACATAAATCTTCAATGCAGTTTTTAAACAATATTATACAAGCATGGACTCCAAATTTTGTCCTTAATTTAGTATGCAACAGTGGAAGCTCTTAATAATCACCTGAGAATAAACATGCTTAAAACGTCAACAAAATTGTTGGTGAGTTATAGGTTTAACCTACATATTATTAAATCATAATAATAGACCACAAGATTTCATTTTTATAACACATCTCTTATCAGGCATTTCGCAAACTGCATAGAGATAAAAATCATTCATATGTTGAACACCTGGTAACCGACGTTAACTTAATGCATAGAATATCCCCAAAACAGAACCTCTCGTCTGTATAATAATCTCGAAGTACTAAACCATCCATAACTTGAATGGGGGTTGTTAAACCCAATAGATCTATCTTTAGGATTCGCGTCAATTAGGGCCATTTCCCTAATTCTTAGGCTACCAGACTTGAAGGACGATATTCGATTTAATAATCCAACCATAGAATGTAGTTTTGCGTACTTGTGTCTATTTTGTAACACATTTATAAAGCTGCATGTATTCTCATCCCAAAATATTAGATTTTAAAAGTGGGACTATAACTCACTTTCACAGATTTTTACTTCGTCGGGAAGTAAGACTTGGCCACTGGTCGATTCACGAACCTATAACAAATATGTACATATATATCAAAGTATGTTTAAAATATATTTACAACATTTTTTTTAATACGTTTTAATGTTTTAAATATTTTCAGTCAGCTGTCCTTGTTAGTAACCTACAACTAGTTGTCCATAGTTAGATGTACAGAAATAAATTGATATATATTATCTTGACCCAATCCACGACCCAGTGTATACACGTCTCAGGCTAGACCACAACTCAAAGTATATATATTTTTGGAATCAACCTCAACCCTGTATAGCTAACTCCAAATAATATATATAGATGGGTCGATATGATATGTCAAAACATTTGCATACGTGTCTATGGTATCCCAAGATTACATAATATATTAGAATACATGTATAATACAATATAAGTTAGCTAGGATATGATTTGTATAGATTTGTTACCAATTTTCATGTAGCTAAAACAAGTAAAAATATCCAATCTTGTTTTACCCATAACTTCTTCGTTTTAAATCCGTTTTGAGTGAATCCAATTGCTATTGTTTCATATTGAACTTAAGTTTATGAATCTGTACAGAAAAAGTATAAGTTTATAGTCGAAAATACAGGTTACAAGTCGTTTTTGTAAAGGTAGTCATTTCAGTCGAAAGAACGACGTCTAGATGACCATTTTGGAAAACATACTTCTACTTTGTGTTTAACCATGATTTTTGGATATAGTTTCATATTCATAATAAAAATCATTTTCCCAGATAAACAACTTTTAAATCAAAGTTTATCATAGTTTTTAATTAACTAACCCAAAACAGCCCGCGGTGTTACTACGACGGCGTATATCCGGTTTTACGGTGTTTTTCGTGTTTTCCGGTTTTAAATCATTAAGTTAGCATATAATATAGATATAGAACATGTGTTTAGTTGATTTTAAAAGTCAAGTTAGAAGGATTAAATTTTGTTTGCGAACAAGTTTAGAATTAACTAAACTATGTTCTAGTGATTACATGTTCAAATCTTCGAATAAGATAGTTTTATATGTATGAATCGAATGATGTTATGAACATCATTACTACCTCAAGTTTAGTAGGTAAATCTACTGGAAGTGACAAGAAATGATCTAGCTCCAAGGGATCTTGTATGGCTTGAAAGTTCTTGAAGTAGAATCATGACACGAAAACAAGTTCAAGTAAGATTATCACTCGAATTAAGATAGTTATAGTTATAGGAATTGAATAAAAGTTTTTATATGAGTATTACCTTGATTTAGGATGATATCTTACTGTAAACAACAAGGATTTCTTGAGGTTGGATGATCACTTTACAATATTGGAAGTGAGCTAGTAAACTTGGAAGTATTCTTGATTTTTTTGAAACTAGAACTTGTAGAATTTATGAAGAACACTTAGAACTTGAAGATGGAACTTGAGAGAGATCAATTATATGAAGAAAATTGAAGAATAAAAGCGTTTGTAGGTGTTTTTGGTCGTTGGTATATGGATTAGATATAAAGGATATGTAATTTTGTTTTCATGTAAATAAGTCATGAATGATTACTAATATTTTTGTAATTTTATGAGATATTTCATGCTAGTTGCCAAATGATGGTTCCCACATGTGTTAGGTGACTCACATGGGGTGCTAAGAGCTGATCATTGGAGTGTATATACCAATAGTACATACATCTAAAAGCTGTGTATTGTACGAGTACGAATACGGGTGCATACGAGTAGAATTGTTGATGAAACTGAATGAGGATGTAATTGTAAGCATTTTTGTTAAGTAGAAGTATTTTGATAAGTGTATTGAAGTCTTTCAAAAGTGTATAAATACATATTAAAACACTACATGTATATACATTTTAACTGAGTCGTTAAGTCATCGTTAGTCGTTACATGTAAATGTTGTTTTGAAGCCTTTAGGTTAACGATCCTGTTAAGTATTGTTAACCCATTGTTTATTATATCAAATGAGATGTTAAATTATTACATTATCATGATATTATGATATATTAATATATCTTAATATGATATATATATATACAATTAAATGTCGTTACAACGATAATCGTTACATATATGTCTCGTTTCGAAATCATTAAGTTAGTAGTCTTGTTTTTACATATGTAGTTCATTGTTCATATACTTAATGATATGTTTACTTATCATAATACCATATTAACTATATATATATATATATATATATATATATATATATATATATATATATATATATATATATATATATATGACATCATATAGTTTTTACAAGTTTTAACGTTCGTGAATCACCGGTCAACTTGGGTGGTCAATTGTCTATATAAAACCTATTTCAATTAATCAAGTCTTAACAAGTTTGATTGCTTAACATGTTGAAAACACTTAATCATATAAATATCAATTTCATTTAATATATATAAACATGGAAAAGTTCGGGTCACTACAGTACCTACCCGTTAAATAAATTTCCTCCCGAAATTTTAAGCAGTTGGAGGTGTTGACGTATCTTCTGGAAATAAGTGCGGGTATTTCTTCTTCATCTGATCTTCTCGTTCCCAGGTGAACTCGGGTCCTCTACGAGCATTTCATCGAACCTTAACAATTGGTATCTTGTTTTGCTTGAGCCTTTTAACCTCACGATCCATTATCTCGACGGGTTCTTTAATGAATTGTAGTTTTTCATTGATTTTAATTTCGTCTAAAGGAATAGTGAGATCTTCTTTAGCTAAGCACTTCTTCAGATTCGAGACGTGAAAGGTATTATGTACATTGGCGAGTTGTTGAGGTAATTCAAGTCGGTAGGCTACTGGTCCGACACGATCTAAAATCTTGAATGGTCCAATGTATCTTGAATTTAGTTTCCCCCGTTTACCAAATCAAACAACGCCTTTCCAAGGCGAAACCTTAAGCATGACCATCTCCCCAATTTCAAATTCTATATCTTTCCTTTTAAGGTCCGCGTAGTTCTTTTGTCGACTCTGAGCGGTTTTCAACCGTTGTTGAATTTGGATGATTTTCTCTGTAGTTTCTTGGATTATCTCCGGACCCGTAATCTGTCTATCCCCCAATTCATTCCAACAAATTGGAGATCTGCACTTTCTACCATAAAGTGCTTCGAGCGGTGTCATTTCGATACTCGAGTGGTAACTGTTGTTGTAGGAAAATTCTGCTAATGGTAGATGTCGATCCCAACCGTTTCCAAATCAATAACACATGCTCGTAGCATATCTTCAAGAGTCTGTATCGTTCTTTTGCTCTGCCCATCGGTTTGTGGATGATAGGCAGTACTCATGTCTAGACAAGTTCCCAATGCTTGTTGTAATGTCTGCCAAAATCTTGAAACAAATCTGCCATCCCTATCAGAGATAATAGAGATTGGTATTCCATGTCTGGAGACGACTTCCTTCAAATACAGTCGTGCTAACTTCTCCATCTTGTCATCTTCTCTTATTGGCAGGAAGTGTGCTGATTTAGTGAGACGATCAACTATTACCCAAATAGTGTCAAAACCACTTGCAGTCCTTGGAAATTTAGTGATGAAATCCATGGTAATGTTTTCCCATTTCTATTCCAGGATTTCGGGTTGTTGAAGTAGACCTGATGGTTTCTGATGCTCAGCTTTGACCTTAGAACACGTCAAACATTCCCCTACGTATTTAGCAACATCGGCTTTCATACCTGGCCACCAAAAATATTTCTTAAGATCTTTGTACATCTTCCCTGTTCCAGGATGTATTGAGTATGTGGTTTTATGAGCTTCTCTAAGTACCATTTCTCTCATATCTCTAAATTTTGGTACCCAAATTCTTTCATCCCTATACCAGGTTCCGTCTTCCAGAATATTAAGATGCTTCTCCGATCTTTTGGGTATTTCATCCTTTAAATTTTCCTCTTTTAAAACTCCTTGTTGCGCCTCCTTTATTTGAGTAGTAAGGTTATTGTGAATCATTATATTCATAGCTTTTACTCGAATGGGTTCTCTGTCCTTTCTACTCAAAGCGTCGGCTACCACATTCGCCTTTCCCAGGTGGTAACGAATCTCAAAGTTGTAATCATTCATCAATTCAATCCACCTGCGCTGCCTCATGTTCAGTTGTTTCTGATTAAATATATGTTGAAGACTTTTGTGGTCGGTATATATAATACTTTTAACCCCATATAAGTAGTGCCTCCAAGTCTTTAATGCAAAAACAACAGCGTCTAATTCCAAATCGTGTGTCGTATAATTTTGCTCGTAAATCTTCAATTGTCTAGACGCATAAGCAATTACCTTCGTTCGTTGTATTAATACACAACCGAGGCCTTGCTTTGAGGCGTCACAATATATCACAAAATCATCATTCCCTTCAGGCAATGACAATATAGGTTTTTCTTCAACAATTGAAACGCTTTTTCTTGTTCATCCTTCCATTCAAATTTCTTCCATTTATGCATTAATGCAGTCAAGGGTTTTGCTATTTTGGAAAAATCTTGGATGAATCTTCTGTAGTAACCAGCCAGTCCTAAAAATTGGCGTATATGCTTCGGAGTTTTAGGGGTTTCCCACTTTTCAACGGTCTCAATCTTTGCTGGATCCACCTGAATACCTTCTTTGTTCACTATGTGATCGAGAAATTGAACTTCTTCCAACCAAAATGCACACTTTGAAAACTTAGCGTACAGTTTTTCTTTCCTCAACAACTCTAGCACTTTTCTCAAATGTTCTTCATGCTCTTGATCATTCTTTGAGTAGATAAGTATGTCATCAATGAAAACAATGACAAATTTGTCGAGATATGGCCCACACACACGGTTCATGAGGTCCATGAACACAGCTGGTGAGTTAGTCAATCCAAACGGCATAACCATAAACTCGTAATGACCGTAACGCGTTCTGAAAGCAGTCTTTGGAATATCGTCCTCCTTCACCCGCATTTGATGATACCCAGAACGTAAATCAATCTTCGAATAAACTGACGAGCCTTGTAATTGATCAAATAAGTCGTCGATTCTCGGTAGTGGGTAACGGTTCTTGATGGTAAGTTTGTTCAACTCTCAGTAGTCGATACACAACCTGAATGTACCATCCTTCTTTTTGATAAACAAAACAGGAGCTCCCCATAGTGATGTACTTGGTCGTATGAAACCACGCTCTAGAAGTTCTTGTAATTGGCTTTGAAGTTCCTTCATTTCGCTGGGTGCGAGTCTGTATGGAGCACGAGCTATTGGTGCAGCTCCCGGTACAAGATCTATTTGAAATTCAACGGATCGGTGTGGAGGTAGTCCCGGTAATTCTTTCAGAAATACATCGGGAAATTCTTTTGCGACGGGAACATCATTGATGCTCTTTTCTTCAGTTTGTACTTTCTCGACGTGTGCTAGAACCGCATAGCAACCCTTTCTTATTAGCTTTTGCGCCTTCAAATTACTAATAAGATTTAGCTTCGCGTTGCTCTTTTATCCGTACACCATTAAGGGTTTTCCTTCTTCTCGTACAATGCGAATTGCATTTTTGTAACATACGATCTCTGCTTTCCCCTCTTTCAACCAGTTCATGCCGATTATCACATCAAAACTCCCTAACTCTACTGGTATCAAATCAATCTTAAATGTTTCGCTAACCAGTTTAATTTCTCGATTCTGACATATATTATCTGCTGCAATTAATACCGTTTGCTAATTCTAGTATAAACTTATTATCCAAAGGCATCAATGGACAACTTAATTTAGCACAGAAATCCTTACTCATATAGCTTCTATCCGCACCCGAATCAAATAAAACATAAGCAGCTGTATTGTCAATAAGAAACGTACCCGTAACAAGCTCCGGGTCTTCCTGCGCTTCAACCGCATTAATGTTGAAGACTCTTCCTCGGCCTTGCCCATTATTATCCCCCTGATTTGGACACATATTTTTGTAATGGCCCTTCTTCCCGCATCCGAAACAGGTAATGTCTGCATAACTTGTTCCGGCATTATTTGTTCCCTTAGCCATTGATCCTTAGATTTCACACTTTGTCGCACCATGGCCCTTTCTATTACACTTAGTACACACTGCTGTACAGAGCCCAGTTGGATGGTATCCTTCACATCTCTGGCAGAATTTCTGCCTCTTGTTGTTATTGTTGGGATTGTTGTTGTTGCGGTTGTTATTGTTGTTGAAACGATTGTTGTAGTTGTTGCTGGGTTGGTTGTTGTTGTTGCGTTTGTTGTTGCGAAAATTGGTGCAATTGTAGTTATGATTGTTGGGTTGATTATTGAAATTGTGACCCTTGTCACTGGTTTCTTCCTATTTCCTCTTGACTTGTTTCGTATTGGCTTCTTCGGCCGCCTGTTCTTTAATCCTTTCCTCAATTTGATTTATAAGTTTATGAGTCATTTGACTTGCCTTTTGTATGGAGGCGGGCTCGTGTGAACTTATATCCTCTTGGATCCTTTCCGGTAACCCTTTTACAAATGCGTCGATTTTCTCTTCTTCATCTTCGAACGCTCACGGACACAATAGGCACAACTCTGTGAATCGTCGTTTGTACGTGGTAATATCAAACCCTTGTGTTCGTAACCCTCTAAGCTCTACCTTGAGCTTATTGACCTCGTTTCTGGGACGGTACTGCTCGTTCATTAAGTGTTTGAATGCTGACCACGGTAGTGCGTAAGGAGCATCTTGTCCCACTTGTTCGATATAGGTATTCCACCATGTTAACGCAGTACCTGTGAAGGTATGCGTGGCGTACTTTACCTTATCTTCCTCAGCACATTTGCTTATAGCAAACACAGATTTGACCTTTTCGGTCCATCGTTTCAGTCGGACTGGTCCTTCAGTTCCATCGAATTCCAGAGGTTTACAGGCAGTGAAAGCCTTATAGGAGCATCCTACACGATTTCCTGTGGAGTTAACTCCACTGCTAGACCCTGAGTTATTGTTGTTTTGCATTGCAGCCTGTACTGCGGCTATATTTCCTGCAAGGAAAGCAAGGAAGTCTTCCTCACTCATGTTCAAGTTCTGACGAGTAGTCGGTGCCATTTCCTTCAAAAATAGCCAAAAGAATTAAGTTAATCATATAGAATATTAAGAGTAGTCAATAGTATTCCGTAGCATAATATGAACTCGTTTATAAAAGCTTTTTCTTCATATTAGCGTTTTATAAGTTTTAATTCGGGTAATAACTACCCGTTAAGTTCATACTTAGTAGTTAACATACAATTTAACTACTACAATTCTATATGAAAACTGATTATAATAATATTTCACATTCAAACTTTTATACAATATTTTGCAAACTTACAATACCGCTATTTTACATATAGCATGAAATATAGCACATAAAAACTCTGATACAAAACAGTTGCGAAGACAATTCTAGTTAATACGCAAGTCGTTCAACAAAGGCAATAAAGACACATAATTCATACGTCCAGAAACAAGTCATGCATTCTGATTTTACTATGACTACTTCCCATCCTTGGTCTTGTGGAACATAACTGTTGTGACCGTTGACAAGACAGCATGTTGTAATGTCGTCAAAAGGACGAGGGTTTTGTAATGACCAACAGTCCCGTAATAATCTAAAAATCTTGTTTCTCATCTCAACTACCGAGTCCATCACTTGTGGGAATGTTTTATTTAAAAGTTGCAACCCAATGTTCTTTTTCTCAATTTGATGAGAAGCGAACATTACTAACCCGTAAACATAACATGTTTATTTATGTTGCATGTTAGAAGCTCTTTCTAACTCACGAAATCCTATGTTAGGATATGTTGAGTCAAAATAGGTTCTTAACCCGTAGCGTAAAATTGCATTTGGGTTCCCCGCATTTAATGCTTTAAAGAAACCACGGCGTAACTTACGGTCTCCCCAATGTGATATACCCCACCTATCAAAGGAAAGCCTTTTATAAACTAAGGCATTTCTGGAAAATCTTTCAAATGTTTGACAAGTTAATTTCGCCATAACTAAATGTGCTGATGAATTCTGACCGACTCTAGACAAGATTTCCTCAATCATATCCTCTGGTAGGTCTTCTAAAATATTCGGTTGTCTACCCTTAAAGTCCATTTTGTTTTTATACTGTAAAATAGACAAGGATTAGATTCGTAAAAGATAATTAACAAACAATACAAGCAATTTTTACATAGAACATAAAAGTACAAGCACACTATATTACATATATTACACAACATGATTACAACTCTTTAATCCGACTCACTCGTTTTTTCTTCTTCGGACTTGGTTCGTTTTCCTAATTTTCTAGGAACATATGGTGTTCCTCTAATACGAGCCGTTGTTTTCCATAATGGTTTAGAAAAAACTGGTGGTTTAGAGGTTCCCGGGTCATTGTTACATTTTATGAAATACGGATGTTGCCGATACATATAAAGTTCATGGGGTTTGGAATCGGGTTTCTCTATTTTTATACCTTTTCCCTTATTATTTTCTTTTGCTTTATTAAATTGGGTTGAGGTAATTTCTATAACATCATCGGAATCCTCATCGGGATCCAATTCATCAGAAAATTGGTAATCTTCCCAATATTTTGCTTCCTCGGCGGAAACACCATTGACCATTAATAACTTTGGTCCGTTGGTTGAAGATTTTCTTTTATTTAATCGATTTACTATAGGTATCAATATTTCTTCCTCCGGAACCTCTTCTTCTTCTGGTTCCTCCTCTTCCGATTCCTCCTCTTCTGGTTCCTCTTCTTCCTGTTCCTCCTCTTCCGATTCCTCCTCGGGAATTTGTGAATCTTCCCAAAATATATTCGACTCTTCATTATTATTAGGTGAATCGATGGGATTTGTACTAGAGGTATACATCTATCACATAATATCAAACACGTTAAGAGATTAATATATCACATAATATTTACATGTTAATAATATATAGTTTCCAAAAAAAATGTTAAGCAATCATTTTTGAAGAAAAACACGGTCGAAGTCCAGGCTCACTAATGAATCCTAACAAACTCGGTAAGACACACTAATAAAATTTTCTGGTTCTCTAAGACCAACGCTCGGATACCAACTGAAATGTCCCGTTCATATTGATTATAAACGTTCCATATTAATTGATTTCGTCGCGAGGTTTCGACCTCTATATGAGACGTTTTTCAAAGACTGCATTCGATTTTAAAATAAACCATAACCTTTAAAATATTAAGACGATTATCAAATAATGATAATGTAAAATATAGCGTTTTTCACACGACCATTACATAATGGTTTACAATAATATTACACATCAACATAAATCTTCGAATGCAGTTTTTAAACAATATTATACAAGCATGGACTCCAAATCTTGTCCTTAATTTAGTATGCAACAGCGGAAGCTCTTAATAATTACCTGAGAATAAACATGCTTAAAACGTCAACAAAATTGTTGGTGAGTTATAGGTTTAACCTACATATTATTAAATCATAATAATAGACCACAAGATTTCATTTTTATAACACATCTCTTATCAGGCATTTCGCAAACTGCATAGAGATAAAAATCATTCATATGTTGAACACCTGGTAACCGACGTTAACTTAATGCATAGAATATCTCCAAAACAGAACCTCTCATCTGTATAATAATCCCGAAGTACTAAACCATCCATAACCTGAATGGGGGTTGTTAAGCCCAATAGATCTATCTTTAGGATTCGCGTCAATTAGGGGCCATTTCCTTAATTCTTAGGCTACCAGACTTGAAGGGCGATATTCGGTTTAATAATCCAACCATAGAATGTAATTTTGCGTACTTGTGTCTATTTTGTAAAATATTTATAAAGCTGCATGTATTCTCATCTCAAAATACTAGATTTTAAAAGTGAGACTATAACTCCCTTTCACAGATTTTTACTTCGTCGGGAAGTAAGACTTGGCCACTGGTCGATACACGAACCTATAACAAATATGTACATATATATCAAAGTATGTTCAAAATATATTTACAACATTTTTTTAATACATTTTAATGTTTTAAATATTTTCAGTCAGCTGTCCTTGTTAGTAACCTACAACTAGTTGTCCATAGTTAGATGTACAGAAATAAATTGATATATATTATCTTGACCTAATCCACAACCCAGTGTATACACGTCTCAGGCTAGATCACAACTCAAAATATATATATTTTTAGATTCAACCTCAACCCTGTATAGCTAACTCCAACATTACTGCATATAGAGTGTCTATGGTTGTTCCAAATAATATATATAGATGGGTCGATATGATATGTCAAAACATTTGCATACGTGTCTATGGTATCCCAAAATTACATAATATATTAGAATACATGTATAATACAATATAAGTTAGCTAGGATATGATTTGTATAGATTTGTTACCAATTTTCACGTAGCTAAAACAAGTAAAAATATCCAATCTTGTTTTACCCATAACTTCTTCGTTTTAAATCCGTTTTGAGTGAATCCAATTGCTATGGTTTCATATTGAACTTAAGTTTATGAATCTGTACAGAAAAAGTATAAGTTTATTGTTGGAAATACAGGTTACAAGTCGTTTTTGTAAAGGTAGTCATTTCAGTCGAAAGAACGACGTCTAGATGACCATTTTGGAAAACATACTTCTACTTTGAGTTTAACCATGATTTTTGGATATAGTTTCATAATCATAAGAAAAATAATTTTCCCAGAAGAACAACTTTTAAATCAAAGTTTATCATAGTTTTTAATTAACTAACCCAAAACAGCCCGCAGTGTTACTACGACGGCGTATATCCGGTTTTACGGTGTTTTTCGTGTTTTTCGGTTTTAAATCATTAAGTTAGCATATCATATAGATATAGAACATGTGTTTAGTTGATTTTAAAAGTCAAGTTAGAAGGAATAACTTTTGTTTGCGAACAAGTTTAGAATTAACTAAACTATGTTCTAGTGATTACATGTTCAAATCTTCGAATAAGATAGTTTTATATGTATGAATCGAATGATGTTATGAACATCATTACTACCTCAAGTTTAGTAGGTAAACCTACTTGAAGTGACAAGAAATGATCTAGCTTCAAGGGATCTTGGATGGCTTGAAAGTTCTTGAAGTAGAATCATGACACGAAAACAAGTTCAAGTAAGATTATCACTCGAATTAAGATAGTTATAGTTATAGGAATTGAATCAAAGTTTGTATATGAGTATTACCTTGATTTAGGATGATATCTTACTGTAAACAACAAGGATTTCTTGAGGTTGGATGATCACTTTACAAGATTGGAAGTGAGCTAGTAAACTTGGAAGTATTCTTGATTTTTATGAAACTAGAACTTGTAGAATTTATGAAGAACACTTAGAACTTGAAGATGGAACTTGAGAGAGATCAATTATATGAAGAAAATTGAAGAATGAAAGTGTTTGTAGGTGTTTTTAGTCGTTGGTATATGGATTAGATATAAAGGATATGTAATTTTGTTTTCATGTAAATAAGTCATGAATGATTACTAATATTTTTGTAATTTTATGAGATATTTCATGCTAGTTGCCAAATGATGGTTCTCTCATGTGTTAGGTGACTCACATGGGCTGCTAAGAGCTGATCATTGGAGTGTATATACCAACAGTACATACATCTAAAAGCTGTGTATTGTACGAGTACGAATACGGGTGCATACGAGTAGAATTGTTGATGAAACTGAATGAGGATGTAATTGTAAGCATTTTTGTTAAGTAGAAGTATTTTTATAAGTGTCTTGAAGTCTTCCAAAAGTGTATAAATACATATTAAAACACTACATGTATATACATTTTAACTGAGTCGTTAAGTCATCGTTAGTCGTTACATGTAAATGTTGTTTTGAAGCCTTTAGGTTAACGATCCTGTTAAGTGTTGTTAACCCATTGTTTATTATATCAAATGAGATGTTAAATTATTACATTATCATGATATTATTATATATTAATATATCTTAATATGATATATATACAATTAAATATCGTTACAACGATAATCGTTACATATATGTCTCGTTTCGAAATCATTAAGTTAGTAGTCTTGTTTTTACATATGTAGTTCATTGTTAATATAATTAATGATATGTTTACTTATCATAATACCATGTTAACTGTATATATATCCATATATATGACATCATATAGTTTTTATAAGTTTTAACGTTCGTGAATCACCGGTCAACTTGGGTGGTCAATTGTCTATATAAAACCTATTTCAATTAATCAAGTCTTAACAAGTTTAATTGCTTAACATGTTGGAAACACTTAATCATATAAATATCAATTTCATTTAATATATATAAACATGGAAAAGTTCAGGTCACTACAGTACCTACCCGTTAAATAAATTTCGTCCCGAAATTTTAAGCAGTTGGAGGTGTTGACGTATCTTCTGGAAATAAGTGCGGGTATTTCTTCTTCATCTGATCTTCTCATTCCCAGGTGAACTCGGGTCCTCTACGAGCATTCCATCGAACCTTAACAATTGGTATCTTGTTTTGCTTGAGCCTTTTAACCTCACGATCCATTATCTCGACGGGTTCTTCAATGAATTGTAGTTTTTCATTGATTTTAATTTCGTCTAAAGGAATAGTGAGATCTTCTTTAGGTAAGCACTTCTTCAGATTCGAGACGTGAAAGGTATTATGTACATTGGCGAGTTGTTGAGGTAATTCAAGTCGGTAGGCTACTGGTCCGACACAATCTAAAATCTTGAATGGTCCAAAGATAAGATGAATCCCTATTTTCTCATTTCACTCTTTTACGATAGCTTCACTCATACGTTTCGAGTAATCAAATTATTTTATCCATATTTCTCAATTATGATAAAACCCTATGAATCAACTTATATTCGTCATAATAACATTCTTATTGTTAGCCATGACGACCTCGATCAAATTTCGGGACGAAATTTCTTTAACGGGTAGGTACTGTGACGACCCAGAAATTTTCGACCAAATTTAAACTTAACCTTTATATGTTTCCGACACGATAAGCAGAATTTGTAATATTGAATCTCAAAAAGTTAGAACTACATTCATGTAATCAATTACCCTTTGACCGTGTTCGACGATTCACGAACAATTATGAGTATATAGATATGTATATATAATATATAATATTAACTGAAAACATTAACAAAGTATTAGATATATGATACTTTACATGAACGTATTTATTTCGATATATTTATTGACAGAATTAAGAGATAATATCAAATGATTCAATTATCAGATACATTATGATATGATTACGGGCCTATGTTATGAGGTCCACTGTGATTTAAGAAATCTATTCTTTTTGACAACATTCGAAAAATGGTAAAGTGATTTATAAATAAGAACAAATGTGTCAATTAACGGGAACTAGACAAGGGTTAGTGGAAATTCCTGTTTAATTTCCAAGGCATGTTTTATAATATTTTCCTCGTGACCTTGATAAGATAACTATGTTAACTTTCATTTTATTTAATATGAAAATAAGAACGTAGAGTGTAAATAACTTAGATGTTGGATATCGACAAGTTAAGTAACTCGACATTTTTCATTAAGATGATTTCATACGTTTATTTAACCTTTGGACTTTATCCCATGCTTCACCAATAGACTGTAATTTAAAAACTTGAAACCTGTTATGAATATATATAATTCTACTTTTCTAAAATATTTTATGATATAACGATTTCCATTATTTTAACCTTTTAACAAAATGATTCTTAAATATATTTAGTTTTGGAAAACAAAATTATCATATTTATTTGATTTAGTTTCAAAAGTAAAAAAAAAAACGTTTTCAGTTTAAAAAGAACTTTATTATTAAAATGTATATATCTTTTATAAATATCTAGAACCACTTTTGACAACTCATTACTTAACCAGTATGATAAAGATAACGATATTTATATTTTATTTTATTAAATATATATAACGATTTAAATTAATATTATATATATTTATACGCGTATTATACGTATATAGTTTTATACTTTTACTATACTTTAACTTTACCTTTACTTTACTTTACTTTTACTTTACTTTAACTTTAATAATTCATACTTTAATAATTCACTTTAATAATTCATACTTTAATAATTCACTTTAATAATTCACTTTAATAATTCATACTTTAATAATTCACTTTAATAATTCACTTTAATAATTCACTTTAATAATTCATACTTTAATAATTCACTTTAATAATTCATACTTTAATAATTCACTTTAATAATTCAAAAATCTATTATAAATAGAATTGAATAGGTTTCATTATTTCATAGAAACTTGAAAATATATTTCTCTAAACTCTCTCAATCGAATTACATATATATATTTTCTTTGTATTATTTCAAGATATTATTAGTATACATAAAATACTACGACGGAGTTATACTCAGACGATTTCAAAATAAGTTTTCAAACGGGATAGAGCTAAGGAAATTATGGGTTATAGCTATGGAGGTTATGGGTATTGATCGAGGGTATTGCTCGTGAGGTCAACCTAACGTTTATCATTTTCGTTGCGTCTACGTACTTTCCTGCAATATTGAATCACAATATTGATACGTTCGTGAATCCGAGACAAACCCTGCACTTGTTCAGTGCTGTCATATACATAATTGCTACGAAATACAGTATTGTGAGTTTCATTACTTCCTTTTTATATATGTTTGGGCTGAGAATACATGCGCTGTTTTATAAATGTTTTACGAAATAGGCACAAGTACTAAAACTAATTCTATGTGGGTTTAAACCAGAAATATACCCTTAGCTTGGTAACATTAAACTACTTGTCTATGTACGGTAGGTGCGAATCCTAAAGATAGATCTATTGGGCCTGACAAACCCCATCCTGACTATGGGATGCTTTAGTACTTCGAGGTTTATATAACACACCTGATTCGGTGTACTTTCAGAGGGTAAAACATGAACGTTAAGACTTGTTACCGGGTGCCTACAACTTATAGAATACTTTTATACACTTGCGAGTGTACGGATATTTATAGAAACTGAAATCTTGTGGTCTATTACTATTACGAAAATGATTGATTATGATAAACTAATGAACTCACCAACCTTTTGGTTGACACTTTAAAGCATGTTTATTCTCAGGTATTAAAGAAATCTTCCGCTGTGCATTAGCTCATTTTAAGGATATTACTTGGAGTCATTCATGACATACTTTGAAAGACGTTACATTCGAGTCGTTGAGTTCATCAAGATTATTATTAAGCGAATTACAGTTGGATGTATTTTGAAATGGTGTGCATGCCGTCAACTTTCGTTGTAAAGAAAGTTTGTCTTTTAAAAACGAATGCAATGTTTGTAAAATGTATCATATAGAGGTCAAATACCTCGCGATGTAATCAACTATTGTGAATCGTTTATAATGTATATGAACGGGTCCTTTCATATCAACAAAACGAAACTAACTACGTTTGAACCGAACATATTTTTAAAAACACTAAAGACGACGGCACCAACAACAACGTATAACACATGAGCCGTTTTCCCTTATGTAAATAAAACTGCGTTAAATATGAATACGCCGGCCGAAAGCCCCCGCCGCATCGCGCGGGCCGGGCCGGACTAGTTGATCATATCGTTACTCCGTAATATTATTAAATAAATATTGTATGATACGTCGTAATATTATTAAATAAATATTGTATGATACGTGAGTAGTATATAATTTCATTATATATTTTTCAATTAATATCTCTAAATGACACTTTCATTTATACACAAGTGCGTTACGTTTTTCTTTTTTACTTTATATGTTTTGCGTTAACGTTTTAAGTTTAGAATTTATGTTTACGTAAGCACTTCGCTTTCAGTATATTTTACGGTTTTTGTTTACGTTTGATTATGTTTATATTTTATGTCCGTGTGTGTCGTTTATGTTTGCTGTTTACGTTTTTCGTTTACCTTTTTTTAGTTTACCATTTTTTTCCTAAGTTTTATGTTAGGTTTTTTCGTTTACGATTTTCGTTTATGTTTTTCATTTCGATTTTCATTTACATATACGTTTTACACAATATACGAACAAAAAATCTAAAACGTAAATGTAAAACTTTAATATAAAGCATAACCATAAAATGTGAACCGTGACGAAATCGTAAACGTAATGGAAATCGTAAAGGTAATGAAAGTCATAAACATAAGGCAATAAGATACTTAAAATTAAAATTTAACAGATAATGTAAAAGATAGTGTTCACAACAATGATATCTTATAATAATATGAACGTCGGAACGTAACTACGTTTCACTATATACATATATAGTACGTTACATTTACGTTATAACGTTAATAAACGTAAAGTGTAAAACGTAAATGGTACATGTAAACGTAAAATGTTACTTCGTATCGCCGTTCAACATCGTCGCGAATTGAGTTTCCTTCCAACGCATGTGTGACTGTGTGAGTGACAAATGAGAGTATTCGATGTCGATATCGTCATTCAAAAAAATATAAAAATATGATATGATAAATAATAACAATAATATAAGTAATTTATTAATATTAATATAATTATAATAAAAAAGAAATAACAAAAAATTAAAGGACATAATAATTACTTAATCATTATTTCAACTTGGTCCAAAATGTGGTTTTTTAATCCTCCGACCTTGGTTTATTCATCCATAGTTGTTTTCTTTTTTCAAGAAAATAACATGTTTGTATAATTTTCGTTTTTTCATAAAAAAAGAAAAGACCACACATGAAAGTTTGTACATCTCTAAATAATTGACTGTACATAACACTCACGACATGTTTTTATTAGCCAAGTACCAGAGTACCAGACTGAGTTGCAGAAATGCATGTTAAGAATCATTAATTTATGAAGTAATTGCGAAATTAGTAAGACGCGCAACATTGAGTTCAACGTGGAAGTTATACATAATGTGTGGTTTGGTGTTCAACTCGGTGTTGTTAGAAACATGGTATGAAACAAATAATCTGGATTAATTCCTAAATCGTGTAGCAATTTCATTATAAAGTACCGGTATTTCGTAGGTTCTTGAAAGTCACGTGATCGGTACTGTAGTAGTACATTTCTCGAAACAAGCTATCTCAAGCTCGCTCTACTTTTACCTTCATATGCATATTACCAAATAGTCTAGGGACCATTCATGTATCTCATCAAAAAGAAAAAAGAAAAATTCACATTTACATTTCACATAATATTTATATTTATAGTTCAATGAGATTGTAATATTTAAAATGATGAGATTGTTAATCAAAGTTGACTGTCAACGCTTTGGAAAATTACAAAACCCTCATTTAGACTATTTGTAATGGTTGTGGCGTTTCTTTGTGTTGTTTCTTGTCTTTTTGTACTTTTTTTTTGATGAGTAAAACATGTTTCTTTTTTTAATGGAGTAGTGGTGGTGTTTCTTTTGAGTGAAATGCTGAGGTGACATTTTATTTTTCTTTTTTCTGTTTTATTTATTTGTATGTACATTATTTATAGTTTTATAAGTGAAAAATAAAAAACGACACACATAGATTTAATAAAAACACATTTTATTACTAATAAAAAAGTACATAATTAAAAAACATAAAAAAAGAAAATTACATTTATTAAATTCATAAAAAAGACGTACAAACATAAACTACTCATCGTCATTCGGCGGGAAGTTGTATTCTTTCGTCTGGCTACGAACTTACCTTTTTAGATTTTGAAGATGTATCACATCTTCGGGGTCTTCCAATGTGGCTGCTGATCTTCCCAACAAATCTATGCGTGCTACCGTGGTTTTCATTCGAACATACTCATTGATTTTGTCATGTGACTTAATCTTTTTTGATGCCACTACTTCCATTTTGTCCATAAAGTCTTCAACCCTTGACGAACTCGAACTTCTACCACGAGAAGACGCTCCCGCGTCCGAGGAAGCCGAAGTCTTTTGTGCTTTCTTTGCCTTATCGCGTCCGATTGGACGCGTCATAGGTACGTCCCCAAACAAATCCGCCTCAAAGTCTTGAGAGAGGCTTATTGGGTCTCCTTGAGTTTCACCAATACCCGATACATCAAGATGATAGTCTTCCCGAGCTTTAGCAACCGAAACTTTTGGCACGTTCCACTTTGGATGTTCCTTCAAGAAATAAAAGGCCTCCTTTAAATTAAAAGTTTTACCAACATCATTGTAATATGATTGCACCGCGTCTTTGTAAACGTCCTCGTCATTCGCACCACTACGCCAATTTTCCTTTATATCCTTATAAATTAGTAAAAACTCCGTACAATTCTTGTTAATTAATCGCCATTTCGAAGATAAAGAATCTTCATTTCGTAACCATTCATATTTATGATCATTAAACTTTTCCGTTACCGACCCCAAAAATTATTACCCTTTTGGCCTCGACCAACAATTGGATTCTCCGAAATATCGCAAAAACACTCCGCCAACCATATAAGCTCTTTTTGAGACCACGATTTTTGTGGTTTATGCCTCGAACTTCCTTCGTCAACCGCTTTCTCTATGAAAGTTTTATCAACATTATATTAATAATATTCTAATTATACTATATTATATCTATAGTATCTATTAAATCTCTAACTTGATGACATCATAAATAAGTTATTTCTTTTGTTAAAAAAAATTCAAAATTCAAAAGAAAAAATTAGAGGACATCTAAATGATGTCATTAAACAATTTAACTACAATTAAAAAAAATTAAGATTTCAAAAAAAAAACTTGAACGTGTATTCGGTCCATACAAACAAGTTGATTTTGTTTCTACGGATAACATTAAAAACTTTTAGAAGTTAGCTAGAATTGCAACTCTATTCGGCTATTCAGATGTATTTTCAATTTTAAATCGATTATTTAGTTATATGGCTAAAAATATGTGTGATTGTTTATTATTTGTTTTATATATGTTAAATAATATTAACATGTTAATTGTATAATATATAAAGCATTATGTACAACCTTATTATAAAATACACTCATAATCATATGTACAATATTTGAATCATTATGTACAACCTTATGGTAAAACACCCTCATGACTATATGTACAATATTTGAAGCATTATGTACAACCTTATGATAAAACACTTCCATGACCATATATACAAACTTTAAAATAAATTGTACAATCTTTTACAAAACACTCTATGAATACATGTACAAACTTTGAAGCATATTGTAGAATCTTCATATAATAATTTAATTTAAAAAAATATTTCAATAGGCATTTGTTATTACTAATTACTAATAATTATTACTCAAAATATAAATACTCAATTTTTAAGTAAACTTTATTATTACTATTTATTATTATAATTATAATAACAATAATTATTATTATCTATAATTTTTATTAATATTATTATATTATTCAAATATGGGTTCTCTCTACGAGATTAATTACGTTATATATGTATGCGTTCTCAATAAATGTTGTAATGTAGGCTTTTACGACAAAGAAAATGGTAATTGTAATGAAATTTGGAAGAGAGTGGTGAGAGAATGAATGTAGTTCATTTATTTTGACCAAGTTAAGTACATCAATATGTTTGTAAAAATAACGACAAGTTTTTTAGTCGGAATCCGTAGTTCCACGGGTCATTAAACTAAATGACTTTAGCATTTACATTTACTTAGTACATAAAATACATCATTAAACTGTTTCTTTTAAACAAACCCGTGATTCTACAGGTCATTTCACTAGTATATAAACATTATAGTAAATAATAACAAATATAAATATAACTAGTATATATATATATATATATATATATATATATATATATATATATATATATATACTAGGTTTTTGATCCCGTGCGTTACACGGGTATGTAAAAACTCGTGCAAAAAATCTTATTTGCAGTTCATATTGGTATGTAAATAACGATACTAAAAAATAGGAAAAATATAAGAATTATTTAAGATCCCGTGATGTTCACAAATTTTAAAAATTATTTTGAGTTTAAGAACCCGTGGTGCTAACAAATTTTAAAAATTCATTTTAAGTTTAAGAGCCCGTGGTCTTGACGAAATTTAAAAGTTCTTTTGAGTTTAAGAGTCCGTGATGTTGACAGATTTTGAAAGTGGTTTTGAGTGGTGTTAGTAACTTAATGACTACAATTTTTTTCTCATCCTTAATATCTTTTTAATATATAAATTATACACTACGTAATATTTAGAGTACAATGAAAATTTGTCATCAAAACTTAACATTAAGAAAGTATAATTATATTATTTTAGAATTATTATATACAATTATTTTTTTTAAAGTGTAACTTTCGAGTTTAATTTTAGAAAAGTTGTTAGCCATTTCAGCAAAATAATGATACTCGGGAGAATCGTCATGTATAATTAATATTATAGTAGTTGTATTTGCGTGTTCATAAATATTTTAAAGAATTAAACTGTAAATTCAAATCACTTCCATATTTATTGCTAAAAAGAAATGCTCCGTTGGTAGTGAATCGAAGCTCCGTATCAAATACAATTTATTGCTTTTAGTTCGTAAAATTATTTCGAGTTGAACGGTGATTGCTGATGAACCTAAGTCACGGGGAAAAGAAAGATAAATCCGTTAAAAAATTTTGGTGAATTTTATTTGGTGAGTTTATTTTTTTTATTAAAAATAAAAATTGTTAATTTACATTACATGTATATGCATACTAATATTATAGTATTCCCCTTGCAAGCTATAACGTGGGCCTGTTAAATGTAATGTACATAATTAACTTAGATTAGAATGTAAATTCAAATCCGTGTCGAATACAATTTATTGTGTTTCAGTTCATAAAATTATTTCGAGTTGAACGGTGATGATGGTTGAACCTAACTCGCAGCGAACAAAAAGATAAATCCGTTAAATTCAAACTACACAACAACAAAATTTTCAAAATGAATATTAACTAAACTTGGTGACCAAGACATGTATGATGCAGAGCATTGGGTGTTTGAAATTACAAAAAAAAAAGAAGATCACAAATTATAAAGAAATAAATATAAATATAATGATTTTTATCCGAAATCAAATTACATAATGATCTAATTTTTCCTTGTTGACATAATTACTACTCTGACTTATAACTGAAGAACAAAACATAAAATAAATATAACCGGATCCAAAAAGAAAAATGTAATATATATACGTGTATATATATATATATATATATATATATATATATATATATATATATATATATATATATATATATATATATATATACATCCTTAAATAACTTTCAACCACAATCAAGAAAAACTTTTTGGTTTATATATATATATATATATATATATATATATATATATATATATATATATATATATATATATATATATATATATATATATATATATATATATATATATATATATATATATATAATATTACGGTATCGATACATTATAATTATACTATATTTATATTACAATATACATACATTAATATAAATATATTGTTCAAAAAATATCTAACCTTTATCTTTTTTGGTGTATTTTCGCGTAGCCCGTAGTTGTGATTGTGTATCCATCGATTATTGATCTTGTGTTTGTTGCGTTTGTGTTTGCAACACTTGTTGTGGTTGGTTTGGTAACATTTGTTATTGTTGGTTTGGAAACATTTGTGGTTGGGATTGATACATTCGTTGTTGTTGATAAAAGGCCCATTTTTGTTGTTGTTGTTGTTGTTCATAATTTAACGCGGCAACGGTTGATTTAAGCCGAATAAATTACGATGAACGTTCGCAAAATTTAGTGGACTAAGTGTATGGATAGGTCGGTTTGATACTCCGGGAGTATTTGAACTCCCGAATACCATTAGATTGTATACGATGTTGTGTTGTTGAATAGTGATTGGAATCATCACCTTCATTCCGTGGAGTGTTTGGAGTGTTAGACATTTGTTTTTGTGTAAAATAAGGTAGAAGTATGAAGTGTTTAAGTTGAGTGTGTGTATTATTTGTGTAAAATGTATATATATATATATATATATATATATATATATATATATATATATATATATATATATATATATATATATATGTGTGTGTGTGTGTGTGTGTGAAAATATTAATAATTTTTTTTATTATTATAAATTCAAACGGCTATGTCAAACAGTCAAAATGCTCGACCAATCCTTCGCGTCCACGTGGCCCAAACGGCCTTTGCTTGCTGTGTTACTTTCTCCCGGACGCCAAATAGACGCCATCAAGAAACGCATTGTTACCGCCTTTACCGGCGTTTCTTTCGGTCCACATAGGCAAGTAACGCCGTTTCTTTTACCCGTTACAAATAGTCTTAGTATCAGTAACTGTAAAAAGTTAAATTGCACTTCGTGTTTTCTTATGGGGTAAAATTATATATTAGAGTTATTTGATGTTGGTGATTATTGTGAAAGGGTTCATCTTATATTATAGACATAACAACCCTAGACAAATAATTTTGAAAACATAAAAGCTTACGATCTTTATCAACTTCCATTATGTTGTATGTTTATGTGAAGTATGAATATATTGTTGTATGAGGACCACATATCTGATGATATGGTTGTAACCACTTCTTGTCATTTTCGGATGAGTATGAACACCAACAAACAAATAAGTTTATGATATATATTGTCTGTTGGCCTACAACATTAGAAAAATATAAAATATAAAATTTAAAAATATTTATGCACTAGTATAATGAATCAGGACATCGTGTTGATCAGTGGCGGAACTTGAACCCGACTTGAGATGAGCAAAACTAATTAAAGGAGGATAAACACTTAAAAAATCTTATTTTTTAGTAATTCTTTTTTTTTATAGTGTAAAATTTTTATTTTTCCGAAATCGAGTCGGAGCGGATACCTCCTCTTGTCTACAATGTTCCGCTTCTGGTGTTGATAAGAAGATAAGTAAAATATGACAATGGTTGATAAGTAAAAATCAAGTCATCACACACCAAAAATATTTCACTCTCAACTATAACATATCATTTTACCATCACATCGACCCAACAAATTAATTTATTAAAACAACTTGCAGATAATAATACAATATGTACAACCGTTAAAAACTATTGGTGATTTTAGTGTCATCTAACAAATATTTTGGTTATTTTGAGATTTACTTGAAAGCAAGGGTGGTCTAGTTATACTTAACAACGGTCTCGGAAAGTGTAGAGTGCATGCCCGTAAGAGTTGGCTAGACACTGTCGCGAATTTGGCGGGGCTCAAGGGACCCCCTTGCGGGGTCCAAAGGGCAACGCCCCTGGAGGTTCTCCCGCCAAAAGACATGACTGTTCAATAACACTTTTTCCCATCGAATGAAGAGTTGCATCCCTTCAATTTAACTGCCAAATTAATATATCAGTTTTTGGGCATGTTTGCTTTCATTACGAACTTACAGTAAACACACAGAACTCTCTATACGCTCTGATTAGAATCTTCTTGCATGAACTTTAATCTTGTTCTTTTCTTATCCCAATTGAGATTTCGTGATACCTGAGGCTTGTGGAGTCGAAATACTTAGTTGGAAAAGTGATTACACGATTCAAGAACCAATAAGATTATCAATTTCAACCATATTTCCTAACACAAAAACAACATATCCCGTGATTCAAATATGCTTCACGGGAGATAATTGGCGAGCCAAAGAAGTGGCAGTGCTATCATCGTTAATTTTGGCTAAGTTAAAGACGAGATATTGGCGATGATGGTTGGGGCCATTTTAATTGGTTAATTTTGTGTTTCATGCTCATATAAGTTTTTGATTTTTGTGATGATCCAGTTTTTCAAGCTTTAGTTGCTTGCTTGTTTATGAGCTCATGCTCAACAAACTCGCCCTAAAGCTTCCTGCTCATTTAAACTTGAAAATTTTCTCTCAATCATACCATATTTATTAATAATATCAAATTTAGAAACCAAATTCTTAATAAGTAATTCCTTTAGTCATCCCTTCGTCATATTAAAAATGTCATGTTTTAACTTTTAAAATTTTAACTTTTAACTTATTTTTAGACTTTTTTCTCAGTTGGTCCCTCTATTATATCCCAAATCACTAGTTTGGTCCCTCAGTTTTTAATTTGGCAATCAGTGTCCCTGAGTTATTTTGATTTTGCAATTGGCGTCCCTCCGTCAAAATTCTGTTAAAAATGTCCGTTAACCTTGTCATGTGCAATGCATGTGAGGGTAAAATCATCTTTTTACTAAAACAAGGGACCACCGGCGCAAAAATATCTTAACTAAAAATGAGGGACCACTGGCGCAAAAAAACTTATAATGTTTATATTTTTATTTTATAAATTTATAAAAACAGGAATCTATAAATTATTATTATTATTATTATTATTATTATTATTATTATTATCATCATCATTATTAAACTAATTTAAATTATCATTTTTGTTATTATTAATATCATATTATTATTATTATTATTATTATTTTAAATTTATTGTTATTAATATCTTATCAATAATATTATTGTTATTATTAATATAAATTATTATTAATTAATATTATTACTAATATACTTATTAATTATTAATTATTAATATTATTTGTATAATTTATAAAATTAGGACATCATTCTGCAGTTAAATTTTGTTTCCTTGTCTATTAGTACAAATCAATAACATTGAATCTGTTAGACATCATTTTCATTCTTTTTTTTTTGTTTGTATTTTTCTGTATTTGTCGACCATAGAAAATTCCTTATATACCAATCGAGCTGTAGTGTTTATTCAATCAGTACTGAAAGGACCCGTTCATATACATTATAAACGATTCACAATAGTTGATTACATTGCGAGGTATTTGACCTCTATATGATACATTTTACAAACATTGCATTCGTTTTTAAAAGATAATCTTTGTTTACATCAAAAATTGACAGGCATGCATACCATTTCATAATATCCACTATCCAACTATAAATTGATTTAATAATAATCTTTGATGAAATCAATGACTCGAATGCAACGTTCTTCGAAATATGCTATGAAAGACTCCAAGTAATATCTTTAAAATGAGCAAATGCACAGCGGAAGATTTCTTTAACACCTGAGAATAAACATGCTTTAAAGTGTCAACCAAAAGGTTGGTGAGTTCATTAGTTTATCATAATCATTTATTTCCATCATTTTAATAGACCACAAGAATTTCATTTCCAGTTCTCATAAATATACGTCCCATGAATAGAGACAAAAAATAATCATTCATATGGTGAACACCTGGTAACCGACATTAACTAGATACATATAAGAATATCCCCTATCATTCCGGGATCCTCCTTCGGACATGATATAATTTCGAAGTACTAAAGCATCCGGTACTTTGGATGGGGTTTGTTAGGCCCAATAGATCTATCTTTAGGATTCGCGTCAATTAGGGTGTCTGTTCCCTAATTCTTAGATTACCAGACTTTAATAAAAAGGGGCATATTCGATTTCGATAATTCAACCATAGAATGTAGTTTCAATTACTTGTGTCTATTTCGTCAAACATTTATAAAAGCGCATGTATTCTCAGTCCCAAAAATATAAAGGGTAAAAAGGCAAATGAAACTCACCATACTGTATTTCATAGTAAAAATACATATAACGTCATTGAACAAGTGCAAGGTTGGCCTCGGATTCACGAACCTAAATTAATTATATATATTTATGTGTTGGTCAATATTTGTCTAACAAATTAGGTCAAGTCATAGTGTACCACAATCCTAATGCTCGAGACTAATATGCAAAAGTCAACAAAAGTAAATTTGACTCAAAATAATTTCCAAAAATCTATACATGATTAATATATAGTTTAAATATCGTCGTTTTATATTTTTAAATATATTTAAAAGATTTATTAGAGTAAATAATATAATTTATTTATTAATAAATAAAATTTTATATTATATTTATATAATAAAATATACTTTTATATATATTAAGTAATAAAATTTATAGGGTTCATTTAATATTATAAAGATAATATGATAGGTATTATTAAAGTAAGTTATTACACGTAGTAAAATATGTTTGTATCAAATATTTATTTGATAAAATAATATCTATAATGATAGTAAGTAAAAGTTGTATTATTTTGTAATAATAATTATTATTATAAAAATGTCAATATTTATAATTACTAAGATGACATTATGATAAAACGATAATTCTAATTATGATAAATTTAATATTTACGATAATTTTTAATATTATCTTTAAAATAATAATTCTATTTAAAATAATAATATTAATGATATTTTATAGTAACAATGACATTTCTATTAAAATGATAATTTTTGTTAAAATGATAGTTTTAATACTAACGATAATTTTAATAATAATAGTAATGATAAAAATAATAAGAACGATAATTTTATCTAAATCAATATCTTATAATATTTTAATTTCCTAATCGTTTCGTTTAATTGCTTTTAATCGTCTTTTATATCGTGTTCGTAATAATGATAATAATAGTAATCAAAATAATTAGGTGTTACAAATATTTGTTTTAATTACACTAATATTAATAATGATAGTTACTATAACATTATTAACGATAATACTAATAATTATCTTAATGAAAATATAGTAATAATAATATTAACAATAACAATAACCATTTTTAAATAATGATATATATATTAATAATGATAATAATAATAATAATAATACCAATAATAATAATAATAATAATAATAATAATAATTGGATAATAATAATAATACTAATTATAACTTTAACGATAATAACGATAGTAATAATAAAAAAATAACAATTTTTTTAATGATAAATCCTTTTATTGATAAAGATAATAATAATAATAATAATAATAATAATAATAATAATAAGATAAAACTAGAACGACGATAATAACGACGATAATAATAATCATTTTTAATAATAATACAAAAATTCGATGGACTATAACTTCAAATCCGTTCATCGAAATCATTCGATATCTAAATGAAAAGTTCTTAATTTTTCGCTAGCTTTCCAACGATATGCATTTCTTATACCTTATCTCAGTCGCATATATAACTAATTCAGGATTCAACATAACCTAACTAAAGACAATATCAAAAGTACAAACATGCATAATCCTATATACTCGAGCACTAGTCAGGGATACACTATTAGTATGTAAAAGTTAAATTATGAGTACTCACGTATCAATATTGAGATTCAATATTGCAGGAAAGGTACGTAGACGCAACGGAGATGATAAACACTATATTGACCCCACGAGCATACCCATGAACCATACCCAATCACCTCCATAGCTATAACCCATAATTTCCTTAATCCAATCCCACTCGAAAAACAATTTTGAAATCACTCGGACAGCACTCTGACGTAATATTTTATGTATACTAATAATATCTTGAAATAATACGGAGTAAATATATATATGTAAATCGATTGAGAGAGTTTAGAGAAAAATATTTTCAAGTTTCTATGAAATAATGAAACCTATTGAATTCTATTTATAATAGATTTTTGAATTATTAAAGTGAATTATTAAAGTGAATTATTAAAGTATGAATTATTAAAGTGAATTATTAAAGTATGAATTATTAAAGTGAATTATTAAAGTAAGAATTATTAAAGTGAATTATTAAAGTATGAATTATTAAAGTGAATTATTAAAGTATGAATTATTAAAGTGAATTATTAAAGTATGAATTATTAAAGTGAATTATTAAAGTTAAAGTAAAGTAAAAATAAAGTAAAGGTAAAGTTTAAGTATAGTAAAAGTATAAAACTATATACGTATAATACGCGTATAAATATATATAATATTAATTTAAATCGTTATATATATTTAATAAAATAAAATATAAATATCGTTATCTTTATCATGTTGGTTAAGTAATGAGTTGTCAAAAGTGGTTCTAGATATTTATAAAAGTTATATACGTTTTAATAATAAAGTTTTTTTTAAACTGAAAACGTTTTTGTACGTTTGAAACTAAATCAAATAAATATAATAATTTTGTTTTCCAAAACCAAATATATTTTTAAGAATCATTTTGTTTAAAGATTAAAATAATAGAAATCGTTATATCATAAAATGTTTTAGAAAAGTAGAATCATATATATTCATAATAGGTTTCAAGTTTTTAAATTACAGTTTGTTGGTGAAGCATGGGGTAAAGTTCAAAGGTTAAATAAACGTATGAAATCATCTTAATGAAAAATGTCGAGTTACTTAACTTGTCGATATCCAACATCTAAGTTATTTACACTTCACGTTCTTACTTATAAATCACTTTACCATTTTCCGAATGTTGTCAAAAAGAATAGATTTCTTAAATCACAGTGGACCTCATAACATAGATCCGTAATCATATCATAATGTATCTGATAAATCAATCATTTGATATTATCTTCTAATTCCATCGATAAACATATTGAAACAAATACGTTCATCTAAAGTATTATACGTTTAATACTTTATTAATATTCTCAAGTTATAATATATATATACATATATATATACATATTTATTTATATATAACGGTTCGTGAATCGTCGGAATTTGGTCGAGGTTATAATGAATGTATGAACACAATTTAAAATTCTTGAGATTTAACTTAACAAACTTTGCTTCTCGTGTCGGAATAATATAAAGATAAAGTTTAAATTTGGTTGGAAATTTCCGGGTTGTCACAGTACCTACCCGTTAAAGAAATTTCGTCCCGAAATTTGAGTGGAAAGGTCGTGAATGATAATAAGTATGTTTTCATGATGCATACAGGCTGAAAATTAGAGTTTTATCATCAGCGAATAATTTGGATAAACAATTCATTTATATGAAGAGTACGAATGAAGCTAACATAGAAGAGTTAAATGAGTAAGTATAGATTCATCTTATCATTTGACGTAGATATGATTGATTTCCAGATTTCAAGGGATTTGAAAAAAATCTTTGTAATAAGATTTGATTCTCCGGTAACAAAAGGAATTAGGATCCGCTTTAAATGCGATCGTCCATTTTAATTGTTCTGTCGGAGATTTTCTTATAAATTCACCTCCTTCATTTTCTTACAACTCACACCTTCTATTGATGCATTTTATGCAAGTCCCTAGACATCTACCCACGTCCATTGCAGGTACAACAGTTTACAGGCCACCATGATCGTTCATTATTATCCTATCCGTGTTTGTATGTGGTTACAGCAACTGCAGGAACGAGATTTGGATGTTTGACTATGTTAGACTTAGTCAGACGTCCGAGTGAAGCCTCACTCGTACGGCTGATAGGCTCATACGCACGGTTGATACTGAGCTAAGTCACAATTACAACCTAAATGAGAAGACACGAGTGAGTGATCACCCGTACGGCTGATGAAGCCAACTCGTATGTGTGATGGATGAATCGTACGGGTGAGTCAACAGCAGGGGTATATAAAGTCTTATGTTCTTCATTTTAGGTTAAGCCTCTCATTTGTTACACACACTCAGATCTGGTGAGCTCCTCCGATCCTCTCTCAACCCAAATCACCCAGGTGGTGAATAATAGCTCTAGGTGTTGATCTAATCACACTTGATTTAGTTATGGTATGACTAAATTAATCCCAAAAAGCTTAACCTATTTACTAGAGGGTTTGATTCACTTATTCCGTCATTGTGTGAGTTAAATCTGTTGATTTCTAAGTTCCTAGTCATGTTTCATCACCTTCTATTCTTTCCCCCTCAACTCATATTTTAAAGTGTTCATCAATATGCTCCATCTAGTTCTGATTCTCGATATACTTATAACTTTCATATCGGTCATTCTTCTTTTTCATCTACCGCCAGAAGAATCTATTTACTTCTACTATACTCTTGGTTTTATAGTGTTTCTAGTTCTTCCGTGTCTTTATATTGCTATATGCATCGATATATATGGTTTATAATTTTTGGTTTGTCGTTGGACTTTATATCTTCCCTTATATTTCAAAGTCTCTGTTTCTATCTTCTATAATCATTGTCATCCACAGTTAATGCTTTCTTTTATTTGCTGCAATTTATACCCCAATTTCTATTTCGGAGTTTTGTCCTTTCGTTTCTTCTTCTTGCGATTAAGCACCGCTTGTAATGGTCCAGAATTCACAGATATGAATTTTGGAATGAACATTGTTAATGTTCTAGGAAGGAAATTGTGATGGCATGATCTTGACTTGTCAAATTACTAGAATACCTTGGAAAAGGCCGAATCATCAAGAAATATTTTCTTGATATTTTAGAGGTTAAATAGAATACAAGAGTCGTATAACATGGCACATGATGATGTTATGATCTGTGAATCATCACGTTCCATTTAGAAACTCAGCATGAATTACTGTAATATAATCACGTTGATCAAGTGTCATTATATTATAGTAACTCATGCTTCAGTTTCCAACACTACTTCAAAAACATTCATATTTTAAACTCAAAGATTTACAGAGTATAGGAACTAAACAGTTTCCTTTTTGATGTAATACAGATAGCGCAAAGAGATAAATGATTCCATATAAGAATAGTTATGGAAATATCTTCAGAAATATGGAGGATATTTATAATGAAAGATACGATGATATCTTAGAATTTCTAATATCAGAGGATGATGATGAATATTGTCTGTAAGGGTTTAGTGTCAGGAGCAAGGTATTCGTTAATGACTTCAGCAGACACTGAATCATTTGGATTTTTTTTAAAGGCAGGTTCAGTCTTTGTGATTTGTCCACAGCCTCCTTCATACTTTGCTCAATCCGTTTTCCAGTTCCAAAACTTCTCTATTTCCGAGCTTTGTTAATACACTAATTTTTATCATCAAACTTTTTACTGCTAAGGTCATTTACAGTTTTTGTTGCTTCATCAGCATTTCGAGAACTAGTTCGCGGTTCAGAGTGTTTTTCAGAAACTTCACATTCGAAGTATGTACGCCTTGGAAATAGACGTTATGTATAACTGTTGGCATCAACATGCTGTGAGATTTCAAAATACTGATTGCTAATTCCCAATGATTCGTATGGAAATTCTCGTTACAAGAGGCAGATGAGTAAATGATGAGGTTTCGATAAATATAAAGATTCTTCGGAATGCCCAAGATCAGTGAAGTTGTTGGTAAGTTTATTGCTAATGTGGTGGAATATGAAAGGTTCTCCGGTAATAAAAGGGTAATCACATATATCAAAATTATGATAAGGCTACTCCGAATGAAAAAATCGAAGTTGTCTTGCTGGAGCTGTGATATAATTTGCTACTTTGCAAAGGAATTGCAAGGTTATTTTTGCTAATAAATGCCAAAAGATCTGACACAAATATGTGTTGAATTATGACTTTGGTTTCGAGAGCTTTTTAAATACATATCTGTGGGTAATATGTGGTTGGATCATCATCTCGATTGCTCATTATTTGAAGTGTCTTCAGAGATTTTTGAAGGGTTTGAACACAGATTGTAATTGTTTGTATACATTTGATGTTCTAACACACTTTTGAAGTCAATGTATAGCTTTGAAAGATGTAAGAATCTAAAAGTGATGGTACCGGTTATATCTCGAATTGAATTCTGAGATTTTAAAATCAGAATATGTAATTGGGTTTGAATGAGTATGGTTGTTTTGATTTCTATGAAAGAATGTATATTATTGTGAAAGTAGGAAGTATAATTGATAATTTGCTTAATCTGATTCGAAGAATGTAACATATTAATTGTGAATTTATATATATCTCTCGGGTATTACCTACCCGTTAAAAAATTTTCACAATTAATATTTTGTACATAAGAATTTTATTACAGTCTTTATGAAAATATATATGTATATATTCTCCTCAGATGTAACATAGATTTTAATGAGTTAATACTAAATTAAACTCATTCGATTTACGGTTGGAACTAGAATTGAATAATTCCTTGAAGGCTTTAGAGGTTACATAAGTATTTCTTCAATAATATTGAAATTATGAATCAATACTTCGTTATTTGTTGAGATGTGATGTTGGTTTTCGTTAAATTTTTGTGAACTTCGCAAAAGTACGAATGATGTTATCTGAAAAGTTTCGGTTACATCAATGATGAAGTGTAAAATCAAATATATACTTGATTTATTAGGAATTGGAATTTGTTGAATTGAGACAGAGATTGTAGTTAACGATGGTTAAGTCGCGGGCGAGGGACGTACATTATTGCATATTTGTAATATGAATTAACCGAGTAGTTAAGATTCACACACAATAGCTTAGCACGGAAAGATTTATTTTTATTTCAAAATATATATATATATATAAAATATATATATAATTTCTTCAGAGGGAATGAGTTAATTCTTCATAACTTGTTGATACAATATACACGTTATTGATTCGTAATGATGTCCACAGTGATTCTTGAACTGACGGAGTTTGTGATATTATAGGTGTTGTTGATTCTGATGTTGACTGTACTGACGATGCTGGTGACGTTGACGGTACTGTTGATGCTGTTGGTAAAACAAGTTTAACTTGTTAATCACACACCATTTTTGTCAGGGTTTCTACTCTTCCTTCTATCATTTTGGTTCGCTTAACTGATTTATGGTTAGGGCTAGATTAGATAATCTCTAAGACTTTAGAGATTATATAATCGCCGCGGAATGTTTCTCCAATGAAGTTATGAATTAATACTTCGTCAGTTATTGTTGTTGGTACTCCTTGGTTTCTATGGTGCGTATGACGTTGATGCTAGTGGGACAGATTGTGAAGTTGAGGTTTACAACGCGGTTGTGGTTGGAGGTGGTAATGGTACTGTTGGCATTGATGATGGTGGTACTGGTTATGCTGCTGGTGTTTGTAATCTCTGCACCATATTCTCCAAAGCCACTACCCGAGCGCGAAGTTCGTTGACTTCTTCTATTACTCCAGGATGATTGTCGGTCGGAACGAGCGGATAAATAAAATCTACAATTTGATGTAGTATATAATCGTGACGAGATACCCTGGAAATGAGAGAGAAAATGGTGTCTCGAACAGGTTCGCTGGTAAGTGCTTCAGGTTCTTCGCCAAGAGGGCAATGTGGTGGATGGAAAGGATCGCCTTCTTCTTGTTTCCAATGATTGAGGAGGATACGAACACATCCCCAATTCATCCAGAATAGGTGATGACTGATTGGTTGATCCATTCCGGTCACACTGCTTTCGGAGCTTGAGTGAGATTCCATTTTGGAATACGAGTGACTTGAACTGATGAAAAATTCCATTTCGTACGAATGGATAAAGGATTTTCGATATAAAATGATTTTTTGGCTATTGGGCGGTATTCTATTTACATAGGATATCTATATATAGAGATCAAAAGATTTCATAGATTACGGAGGAATTTGCGGGATATGTCAGGCAAAGTTTAAAGTAACAGATACGATAAGATATGATTTAGCAGATATGCTAAGATATGAATTTTGTCTATACACTACTCATGCAATTAATGTAGCAAGACGTGTCTAGACTAATAATGATAAGCAGGTAATTTCCTATGGATGATAAGCAGATGATTTCCTACTAGAAATGATAAGCAAAACTTTTGACATGCAGACACGGTCGAAGTCCAGACTCACTAATGCATCCTAACGACTTATCAGTTAGACACACTAATGCAGACCTGGTTCACTAAGACCACCGCTCTGATACCAACTGAAAGGACCCGTTCATATACATTATAAACGATTCACAATAGTTGATTACATTGCGAGGTATTTGACCTCTATATGATACATTTTACAAACATTGCATTCGTTTTTAAAAGATAATCTTTGTTTACATCAAAAATTGACAGGCATGCATACCATTTCATAATATCCACTATCCAACTATAAATTGATTTAATAATAATCTTTGATGAAATCAATGACTCGAATGCAACGTTCTTCGAAATATGCTATGAAAGACTCCAAGTAATATCTTTAAAATGAGCAAATGCACAGCGGAAGATTTCTTTAACACCTGAGAATAAACATGCTTTAAAGTGTCAACCAAAAGGTTGGTGAGTTCATTAGTTTATCATAATCATTTATTTCCATCATTTTAATAGACCACAAGAATTTCATTTCCAGTTCTCATAAATATACGTCCCATGAATAGAGACAAAAAATAATCATTCATATGGTGAACACCTGGTAACCGACATTAACTAGATACATATAAGAATATCCCCTATCATTCCGGGATCCTCCTTCGGACATGATATAATTTCGAAGTACTAAAGCATCCGGTACTTTGGATGGGGTTTGTTAGGCCCAATAGATCTATCTTTAGGATTCGCGTCAATTAGGGTGTCTGTTCCCTAATTCTTAGATTACCAGACTTTAATAAAAAGGGGCATATTCGATTTCGATAATTCAACCATAGAATGTAGTTTCAATTACTTGTGTCTATTTCGTCAAACATTTATAAAAGCGCATGTATTCTCAGTCCCAAAAATATAAAGGGTAAAAAGGCAAATGAAACTCACCATACTGTATTTCATAGTAAAAATACATATAACGTCATTGAACAAGTGCAAGGTTGGCCTCGGATTCACGAACCTAAATTAATTATATATATTTATGTGTTGGTCAATATTTGTCTAACAAATTAGGTCAAGTCATAGTGTACCACAATCCTAATGCTCGAGACTAATATGCAAAAGTCAACAAAAGTAAATTTGACTCAAAATAATTTCCAAAAATCTATACATGATTAATATATAGTTTAAATATCGTCGTTTTATATTTTTAAATATATTTAAAAGATTTATTAGAGTAAATAATATAATTTATTTATTAATAAATAAAATTTTATATTATATTTATATAATAAAATATACTTTTATATATATTAAGTAATAAAATTTATAGGGTTCATTTAATATTATAAAGATAATATGATAGGTATTATTAAAGTAAGTTATTACACGTAGTAAAATATGTTTGTATCAAATATTTATTTGATAAAATAATATCTATAATGATAGTAAGTAAAAGTTGTATTATTTTGTAATAATAATTATTATTATAAAAATGTCAATATTTATAATTACTAAGATGACATTATGATAAAACGATAATTCTAATTATGATAAATTTAATATTTACGATAATTTTTAATATTATCTTTAAAATAATAATTCTATTTAAAATAATAATATTAATGATATTTTATAGTAACAATGACATTTCTATTAAAATGATAATTTTTGTTAAAATGATAGTTTTAATACTAACGATAATTTTAATAATAATAGTAATGATAAAAATAATAAGAACGATAATTTTATCTAAATCAATATCTTATAATATTTTAATTTCCTAATCGTTTCGTTTAATTGCTTTTAATCGTCTTTTATATCGTGTTCGTAATAATGATAATAATAGTAATCAAAATAATTAGGTGTTACAAATATTTGTTTTAATTACACTAATATTAATAATGATAGTTACTATAACATTATTAACGATAATACTAATAATTATCTTAATGAAAATATAGTAATAATAATATTAACAATAACAATAACCATTTTTAAATAATGATATATATATTAATAATGATAATAATAATAATAATAATACCAATAATAATAATAATAATAATAATAATAATTGGATAATAATAATAATACTAATTATAACTTTAACGATAATAACGATAGTAATAATAAAAAAATAACAATTTTTTTAATGATAAATCCTTTTATTGATAAAGATAATAATAATAATAATAATAATAATAATAATAATAATAAGATAAAACTAGAACGACGATAATAACGACGATAATAATAATCATTTTTAATAATAATACAAAAATTCGATGGACTATAACTTCAAATCCGTTCATCGAAATCATTCGATATCTAAATGAAAAGTTCTTAATTTTTCGCTAGCTTTCCAACGATATGCATTTCTTATACCTTATCTCAGTCGCATATATAACTAATTCAGGATTCAACATAACCTAACTAAAGACAATATCAAAAGTACAAACATGCATAATCCTATATACTCGAGCACTAGTCAGGGATACACTATTAGTATGTAAAAGTTAAATTATGAGTACTCACGTATCAATATTGAGATTCAATATTGCAGGAAAGGTACGTAGACGCAACGGAGATGATAAACACTATATTGACCCCACGAGCATACCCATGAACCATACCCAATCACCTCCATAGCTATAACCCATAATTTCCTTAATCCAATCCCACTCGAAAAAACAATTTTGAAATCACTCGGACAGCACTCTGACGTAATATTTTATGTATACTAATAATATCTTGAAATAATACGGAGTAAATATATATATGTAAATCGATTGAGAGAGTTTAGAGAAAAATATTTTCAAGTTTCTATGAAATAATGAAACCTATTGAATTCTATTTATAATAGATTTTTGAATTATTAAAGTGAATTATTAAAGTGAATTATTAAAGTATGAATTATTAAAGTGAATTATTAAAGTATGAATTATTAAAGTGAATTATTAAAGTAAGAATTATTAAAGTGAATTATTAAAGTATGAATTATTAAAGTGAATTATTAAAGTATGAATTATTAAAGTGAATTATTAAAGTATGAATTATTAAAGTGAATTATTAAAGTTAAAGTAAAGTAAAAATAAAGTAAAGGTAAAGTTTAAGTATAGTAAAAGTATAAAACTATATACGTATAATACGCGTATAAATATATATAATATTAATTTAAATCGTTATATATATTTAATAAAATAAAATATAAATATCGTTATCTTTATCATGTTGGTTAAGTAATGAGTTGTCAAAAGTGGTTCTAGATATTTATAAAAGTTATATACGTTTTAATAATAAAGTTTTTTTTTAAACTGAAAACGTTTTTGTACGTTTGAAACTAAATCAAATAAATATAATAATTTTGTTTTCCAAAACCAAATATATTTTTAAGAATCATTTTGTTTAAAGATTAAAATAATAGAAATCGTTATATCATAAAATGTTTTAGAAAAGTAGAATCATATATATTCATAATAGGTTTCAAGTTTTTAAATTACAGTTTGTTGGTGAAGCATGGGGTAAAGTTCAAAGGTTAAATAAACGTATGAAATCATCTTAATGAAAAATGTCGAGTTACTTAACTTGTCGATATCCAACATCTAAGTTATTTACACTTCACGTTCTTACTTATAAATCACTTTACCATTTTCCGAATGTTGTCAAAAAGAATAGATTTCTTAAATCACAGTGGACCTCATAACATAGATCCGTAATCATATCATAATGTATCTGATAAATCAATCATTTGATATTATCTTCTAATTCCATCGATAAACATATTGAAACAAATACGTTCATCTAAAGTATTATACGTTTAATACTTTATTAATATTCTCAAGTTATAATATATATATACATATATATATACATATTTATTTATATATAACGGTTCGTGAATCGTCGGAATTTGGTCGAGGTTATAATGAATGTATGAACACAATTTAAAATTCTTGAGATTTAACTTAACAAACTTTGCTTCTCGTGTCGGAATAATATAAAGATAAAGTTTAAATTTGGTTGGAAATTTCCGGGTTGTCACAAGTTCTCCATCATCTTTATCAATTACCAATCACTAACACCCTCAACATATTTATAATTATCGAATTTAAAAAAAAAATGAAGAAGAACAAGCGTAATGCTCTGTACGTATTAAAAATTTCAAAAGGTTCGATTTCAAAATAAATTTCAAAATGTGTAAATGCAGTTTCGTTAGGAATCTTCAAAACAATCTTTCTGTAAAATTTTGTATTCCAATTCTTCCTATCAAACTTCAATTTTTGAGTCAAAGTTTTTGAGATAAAAAGTCAAACTGTGTTCATCAATCGAATTCTTATTATTCATTTCAATTCAAGTTAAATTGACGATTTGTAAAGTTTATAGGAAGTATTTGGAACCTATTTCATGTTATGATCATAGTCTATAACATTCTAAAAATCAAAATCACGATTTTTTTTTATTTCTCAGCGAACTGCAGTAGCAGTTAATTATATTTTTTTTCGTTTGCGCCAGTGGTCCCTTATTTTTAGTTAAGATATTTTTGCGCCGCTGGTCCCTTATTTAGTAAAAAGACGATTTTACCCTCACATGCATTGCACATGACAAGGTTAACGGACATTTTTAACAGAAATTTGACGGAGGGACGCCAATTGCAAAATCAAAATAAGTCAGGGACACTGATTGCCAAATTAAAAACCGAGGGACCAAACTAGCAATTTGGGGTATAATAGAGGGACCAACTGAGCAAAAAAGTCTTATTTTTATCTTAAAACTAGTGTTCACATGCTTTGTTGTTAGTAAAAATGGACCACAACGCTGTTAGAAATCGTGTATGAATTTATTTTTTGGATAATTTATGAATCTTGAAACAATTTCTTAATTAATTATTTCGCTCCTCACAAGCTTCGGGTTAAAACGAAATCTCAATTCAGATAAGACAAAAACGAATTTTGTTTCCAGGTAAGAAGAAATAAAAATCAATTATTAGAGAGTATGTATATTTCTGTGTATTGTTTCTAAATGAATGCAGAATATTCATAAACCGAAAATATAATCAGTTATGACAGTTATCATGAAGAGAGTGAACTATTCATTTTGGCGGGAAAAATTGGTTGACTAAAAGGCATATCGTTTGGCGGGGAAATTTGTTGGAAGACGACATTTCGATATAAAGTATAGTGCCTTTTCGATTGAGGTTTCGGGACGCCATTCCCTTGACCCCCGCAATTTACACGACAGTTAGTAGCCGACTCTTACGGGCGTGCTCTCCACACTTTCCAAACCTATTGTTAAATATATCTAGCTAACCGTTGCATTCATGTAAATACTAATTAACTAAAATGAATATTTGGATGACACTAATATCATCAACAACAAATAAACGTGTCTTCGGGTGTTATGGGTAGGGTGTTCGTGGTCCAAGAATATGTGAGAATGGTATTTTGGGTGAGACCCACTTCATTTTTCCTTCTTTTCACCCTTTTCTTGAATCGGCCATTCTTTTCACTTTTACCCTCCATCTCTCTTTTGACCCACTCCTCTTTTACTACATTACCCATAACATTCTCACACCTTTTTTTTTCTTGAACGCTGATATCGACATCGAATGTTCTCATTTGTCACACACACACACGCGTTAGAAGGAAACCCAGTTCACGACGATGTTGACAGTACCATCGAAGGTTGAAAAAAACCCCCTAGAGACCTTCCCAAATCATATTGATGTTAGCAGTACCATCAAAAGTTGAAAATTCCTTGCTTGGAGTGAGAATCGAACCTGGATTAACGGTACTCCAAGTTGGATCCCACCCCATACCACTCAAGCCAGACTTCAGTGATATTCTCACACCTTTTATATAAAGATAAATTCAAGAATTTTCACTAATTCTTTATAACTTCCCACACTCCTTCCTACAATCTTTACTACTACTATACTTCTTTTTCCACGACCTTACTGAAACACACACAACACTTTATTTTCCCCCCTTAGGACTACAAGCAACTCGATTTTCAACCATCTTTCATTTGTTGCTTGGTTCTCAACCATCTATCAGTATAGATCTGTCTATACACATTTAAATTCTAATAAATACATTTTGACTATATATTAGAAATAACATATATGGTACAACATATGTTTGTTCAGTTCCAAACTAACTCCAACACAGTTTCATAAATACTGTATGATAATATATAGCATGAAATAGTTAATGATCCTGACGACAATTGCACATGTGTACGTGGAAACAAATTTATTGTATGCTACCTTATCAACTTTAATGCAACCACTTAACCCTCACAGCTCGATCTCAATTATTTTCAAGCAAAATTTATGGGAAATCATTGATGAAGTCCTCGCTTATTATCCAGTGACTAATATATGTATGAATAATGTAACGCATGTTGTCTATAACATCATCTTTATGTGTATTTACAATTGCATGTTGTCTAATACATGAGTCACACTATGTCAACCCATAGTGTACGCGTAGTCCTAGTGCTCAGACTGACTCAACATGTAAGCAAAAGTCAACACAAAGTCAACAAATCCAAGTAAGTCAATAGAAGTCAACCCTTGGTCAAATTGGTAAACCAAAGTCAACATGTCAATCCTAGGTCAACTAACATGTTTTAGTTCACGGTTTGTCAAGTATACGTTCACAGCTTATCGTATAACATAGAATTGACGCACACCTTGCAAACAACAAACATAAATCACAACACATAAGTCATGGCAACATGGCAAACTCCAGATCATAAATGGACTCATAAACATTTCTATAAATCCTAGCCATGCCCTCATATGATGCCTATAAGTCATGTTTCAGATAAGGTTTTGTCATTACAAATTCAGCACGCGCAACAGTTTTAGGAAAATTCTCATTTAATATAGAAAAATGAAAATGACAAACGGCTAATTGGAGATGGCCACAAACATCCCAAATTATCAGTGGTCAAGATATCTAAGCAAATGGTTTAACTGATTGGTATAGTTTTGACTTGGAACCCTGACTTCCTGATTTGGACAGCACTCAGACCTATCACCTTGCAACGTATAAAACACATAGCACTTAAGGTCTTTAGGTGTTTCCATATAAATGAAATGTGTTTTTTTACATCCCCATACCAGAAGGTCAAGGTCTCAAACATTTTCTAGTTCATGGTAGGTCAATTAGAATGCATATGAAATTAGTTTCAGACTAATACGAGTTACCAATATTCGTTTGATCATATCGAGAGCAATACATAACTGTTTTACATGATTCTTAAGTCCAACCAAGTGATTTTTAACAAAGAATCCAATGGTTAGCAAATCAAGTACTCATTCATAAAGTACAAACACCAGAAAATTCGTATTACATGCAAAACCCTAGCAAAACTTCAATTAAGCATGACTTGAGCTATACTTAACGAAATCATGCGATTCTTTTGAGCAGACTTATTAATTTTTATAGGCCTATCCATCTACATACATTACATTAACAGTAGATAAACTCATCTCATCAGATTCATAGCAAAAGAATTCGGTTTTTATTCAAAATCACAAATTGAACAAATTAACGCATGCAATCATGATCAAACACGAAGATATGAGCACTAGACCCTTGTACACTATGTAATTGATAAAAATCAGATCTAAAACAATTAGGTTTAATGATTTTATACCTCAAAAACTTAAATTGTATACACCAATGCGTAGAGGATGAAACAAGGAGCAACTTTGAAGCACAAGACTTGATCTAATTTTTAGTTGATGATGGTGTTCTTGGGGTGGTGCTAGTCGACGACACAAAGAGGGAGAGGGAGAGGGAGAGGGAGAGAAGCCAGTCGATTAGGTCTAGGTTAGAATGAGTGTCTGCAGTTTAATTTTGCTAGTTATATTTCTTTAGGGCCTCATTAAAACCCATAAGCTAACACTTAAGCCCAAAACAACAAATAAATGGGGTGGTGATAGTGGGTTCAGCCGATGGGGCCCACATGGGTGATCTTGGGCTCATTTAGTTAAATACTTGTATGCGCGTGATCCATTTTGAGTGCCGTTAACCGTACCGGGTTCCCGGAACGTTAACCGGTAGTTAAAAACGCAATCCACCGGGTTTAATTTATTAATTACATAATAAATTATATAATTTTTCTCAAAGTTAATAATTATTAAAAATAATTATTTTTTTATTAAAAAGTGTGTTCTATAATCTGAAAGGCTTTCTATGCGGTTATCGTAGCCGTGTCGTTTTCTATATATTTCGTTATTCGAAACAAGTTTTGATGTCAAAGCTAAGGGGTATAAAATACTATTAAATTTTACAAGGAAATACTATTAAATACGATACAATTTTACACAAGATATTTATTTATTTAGAGAATGGATATACTTAAACCTTGCTACAACACTTATAGGCAGTGTACCTAATCGTACAGTAGTGTAGTTTTTAGTAAGTCCGGTTCGTTCCACAGGGAAAATCTTTTAATCAAAGCTTAACGCTATATTAGTTTAATTTATAAAAATACAAATATATATAAGTAATATTATTATTATAAAAGGGGATTTTTACCGTTTAATGACCGGTTTGTCGATTTTAAAACTTTAGTCGCAGTTAAAACCAAATGTAAAATATTAAATAAATAAAAGACTTAATTTAAAGCGTAAAGTAAATAACGATAATGAAATTGCGATAAATAAAAGTGCGATAAAATAAACTTGCGATAATTAAAAAGTACGATAATTAAAAGTGCAATTAAATACAATAACAATAAATAAAAGTGCGATAATTAGAAGTGCAATTAAATATAAAATAAAGGAAATTAAATATGAAATAAAAGAATTATGCTTATTTAAACTTCCGTAATCATGATGTTTGACGTGTTGATTTTAGTTTTATGCCCATGGGTTAATTGTCCTTTGTCCTGGATTATTTAATATGTCCGTCTGGTTTTTGTCCATAACAGTCCATCAGTCATAAATATAAAGTGCGAGTGTCCTCGTCAAATTATCCTTCTACCCGAAGTCAAATATTCTAACTAATTGGGGACTTAAACTGTAACAAGATTTTAATACTTTGTTTAATAATTACATCAGGATGTCGACTGAGTGTAACCCAAGGTTTTAATACTTTGTTAACAATTATGCCAAGTGTCCTTGTACATAATTTCACCCCTGTTTTAATAATTCTAGTGGCTATTAATCCATTCCCGTGTCCGGTTAAATGAACGATTATTCGTACATATAAATACCCCGCCCATCGTGTCCGATTGAGTGTATATGGTTATTTATAGGGACGTCCAATTGTAAATCTTTATATTAAAATTAACAAACTATCATTTAGTTAAACAAATATAAAGTCCATTAATAGCCCATAGTCTAATTTCCACAAGTGTCGTTCTTTTGTCCAAACCCCAATTATGGTACAAAGCCCAATTACCCAATTTTAATAATTAGCCCAACATCATAATTACTTCGGATTAAATAAGCATAATAATAACTTAGCTACGAGACATTAATGTAAAAAGGTTGAACATAAATTACAATGATTAAAAATAGCGTAGCGTTACACGGATATAATTTTGACTTACACCCTTACAACATTCGCTAACATACCCTTATTATTAGGATTTAAAATTAAAATTAAAATTAAAATATAAATATATATATATTACGTATATATTGAGAGAGAGATAGATTAATGATATATTGATCGATCAAACTGCGTTTGCTTTTATAGGCAGTTTCATTTTTTGGGGCTCCGCGAGTCGCGGCCCTCTCGTTCCTCAAACTCCGCGAGTCGCGGAGATATCAAATCCAGCTCACAAAGCCTTGGCTCCTAGCTTGCCGACGGATTTAAATATAAATATAATATATAAATAATTATAAGAATTATTTAAATATTATATTATATTTATGTGCATAGTTGACTTGTAATTTTTAGTCCCTTGCGTCGAGCGTTGAGAGTAGACTCATGTCCCGGTTCCGGATTTTCGAACGTCCTTGCGTACTATTTTATATCTTGTACTTTGCGTTTTGAATCTTGTACTCTTGTAATTTCGAGACGTTTCTTATCAATAATTGGAACCTCTTTGATTGTATTTTGTACTTTTGAGCTTTTTGGTCGTTTGCGTCTTCAATTCGTCGAATCTGTCTTTTGTCTTCACCTTTTATTATTTAAACGAATATTACTTGTAAATAGAACAATTGCAACTAAAAGCTTGTCTTTCTTGAGGAATAATGCTATGAAATATATGTTCTTTTTTAGCATTATCAAATATTTCCACACTTGAGCGTTGCTTGTCCTCAAGCAATATAGTCTTGAAATACAAGAATCACTTCTTTATTCTTCACACTTTGTACATCAGTGATTTCTATACGGCGGTATAAACAATGGTAGTAACGATATGGTTTACAGTCCCACATGACTATAAAAATTTAGATCCATTAAGGAAATTGGATCTTTATGAAAACATTTGATCTTTTGAAAATTAAATCTAGCTTTTACCCTAGATAAGTTTTCCGGAATAACCCTTCACCGGTGTTTGCAAATTCTTTTTGTGGGTTTGGTGGGTTTCAGATTTGAAAATTTTAGCTCAAAACTTGCGGTTTTGTGTCACCCACTTGCTAACCTTGTATTAGGAAAGCAACACGTCCAGTATAGTTGCTCCGTATATTACCTTTCGGTAAACTACCGTCCGGTTGTAAAGGAAAGCGTTGAACAAGCAACTGTTAAGGCAATGTCCCCTGACATGCTTTTAATTATGGTCTATAACGTGTCAGACGCAATTACTATCCTTTGTAGGAGCAATAGTAAAGCTCACCCTTATGATTTTTCGGTCTGGCACAAGGTCCTGTCTTCGACCATGCTATGCAACCACCGTTCTTAAAGTTGACACCCAATTTGGTTCAGATGACCTAATGAATTCCAGGTGAATTCCTAGGATTTTACGTTCAATGGTAATGAACGCATTGAAAATGGGTTTTCAGAAAACAAATCGGTTTATAATTTGATCAAAATATTTTCTCGTTCAAGCTCGAGTTTAGATATCATTGAATTCCATGAGTTTGAATTCTCAATCTTTAAGGTCAATCTCTAGGATTGAGTAATATCAGGATTAAAAGCTGATTTTTGATCTTTTAAGGAGATTATCCTTTCTGGGGATATGATTTATTAGTCTTATCAAGCTAATTTGCACGGTGCCCCCCATTTTACGAGATAAATCCTTCTCATGGTTAGGATAAATCTGACCACTTGGCGACCCTGTTTTATGCTGAGGTACGTGGATTTCCTGCTGATTTTAGTGATGACTTTTCTAGATTTTTCGTCAACCTACAGCTGGTCTGGACGACAACTTCCTGACCTAAATCAAGAAGCGCGTTTTTTTTCCGGAAGACTTTACTTCCTTTTAATGATGGAATTGATTCATCGTGTAGATCCATCTCTTCTTTTCTTTCACGGGGTAAAACAGTTTAGTTTAGTCCAAAGCAAAAGTATTTTCAGTTATTTGTTACAGAAATATGTGACATATGTTTAAAATATCTTGGTAAATTTTCCCACACTTGGCTTTTATTTTCCTTTTTATTGTCCTCTATTCCATTTTAAATGAATTTTAACATTTTGGTTTGTTTCTCAATTTATGTCCTTTCCGAGGTAACAATAATTTCGGTGTTAAAACCTAGTTTTATCGTTCATAAATATGTATAAACATGATTTTGAGTTCATTTAATTGAAAATTTTGAAAATTTTTACTAGAATTGGGTAGTCAGTATATAAGACTAGGGCTGTTCTTTATTATCAGATAGCACTAGATTCTAATACAACTACTACTTTACTAGTATTTCTAATGATAACCAAGTGTATAAAGTAAAAATTTTAAAATCCGAAAGAATTTAACCCCTTCTCACACTTAAGATCTTGCAATGCCCTCATTTGCAAGAAATCAGTAACAATTTAAATTATTGAGGGTAATTTGTGTGAAAATGATTAAATTTTACCAAAGTTTCCAAACATATTGGCGTTTGTTTGCTGAATGATAAATGGTGCATATCATTTGTTCATTCCGTCTTGTTGTTATATCACATTTATTTTGCATCTTGTCGTCAAAATTAATTGCTTTTGCTGAACTTAATGCCAGTCTTTAAAAATGCGTTATTTTACCCTGTTGTGTACATAAGATAAACTGCAAACATATATACATATTTTTGAAGTTTGGTATATTACCCCACATTCAAACATTATTAAAATCTAAAAATAAAAATTTGTAAATTATAAAAACTAATACAATTCCAACATAAGTATTAAATGTATCAACATTACAAATTATAAAATAAATAAAACTAAGTAGACTAGGGATGATACTGATACCAGTAGGGGTTCCATGCATAACCATATGTGTTATAAAATGCTTCGGCTGGGTTATACGTAGGATACGGTGGTTGGATCTCTATAGACCAGGGAGGAAATACGGGCGATGGAGTAGGAATATAGTTTCTACCTACATGTTGGCAATGAGCTATGATTTGGTTTTGATGAACTTGCCAATCTTTAAATGGTCGATGTATAGCATTTTCATACTCTTGTGAAGCTATAAACCTTTGCATTTCTGTCATTTCATTTCCTCCTCCCACATTACCTGGCTGTTGGTTTCTCTCAACCTGTGGATGTCTACCATGGTATTGTACTGCGGCGTTATTTCGCCTCTTCAAAACCTTCGCACCCTGGTATACATTTAAACCTATTGTATCGCGGGGTTCTGGTTCTTCGACTAATAATCCCCCCCGACTTATATCCACACCGAGATATTCAGCAATCAAAGTAATAAATATACCACCTCCTATTATGCTATGCGGTCTCATCCCCCTAACCATAGCTGATAAATAATAACCCACACAATAAGGTATACTTACAGCGCTTTGTGGGTCTCGAATACACATGTGGTAAAACAAATCCTGTTCATTTACCTTTTCCTTATTCTTACCTCATTGTGTAATCGAATTGGCTAAAAACCTATGAATTACTCTTAACTCTGCTCTATCTATATCCAAATAAGAGTAATTTCCCCCTTTAAATCGGTGATGGCTAGTCATTTGACTCCATACACCATGCGTATCAAAATTTTCGTCTATCTTTCTACCATTTAATATCAACCCTCTACAATCGGCAGATGCTAACTCCTCAATTTTATTGAATACCAATTTAATACTTTATAGCGAACAAATTAGCGTTTATTATCAAAAGGTTAAAAATGAAAATAAAAAATAAAATCTGTACAGACTTACCTGTGAGATAGTATTCTTAGTGATATGACCTATCCCATTCATAAGATAATCGGTTTAATTGATTTTCCATGGCTACATAGGCGTAACCTCGAGCATTCAGTGTTTTTTCTTCTAAACATATGAACGGTCCGTCTCTGCATAAAGTAACAAATTCAGTGTTTGAATAGGTTTGATTATTTGAACATTTACCTCCATGTGACCATTTTCCGCATTTGTGACATCTTTCTAGGTGTCGTGCTCTTCTTTTCGCTGCGGATTTTGATTTTCCTTTACCAAATTGTAACTTATTATCTTCGCATCTGGATTCTTTTCTTACTCCGTCCAATCTTTCTCTGATTACTGATACTATTTCACTCGGAAGTATGTCATTATTACGTTTAGTGATCAAAGCGTGTAGCATTAGACCATGGTTTAGTTCACATGCAGTCTTCATTTCCTAAAAAAATAAAAATTCAGAATGGGGGGAGAAGACTAGTTCTTTAGGGTCTGCTAGGGAAAGACCATTCGGGTTCCATTTTCGAGAACTACACGAAAACAGACAATCTAACTCTAACAGAAATACATATTATCCTTTAAATACTTGATTCTCCCCACACTTAGTTAGCTGTGGTATCGAAATTGTGATTAACTTCGTTGTCGACTTCCATCGGACTATCTATGTAATGTTTAACTCTGTGACCATTAACTTTAAATTCAATTCCATTTGAATTTATTAATTCTATCGTTTCGTATGGGAAAACTCTTTTGATTATGAATGGTCCAGACCATCTTGATTTCAATTTTCCAGGAAATAGCTTGAATCGTGAATTGAAAAGAAGAACTCTGTCTCCTTCTTTAAATTCTTTTAAACTTCTGATTCTTTTATCATGCCATTTCTTTGTTCTTTCCTTATAGATTAATGAATTTTCGTATGCTTCATGTCTTAATTCTTCTAATTCGTTTAGTTGACTTAATCGTAGACGTCCGGCTTCATGTAAATCAAGATTACATGTCTTCAAAGCCCAAAATGCTTTGTGTTCAATTTCTACTGGAAGATGACATGCTTTTCCGTAGACGAGTTTAAAAGGTGTGGTTCCAATTGGAGTTTTGTAGGCTGTTCTAAAAGCCCAGAGTGCATCCTCCAATTTAATGGACCATTCCTTCGGATTTGATCCTACGGTTTTTTCTAGAATACGTTTTAAAGCTCGGTTGGTAATTTCAACTTGTCCACTTGTTTGTGGATGATATGCGGTGGAGATTTTATGAGTTACTCCATATCTTTTGAGAACTTTCTCAAGTTGATTGTTACAGAAATGAGTTCCCCGATCACTTATTAAAGCTTTCGGTGTTCCAAACCTTGTAAAAAGAAGTTTTAAAAAGTTGACTACAACTCGTGCATCGTTAGTTGGGAGAGCTTGTGCTTCCGCCCATTTAGATACATAATCAATGGCTACGAGAATATAGAGATTATTATGAGATTTTGGAAATGGACCCATAAAGTCAATACCCCAAATGTCAAATACTTCACATACTTGAATGACATTTTATGGCATTTCATCACGTTGAATTATTTTTCTGGCCCTTTGACAAGCATCACAGGATTTTTAAAGAAGGTGTGCGTCTTTGTAAATTGTAGGCCAATAGAATCCAGCATCATAAACTTTTCTTGCTGTTAGTTGAGGCCCATAATACCCTCCTGTTGGTCCTGTGTGACAATGGTTTAAAATTTTACTAGCTTCATCTCCGAATACACATCGGCGTATTATTCCATCTGGACAACTTTTAAACAAATGTGGATCTTCCCAGAAATAGTGTTTTATATCACTGAAGAATTTCTTTCGTTTTTGGTACGACAATCCTTTTTCAAGGTATCCACATACTAAGTAGTTTGCATAGTCTGCAAACCATGGAATTTCATTATAATCTATCTTCAATAGATATTTATCAGGAAAGTTGTCTTGTATGGCCGATTCATTTAGAACTTCTAATTCGGGATTTTCAAGACGAGAAAGATGATCAGCGGCGAGATTTTCTGCTCCTCTTTTATCTCGGATTTCAATATCGAACTCTTGTAAGAGTAAGATCCAACGGATTAATCTTGGTTTGGCATCTTGTTTTGAAAATAGGTATCTAAGAGCAGAATGGTCGGTATAGACCACCGTTTTTGCTAGAACGAGATATGAACGAAATTTGTCAAAAGCAAAGACAATAGCAAGGAGTTCTTTTTCAGTAGTTGTGTAATTTGTTTGTGCTCCTTGTAACGTCTTACTAGCATAATATATAGGTTGAAATCGTTTTTCAATCCTTTGTCCTAAAACGGCTCCCATTGCAAAATCACTTGCATCGCACATTAGTTCAAACGGTAGATTCCAATTTGGTGTTATCTTGATCGGCGCATTAGTGAGTTTCTCTTTAAGAATATTAAAAGATTTGATACATTCATCTGAAAAGATGAATGGAGCATCCTTTTCTAGGAGTTTATTCATAGGAGTGGCAATTTTAGAAAAGTCTTTTATGAAACGTCGGTAAAAACCGGCATGCCCTAGAAAACTCCTAACTCCTCTAACATTGGTGGGATGTGGAAGTTTAGCAATTACATATACTTTAGCTCTATCCACTTCAATTTCTTCTTTTGAAATTTTATGTCCAAGAACGATGCCTTCTTTAACCATGAAATGGCATTTCTCCCAATTAAGTACTAGATTTGATTGTTCGCATCTAATAAGCATTTGTTCCAGATTAGCTAGACATGTTTCAAAAGTATCACCGAAGACTGAAAAGTCAACCATGAAAACTTCCATGCATTCTTCTATCATGTCTTGAAAAATCGCCATCATGCACCTTTGAAAGGTTGCAGGGGCGTTGCAAAGTCCAAATGGCATGCGTTTGTAAGCAAAAGTACCATAAGGGCACGTGAACGTGGTTTTCTCTTGATCTTCGGCTGCTATTGGAATTTGAAAATATCCGGAAGATCCATCAAGAAAACAATAGTAACTATTTCCGGCTAGCCTTTCCAACATTTGATCAATGAAAGGTAAGGGAAAGTGATCTTTTCTGGTGGCGTCATTTAATTTTCTATAATCAATACATACACGCCATCCTGTTACAGTCCTAGTAGGAATAAGCTCATTTTTTTCATTTGTAATGACAGTCATGCCACCCTTCTTAGGCACGCATTGAACTGGGCTTACCCATGGGCTATCAGAAATTGGATAAATTAAACTTGCATCTAGCAGTTTAATTATTTCTTTTTTAACAACATCTTGCATATTCGGATTTAGTCTTCGTTGGCGTTGCACATACATTTTATGACCTTCTTCCATAAGGATTTTATGTGTGCAATACGAAGGACTTATTCCTTTAATATCATGAATCTTCCATGTAATGGCTGGTTTATGAGCTTTCAACACAGAAATGAGTTGTGATTTCTCATTTTTAGTAAGAGAAGACGATATTATTACAGGTAATTCAGATTCACCATGTAAATAAGCGTATTCCAAATGGTTTGGAAGTGGCTTTAACTCTAATGTCGGAGGTTCTTCTATCGATGATTTATATCGATATCTGTCTTCTTCTTTTAGCATTTGAATTTCTTCTGTTGTTGGTTCATATCCATTAGCTATTAGTGTAGCTAACATTTCAACTTCATCAATTGGTTCAGTTCCTTCTCCTAAAGAACATTCTCCTGTTCCTTGTAATTCTGGAAATTCTTCTAACAATTCTGCATGTGAATCTATGGTTTGAATATAATAGCATGTATCATCTGCAGATTGCGGTTGTTGTATTGCTCTATCAACTGAAAAGGTAACACTCTCGTCCTCTATACTTAGGGTCAGTTTCTTACCGAACACGTCTATCATTGCTTTAGCCGTGTTTAAGAATGGTCTTCCTAATATGAGAGGAACTTGAGAATTTTCTTCCATGTCCAGAACAACAAAATCTACTGGAAATACTAAAGTACCAACTTTAACTAGCATGTTCTCCATTATCCCTCTAGGATATTTTATTGATCGATCGGCTAGTTGTATGCTTATTCTTGTTGGTTTCAATTCTCCAAGGTCTAGTTTAGCGTATAGTGAATACGGCATTAAATTTATACTAGCACCTAAGTCTGCCAATGCTTCTATTGAACTAAGACTACCCAGAAAACATGAAATTGTGAAACTTCCTGGATCAGATAATTTTTCTGGTATCTTATTCAACAGCACTGCTGAACAATTAGCGTTCATAGTAACAGCCGAGAGTTCTTCCATTTTCTTTCTATTCGTGATCAGATCTTTCAAGAATTTAGCATATCTAGGCATTCCTGAAATCACATCAATGAAAGGAAGATTTACATTTATCTGTTTAAACATATCCAAGAATTTGGATTGCACGGCTTCAAGTTTCTCTTTCTTCATTTTACTCGGGTAAGGAAGTGGTGGTTGGTATGGTTTAACATAAGGTTTAGCCTTAACTGTGTTATCTTCCTTAACCTTTTCAACTACCGGTTCTTTTTCCTTATCTTGATCAGGTTGTGGTTCTTATGGAGTAGGAATAGCTTCATCAGAAGTTACAGGTATTTCAGGTGGTTTAAGTGTTGTACCACTTCTTGTGGTAATGGCTTTAGCTGTTTCATTTCGGGGGTTTGCATTTGTATCACTAGGTAAACTTCCCGGTTTTCTTTCACCTATTAACCTTGCTAGGTTACTTACTTCTTGTTCCAAGTTTTGAATATAAGCTTGTTGATTTCTAAATGCTTGAGCATTTTGTTCATTAGTTTATTTTTGAGATGTGAAAAACTGCGTTTGAGTTTCAACTAGCTTCGTCATCATATCTTCTAAATTCGGCTTTTTATCATCGGTTTGTGGTGGTTTGTTTTGAAAATTAGGTCTTTGCTGGTTGTAAGTATTATTGGATACTTGTTGATTGCTAGGACCTTGTTGGTTGTTGTATGGAATATTTCGGTTATAATTCTGATTTTGATTGTAAATCGGTCTTGGCGGTTGATAATTATTCTGATAATTATTTCCAGGCCTTTGGTTTATGTATGAAATATTCTCTCTTTGTTCCATTGTTAATTCAATACTGAGACAATCTTTTGTCAAATGTGGTCCTCCACACTGCTCACAACTAATTCGTATTGAGTGAATATCCTTAGTCATCTTTTCCATTCGTCTCTCGACAGCATCTATCTTTGCGGAAATGGAATCTAAGTCATGGCTAGAATCGGCTCTAACTGCTTTAGATGATCTAACGATATCTTTTTCTTGGTGCCACTCATGTGAGTGGGAAGCAGTGTTATCAATAATTTTGTAAGCATTAGTTTCGGTTTTCTTCATAATAGAACCACCAGCTGCTATATCGATGTCTTTTCTTGTAGTGATGTCGCATCCTTGGTAGAATATTTGTACTATTTGACAGGTGTCTAAACCATGTTGCGGACATCCTCTTAATAACTTTCCAAATCTTGTCCACGCCTCATATAGAGTTTCATTTGGTTTCTTTGTGAACGTAACAATTTCTCCTTGAAGTCTTACGGCTTTAGATGCCGGAAAGAATTGTCTAAGAAATTTTTCAACTAAAACGTCCCATGTATCAATCGCCCCTTCAGGTAACGATTCCAACCAATCTTTGGCTTCTCCCTTTAAAGTCCAGGGAAATAACATGAGATATATCTGTTCATCCTCAACTTCTCTTATTTTAAATAGAGTGCAGATCCTATTAAAGGTACGAAGATGTTCATTTGGATCTTCCTTCGGCGTACCACTAAATTGGCATTGATTAGTCACCATGTGTAGAATTTGTCCTTTGATTTCATAATCTGGCGCATTAATGTCTGGATGAGTAATTGCGTGACCTTGGCCAGTACGTTTAGCTCTCATTCGGTCTTCCATACTTAAAGGTTCTAGATTCTCCATAATTGAATTTGTTGAATCGGAATCACTAGAGGATTTTGATTTAATGGTTCGTTCCTCAACAATCTCTGTTTGAATGATTGGTGGTTCCGGAGGAAAATTTAATGGTTCAGGATCTATGAATCGTCCCTGAATATTCTCTGGATTCTCAATTGTGAGGTCGGGTTCAAAAAATGGATTATCGAAAATTTGAATTGGAGTACTTGGTCGACTGGATGACGATTCTAAAGAAAAATCAACGGCGGTAATATTTGCTAAATGTCTTGATCTAGTTACAGGTGGTGAACGTACAAAAGGTGGTGAACGTCTTGCTCGGTGCATTCACTGAATATCCTATTAGTTTTTAAAAAGGAAAGAAAAATTATATAAGTTATCCAATTAATAGACTTTTCTGATTTTGCCCACGTTTCGAATAGCCAAAAGATGCAGCAGAGGGGCAGGATTCGTTTGGTCTCAATATAATTAAGGACTGTTTGGCTCCAATAACCCAGTCCACGTACAAATCCAACTATTACTACGAACCAGAAAATTTTGATGTCTATCAATTTAACCACTTAAAATAAATTTTCGTAATTTTAAGAAATTTAGATAAGAAGTAGAAAAACAAATCTATGTCCTAAAACTAGAATAGCGAGAAATAAGAAAGAAAAAGAGTGCGTCGAAAAAGAAAAAGAAAAGGGTTGAAAAATAAAAGGCGTCGGAAAATAAGAAATAAAAAGAAATGACTTATAGAACTTAAAAACACTCGACTAACCCAACCTTATTACTATCCCTAACTTAAAATTATAATCGCAAATTGAGATTACTAATTGGAATGATAATTGATACATAGGTAAAAGGTTTCTAAAAATATTAAAGCTTACAAGTAAAACTATATCACAAATGGAAATAACTTAAAAAGAAACTAAAACTTAAAAAGGCGTCGCAAAATTCTAAAGCACTTAAATCTTAGTCTAAAGAAAAAGCACTTAAGGGATTTTACGGCAAAGCCTAAAAATCTAGAAGTAAAAATACTATGGCAAAAACTTATGTTTAAAACTAAATATGAGCGAAAAATACAAATATTACGCTAAAACAATTAAAAGGGACAAAATATAAAAATATACTAAAAGTTGTAAAAAGTACAATTTTTATAAAAATATTATTTTTATATTATTTATTTATTAAAACTATTAATTTTACAATTTAATTAAACTAAATAAACTAAATATACAAAATAAATAAACTAAACTTAATAATAAATTAACAAAACTAATTAGGGTTTAATTAAAAATTAATAATAATAATTACTCCGTAATAAATGCTGATTAGGGTTCTGTCAGGAGCGTCAGGGAGAACTCCGCGAGTTGCGACTCCACCTGGCAACCAACTCCGCGAGTCGCGGAGATCGAAATTTCAGATGACAGGCTGTTTCGTTTCAGTTTTCGACGTAATTTTTTTTTCTGTTTTTAATTTAATTAATATATTTATATAATTTAAATAAAACTTATCTTAAAAAACTAAAATAGAAATAAAATACTTTATAATTTTATAAATAAAAATCTTAAAACTAGATTTATATATATATTTTTTTCCGGTTTTTTTATGCTTTAATAAAAACAAAATATTTAAATAAAACTTATATTTTTTTTATAAAATAAAAATAAAGAAACTTTATAAAACTTAAATATTTAACAAACTCTTAAAAATATTTATATTTTTGTTTTCTTTTTATGTTTTCGAATATTTAAAACGTATTTTTACAAAAGCAAACTAAAAATAAAAATCTTTTTTTTTATATTAGCGTTGCGCTTCCGGCTTTTAAGCTAGAAATTAAAGTCCCCGGCAGCGGCGCCAAAAATACTTGATGGTTAAAGCTAAGGGGTATAAAATAATATTACATTTTACAAGGAAATACTATTAAATACGATACAATTTTACACAAGATATTTATTTATTTAGAGAATGGATATACTTAAACCTTGCTACAACACTTATAGGCAGTGTACCTAATCGTACAGTAGTGTAGTTTTTAGTAAGTCCGGTTCGTTCCATAGGGAAAATCTTTTAATCAAAGCTTAACGCTATATTAGTTTAATTTATAAAAAATAAAAATATATATATAAGTAATATTATTATTATAAAAGGGGATTTTTACCGTTTAATGACCGGTTTATCGATTTTAAAACTTTAGTCGCAGTTAAAACCAAATGTAAAATATTAAATAAATAAAAGACTTAATTTAAAGCGTAAAGTAAATAACGATAATGAAATTGCGATAAATAAAAGTGCGATAAAATAAACTTGCGATAATTAAAAAGTACGATAATTAAAAGTGCAATTAAATACAATAACAATAAATAAAAGTGCGATAATTAGAAGTGCAATTAAATATAAAATAAAGGAAATTAAATATGAAATAAAAGAATTATGCTTATTTAAACTTCCGTAATCATGATGTTTGACGTGTTGATTTTAGTTTTATGCCCATGGGTTAATTGTCCTTTGTCCTGGATTATTTAATATGTCCGTCTGGTTTTTTTCCATAACAGTCCATCAGTCATAAATATAAAGTACGAGTGTCCTCGTCAAATTATCCTTATACCCGAAGTCAAATATTCCAACTAATTGGGGACTTAAACTATAACAAGATTTTAATACTTTGTTTAATAATTACACCAGGATGTCGACTGAGTGTAACCCAAGGTTTTAATACTTTGTTAAGAATTATGCCAAGTGTCCTTGTACATAATTTCACCCCTGTTTTAATAAGTCTAGTGGCTATTAATCCATTCCCGTGTCCGGTTAAATGAACGATTATTCGTACATATAAATACCCCGCCCATCGTGTCCGATTGAGTGTATATGGTTATTTATAGGGACGTCCAATTGTAAATCTTTATATTAAAATTAACAAACTATCATTTAGTTAAAAAAATATAAAGCCCATTAATAGCCCATAGTCTAATTTCCACAAGTGTCGTTCTTTTGTCCAAACCCCAATTATGGTACAAAGCCCAATTACCCAATTTTAATAATTAGCCCAACATCATGATTACTTCGGATTAAATAAGCATAATAATAACTTTGCTACGAGACATTAATGTAAAAAGGTTGAACATAACTTACAATGATTAAAAATAGCGTAGCGTTACACGGACAGAATTTTGACTTACACCCTTACAACATTCGCTAACATACCCTTATTATTAGGATTTAAAATTAAAATTAAAATTAAAATTAAAATATATATATATATTACGTATATATTGAGAGAGAGATAGATTAATGATATATTGATCGATCAAACTGCGTTTGCTTTTATAGGCAGTTTCATTTTTTGGGGCTCCGCGAGTCGCGACCCTCTCGTTCCTCAAACTTCGCGAGTCGCGGAGATATCAAATCCAGCTCACAAAGCCTTGGCTCCTAGCTTGCCGACGGATTTAAATATAAATATAATATATAAATAATTATAAGAATTATTTAAATATTATATTATATTTATGTGCATAGTTGACTTGTAATTTTTAGTCCGTTGCGTCGAGCGTGGAGAGTTGACTCATGTCCCGGTTCCGGATTTTTGAACGTCCTTGCGTACTATTTTATATCTTGTACTTTGCGTTTTGAATCTTGTACTCTTGTAATTTCGAGACGTTTCTTATCAATAATTGGAACCTTTTTGATTGTATTTTATACTTTTGAGCTTTTTGGTCGTTTGCGTCTTCAATTCGTCGAATCTGTCTTTTGTCTTCACCTTTTATTATTTAAACGAATATTACTTGTAAATAGAACAATTGCAACTAAAAGCTTGTCTTTCTTGAGGAATAATGCTATGAAATATATGTTCGTTTTTAGCATTATCAAGTTTATCAATTAATATCATCATATTAATTCATATAATCTTGCAAGCTCAAGTATGCATTTAAATCAGTTAAACACATAAAGTTCTATGTAATCACCGTTAAATAATTAACAGACAAGTAACGATAGTAACGGAAAAAGTAGGGTTGCTACATTACCCACTTGTTATTGAAAATTTCGTCTCCAATTTTGTGCACGTCTGCCGAAGTCGTCTCCTCGGGAAACAGTTGCGGATACTTTAGTCTCATTTGATCTTCACGCTCCCACGTGAATTCTGGTCATCTACGGGCATTCCATCGAACTTTAACTATCGGGATTCTGCTTGGCTTTAACCGTTTGACCTCACGGTCCATGATCTCAACGGGTTCTTCAACAAAATGAAGTTTGGTATCAACTTGTATTTCTTCTAAAGGAATCACTAGACTTTCATCCGATAAGCACTTCTTCAAGTTAGAAACGTGAAAAGTGTCATGAATTTCGCTGAGTTCTTGCGGTAGTTTCAGTATGTACACTACCGGTCCAATCCTTTCGATTATCTCGAATGGTCCAATGTATCTTGGAATTAGCTTGCCTCATTTACCAAAACGTACCACACCCTTCATGGGTGACACCTTAAGCATGTCTTTGTCTCCAATCTAAAATTCCAAATCTCGCCTTCTAACGTCGGCATAACTTTTTTGATGACTTCGATCCATTTTCAGTCTCTCTTGTATTTATACGATCTTCTCAGTTGTTTCATGTATGATCTTAGGACCTGTCAGTTTACTATCCCCTAGTTTAGTCCAGCATACAGGAGACCTGCACTTTCTTCCATAAAGTACTTCAAAAGGCGCGACCTTTATGCTCGTGTGGTAACTGTTGTTGTATGAGAATTTTGCCAGTGGTAGATTTTTAACCCATCCATTTCCGAAATCAATAACACATGCCCTCCGCACGTCTTCTAATGTTTGGATGGTTCTATCACTTTGGCCATCAGTTTGTGGCTAATACGTTGTACTCATGTCTAAACGGGTTCCCATTGTATTTTGTAAGGTTTGCCAGAACCTTAAAGTGAAACGACTATTACGATCGAAGATGATGGACACATGCATACCATGTCTAGAAACAACTTCCTTTATATAAACTTGTGCCAAATTTTCCATCTTATCGATTTCTCTTATCGGTATAAAAGTGAGCAGACTTAGTGAGACGATCCACAACAATCCAGATGGTGTCGTAACCTCCCAATATTTTCGGTAGCTTTGTGATAAAATCCATGGTGATACATTCCCACTTCCATTGGGGAATCTCTGGCTGTGTTAGCAGCCCTAACGGTTTCTGATGTTCAGCCTTGACCTTAGTGCAAGTCAAGCACTTCCCGTCATAAGTAGCAATGTCAGCTTTCATGTTGGGTCACCAATAATGTGCCTTGAGATCTTGGTACATCTTGTCTGTCCCAGGGTGAATTGAGTATCGTGACTTATGAGCCTCTTCTAACACAAGCTCTCTTAATCCCCCGAATTTCAGTACCCAGATTCTGTCTATGAAGTATTGGGTTCCATCTTCTCGGATGGCAAATTTCTTATCCAATCCTCTAAGTGATTCAGTAACAATGTTCCCTTCTTTCAGTGCTTCAAGTTGGGCGTCACGAATATGTGATCTAAGGTTCGTACGAACAACCATGTTAAGAGCTCGAACTCGGAGAGGTTTTTCTCTTTCTTTTCTACTTAGTGCATCTGCCACAGCATTTCCTTTGCCAGGATGGTATTTGAGTTCACAATCGTAGTCGTTCAACAGTTCTACCCAACGTCTTTGCCTCATGTTGAGTTGTTTCTGATCGAAGATATGTTGCAAGCTTTGGTGATCAGTGAAAATAGTGAACTTGGTTCCATACAGGTAGTGTCTCCACATCTTGAGAGCAAAAATCACAGCACCTAACTCAAGATCATGTGTCGTATAATTTTGCTCATGAATCTTTAATTGTCGTGACCCATAGGCAATAACCTTATTTCGTTGCATTAACACGCAACCAAAACCTTGTCTCGAAGCATCACAAAAGATGACGAAATCTTCATTACCCTCTGGTAGGGATAATATCGGTGCAGTTGTTAACTTCTCTTTCAACAATTGAAATGCAGACTCCTGTTGTTCTTGCCATACGTACATCTTGCCTTTATGAGTCAATGCGGTCAACGGTCATGCAATCGTAGAGAATCCCTTGATGAATCTCCTATAATAACCAGCTAGACCCAGAAATTATCGGATCTGAGTTGGCGTCTTTGGGTTTGACCAGTTCTTAACCGTTTTAATCTTTGTGGGATCAACTTGAATTCCATCAGCGCCTATTACATGCCCAAGGAATTGTACCTCTTATAACCAAAAGTCACGTTTCGAGAACTTGGCGTACAATTGCTCATCTCTGAGCATCTTCAGTATTGAACGTAGGTGTTGTTCATGCTCTTCCCCGTTCTTGGAATATACAAGAATATCCTCAATGAACACAATGACGAATTTGTCAAGGAATGGCTTACACACACGGTTCATGAGGTCCATGAACAATGCCGGTGCATTCGTCAAACCAAATGGCATCACTGTAAACTCATAATGTCCGTATCGTGTTCGGAATGTTGTTTTTGGAATGTCAGTTTCTTTAACCCTCATTTGGTGATAACCTGATCTCAGATCAATCTTCGAGTAGCCACTGGATCCCTGTAGTTGATCGAATAAGTCATCAATCCTCGACAGTAGATACCGATTCTTGATTGTCAGCTTGTTCAATTCTCTCTAGTCGATACATAGTCTCATGGATCCATCCTTCTTTTTAACGAACTAGACCGAAGCTTCAATTCTAATGTCCTTAGCCATGTAGTTGTCTTCTTGCACTTTCCACATATCAATGCATTATGACCCTGATGTTCTTCACCATTGGGGAGCTCTTCAGCACAGAATATCACAACACACGAGTGTCGATAAAACAATGTTATAGAAATATACTAGCAACGAGTAGTGATGCATAGTAAATAGTATTAAATTGTAGATATTCTAGTAGTGATAGTAATAGGTAGTAGTGAGTAGTGGTACAAGATGACAAGTATGTCCAAGCAGTGTCTTCGTGATGTCAAGCAGTGATAGGAGATGACGAGAAGTGTCGAATGGTGATGATTCGTGACGTGTATACGTGCTATTAATAGGTTATAATAATAATTCATTTTCATAGTGTACGTCTTTAGTTATATAGAGATTATCAAGTTCATATTCTAAGCGGTATATATCAAATTAACTTTCTGTGACTCGCTTCCAATTCCTTATGTCACGATGTCGGACTTCTATATGAGCTGCCGTAATATAATCCCGGTCATTATATTACCCTTGCTCATATTTTCCATTTAACATCACTCCATAAGTTCAAGTTGGCGTGATCAACTTAATCCATTTTAGATCTCGTGTCGTGTGTGTATATACAATTAGTGATGTAGTACGTTTAGTTCAAATCAATATCAGTATAAATGTATGTGTGTGCAGTATATCATATATGAGCTAAACAGACATCTATTCTATACAACATCAAGCAACAGTATAGGCATAGCATATATAGTTTAAGCTAACCTACAGTTATAGTTTAGACCCACGTATGTGCCCTACAGTCAGACACACTAATGCAGCCTAATCCTAGGTAACCGTTACGCTCTGATACCATATGTAATACCCCGTCAGAATCAACTAACGGTGTATTAACTCTTGTCCCACAGTTAACGGTCACGCCCTCTATATGAGACGTTTCTGAAAAGCATTCGCATTAAAGTTTAATAAACAATGTCATTAAATAAATGTACTTCAAAATAGTTTAACAAAAATAACCAATATAAATGACTTTCGAACATTGTTTAAATAAACGAAAAGATTTCAAAATGTGAATGTATTTTATTCTTGAGAAAAATAGTAAATAATGCTGGACTCCACTCCAGTGTATGCAATAAGCAACCAATAAGATATCAGCTAGCGGAAGCAAACCTCTAAGGACCTAAGATAAAAACATGCGAAAAGTCAACAAAATTGTTGAGTGAATCTACAGCTTTAGTAAAACATTTATCGTAAGTTAGGCCACGAGATTTCATTGAAAGCTTCATAAAGCAGTTGAAAAACAATGTTATCTCATCCCAATAGAAAAGTAGTAGGGACTGTAGACTCACCTTGTACACAGTAAATGTTTAGTAAAACAGTACGGTAGCCGGACGATCACAAACGTATAACACAACTAGGGATGGCGCCAGCGGGTAATGGGCACGGGTTCTATATACCCGCGACCCGCCCGTCGGGTTGTTTTTTGCTCGTTGAAACCCGTTACCCGCCCGCGGGTAAAAAAACTTCGCCCATGTCTGTGACCCGCGGATACCCATGACCCGCGGGTAACCCACGGGTAATAATAGTATACAACTTTATTAAATTTCTTTTAGAAAAGTTAAATAATTTTATTAATTATGAACTATATGTGCAAGCTACATGTGTAAAATGACGTGAAAATTATGTTTTATACTTATATTTAATATTATATTTTTAATCATTATTACATTACATGTAAAATCATTTTTAAATTTGTATGTATAAACTCGCGGGTAGATTAAAAAAAGTCTCATAAATTAACGGATCGGGTTTTACCCGCGACAGGTAGTATGTACCCACGACCCGCCCGCAAACCGTCGGCGGGTATAATTTTTTACCCATACCCGTGCCCGCGGGTAGGATTTAATGATTTTACCCGCCCATCATGGATCGGGTACCCGCGGGTCACGGGTTTTTTCTCGCCAATTGCCATCCCTAAACGCAACCTAATCAATTAGATTACCTTAAGTAAGTACATAAGTCACACTCTGTCAACCCATAGTGTACGCGTAGTCCTAGTGCTCAGACTGACTCAACATGTAAGCAAAAGTCAACACAAAGTCAACAAATCCAAGTAAGTCAACAGAAGTCAACCCTTGGTCAAATTGGTAAACCAAAGTCAACTATAACAGTAGGTCATGCAATCTTAGTCAACATGTCAATCCTAGGTCTACTAACATGTTTTAGTTCACGGTTTGTCAAGTACACGTTCACAGTTTATCGTATAACATAGAATTCACGCACACCTTGCAAACAACGAATATAAATCACAACACATAAGTCATGGTAACATGGAAAACTTCAGATCATAAGTGGACTCATAAAAATTTGTAAAAAGTCCAGCCATACCCTCATACGATGCCTACAAGTCATGTTTCAGATAAGGTTGTGTAATTACAAATTCAGCACGCGCAACAGTTTTAGAAAAATTCTCATTTAATATAGAAATATGAAAATGACAAACGACCAATTCAAGATGGCAACAAAAATCCCAAATTATCAGTGGTCAAGATATCTAAGCAAATGGTTTTGCCGATTGGTACAGTTTTGACTTGGAAGCCTGACTTCCTGATGTAAGACCCGAATATTTTTCCTTGTAAATATGTGTGAATGAGTTATTCAAGTTATGGGTTTACGTTGTATATAATTAAAAGACAAAAGAAGCTGAACTGGGCATTTGGCGCGCCGCGCGGCCTTATAGCGCGCCGCGCCATTACGGGCTGACAGCTCACTTTGTTTTTTATCAAGATATTTTGAGGGCATTTTGGTAAAACCACTTAAGGTCCGACTTTAAGGCTTAGATCAGTTGTTGGAGTGTCATTTACTCCATATTCACCCACCTTATCATCTTCTAATCAATTCTAGAGAGAGAGTTAGATTCTAGAGTGAGAGAGCTCAAATTAAGGAAGAAGAAGCTTGAATCGGGTCAAAGTGCAAGCACTAAAGTTGTTCATCTCCTCAATTGCTACGTTTTGATAGTTGTGTTAAGCCCTCAACCTAACTTCCTTGTATTAATTGTTTAAGAGTTAGGGTTTGTGTAGGTGATGAACACTAAGACCCATTTGTTAGTAAATTGGGTGTTTGGGTGAATTTGGGTTATGTTGACTCAAAGATGACTAACTAGGGTTTTTCAAGTATTAATTGTTGTTAATAAACCTTAATTAGTTAGTAATTGCTAGAACACCTATATTATATGTAAATGGGTGTTGTGTGGGTTAGTGGATGACCCAAAATGGGTGTGTTGACCTTAAATGGGTCAAATGGGTCAAAATGGACCTAAGTTAGTAAATGTTTGTGATTAATGCATAAACCTAGTGTTAAAAGATGTTTTAAGACCTAACTTGGCTAATGTTAGGGTTTTGGCAAAAGAGGACCCAATTATGGGTTAGGTGTCTAAATGGGTCAAAATGACTTAGTAGTGGTAAGTGTTGTGAGTTTGACCAACTTGAATGGTTGATTGATTGTATGTGCGTGATAATAGGTGCGTTACCTTGAAGATTCAAGCTTGATTTTACTGATTCACTGAAGGCGTAAGGTGAGTGGAATAATTATGCGTGTATGTATATAATGTATTTATTTGTGTAGAATGGATGTGGCATTGTCGCGTTGTTAAGACACCATGTTCTATGTAACGAGTAGTATTGTCGTGTTGTTTAAGACACTACTCATTGTTTGATTGACATGTGGCATTGTCGCATTGTCTAAGGCACCACATTGTCATGGGAGTGGATGTCGCGTTGTTTAAGACACCACTCATCGTTTTGATTGACATGTGGATTCGTTGCGTTGTTCAAGACTCGACATTATCATGGGGGTGAGTGAGTCGCGTTGTTTAAGACATCACCCGGGGGATTAGTGATTACGCGTTGTTTAAGTAACACTAACAGATGTTATGAACTCCAACAGCCTTTTAAGTACCGTTCCGTTGCTCGATTGGTTAACCATGGTTATAAGAAAGATGTGTTAGCATATTTAATTATGAACTATATGCTATTGGTATTGCTAGCCCCTAATGAATTTGCGGTTATTGGTATATGCTTAATGTTTTGCATGATTGTCGAATTGCTAGCTCGTGTGCGATAATGTGTAAGTGATGCAAGTAAGTAGATTATATATGTATGTGTATAATTATTGCATTCACTAAGCTTTGCTTACCCTCTCGTTGTTTACTATTTTTATAGGTTCGGTTGTGGACAAGGGTAAGGGCATTATCATGGAATAGAGATCCCGCTTTGTTGATTAGGGGACGCTTTTTGGAAGTATTAGTTCTTGGAGTTTGACTGAGACTTGGGTAGTTTAATCCCAAACGCCATGCTCGTAGTGTAGTTTGGTACTTAAACTTTTTGGCGGTCGAAACTCATACTTTGTGTTAAACTCGTAAATTGGCCAATGTGGGCCCGATCATGTAAAACTTGTTTTTATGTTTGAATCGTGTTAGTTTTACATATTTGAAAATGTTGGTGAAAGCGTTCGGTCTAATTATGACGGGAAGTAGTCGATCTTTTTCGCGTTTAAAACTTTTTTGGACAGACCAGTTTGGCGCGCTGCGCGGCCATCTGGCGCGCCGCGCCACATTCTGAACAGGAAATAATTTTTTTTTTCGTATTTTAACGCGGGTTGTTCGTGGTTTGGTTTGGGTCGTTACAAGTGGTATCAGAGCATGGTCTAAGGGATTTAGGCGACTTGAGATAGGTGCCTAGACTTAGACTTTATTGTGTGTACGCTTTATGCGGGACTTGTAGGACTTTGGGCTGGATCGGGAATTGTTAGTACTTTGGTTTATGTTAACTAACCTTGTGCTAATTGTTTTGTGATATGTTTTACAACCATCAAGCGAGATAGACGTTGTACTAGCAAGTTAATGCGACGTGCTCGCGTAATAATGATTAGCTACCATTGTTACGGGCGCAAATCGTGACGAACAAGCAATGTACGACGATTGTTGAGCAACATGGAGTAGTGTGGTGTATATGTATATACATACGTGTTATGTCCTTTTGTTTCGCCGTTTAACCTACTTCGTTTTATAGAATGAAGATGAGAAACGGACACGACACCGATAATGGGGGCACGAGTGAGGACCCCGAGTTCACGGCCAAGGTTGAGGCCATCTTTAAACGTCAAAAGGCGGAATATTTTGAGGAGATTAAGAAGATGTTTCTAGACTCGATTGACGAGCAATTAGTCAATGTAGTCAAAGAGCAAGTCAAGGCCGTTCTTCATGATGATAATGTAGGAAGACGGGACTTTTTCTATAAGAACTTCAAGGATTCTCAACCTCCCACTTTTGAGGGCGAAAGAGATCCTCTTAAAAGTGCCCGTTGGATCTCCGATATGGAGGGGGCTTTCCGTACTTGCGAATGTCCTCTCGATAAGAAAACAAGGTACAGGTCTAGCATGTTAAGGGGCGATGCTAAGTTATGGTGGGACGCGAAAATCCATCTTTATGGTGAAGTGCAATGCATGGACTTCACTTGGGATGAATTGAAGACGGAGTTTTTTGACGAATACCGAACTCCGGCCGATCTTACAAGGCTTAAGGATGAGCTACGTACCTTGAGGCAAGGGTCGATGGATTTAAACACTCTCAAATCCGTGTTTTTGTCCAAGACCCAATTTTGCCCGGAGTATGTCGGGAATGATAAGATGTTGAAAGAAGATTTCTATCGAACCTTGAACGATAGTTATCAAGAAAAGATTAGTGTGAACGTGGTGAAAAGCTTCGATGAGTTGTTTAACATGGCTAAAGGTTTTGAAGCACTTGTGTTGAGAAAGAGTAGTTTTACTTTTGGTAAGAGGAAGTTCGAAGCTACTAGTCATTCGAACAAGAAGAGTAAAGGTGCAACCGAGAGCGTCGGTAGTGTGAAGAAGAGTGCTCCGGGGGAATTTCGTTATTCTTGTCATAATTGTGGGCGAAGGGGGCACATGGCCCGTGATTGCACCAACCCACCTTCTACAACCAAATTTACTTGTTTCAATTGTGGTAAAGAAGGGCACAAGAGGCCCGAGTGTCCCGAGTTGCGCAATGATAATGTTAAGCGGCTAGAGAAGGCGACGGGTACGGCTAGGGGTCGTAATTACTTGATGACGAACGAAGAAGCCAAACAATCCAATGAAGTCGTTTCAGGTACTTTCATGGTTAACTCTAATCAGGCGCGGATACTTTTTGATAGTGGTGCTAATTTGTCTTTCGTGTCTCCAAGATTTGTGCCTAAGTTAAATAAACCGCTAGTAAAGTTAAGCCGCCCGGTAGAAGTTGAAATAGCGGATGGCAAGACGGCGCTAGTGGTTGATGTGTGTAGAAATTGTAATGTTGTGTTTGGTGCCGAAAGTTTTGAAATTGATCTCATCCCGATGACCTTGGGTGATTTTGATGTTGTCGTTGGTATGGATTGGCTCGGTCGTTATAGAGCCGATATTGCATGCCATGATAAGTTTACTCGTGTAAAGACCCTAAGTGGGGGAGAGTTAATTATTCATGGCGATAAGCGAAGGAGACCGGTGCCGATATGCACTTTTGCACGGGCACGTTGTTTCGTTGTTATTGGTGGCATGGCTTTCCTTGCTCATGTTATTGATACTCGTAATGAGCCACCACCCATTCGTGAAATTCCGGTGATTAATGAATTTGAAGACGTTTTTCCGGACGAGTTACCGGGTGTTCCGGCGGAAAGACAAGTTGAATTTCGCATTGAGTTGGTTCCGGGGGCTACCCCCATTGCTAAAACTCCTTATCGTTTAGCACCAACGGAAATGCAAGAGTTGTTAAATCAAATCCAAGAGTTGCTCGAAAAGGGTTTATTCGACCGAGTGCTTCGCCGTGGGGCGCTCCGGTATTGTTCGTAAAGAAGAAGGATGGTAGTATGCGGATGTGCATCGATTATCGGGAGTTGAACAAAGTGACGATCAAGAATCGTTATCTTTTGCCTAGGATTGACGATCTGTTTGACCAACTCCAAGGTGCAATGTATTTCTCTAAAATCGACCTACAGTCCGGCTATCACCAAATGCGGGTCCGTGAGGAAGACATCGAGAAAACGGCTTTTCGAACGCGTTATGGGCATTTTGAATTTGTGGTGATGCCTTTTAGTCTTACGAATGCACCGGAGGCATTCATGGATCTTATGAACCGAGTGTACCAACCTATGTTGGACAAGTCGGTAATAGTGTTCATTGACGACATACTAGTCTACTCGAAAAGTTTGAACGAACATGAACGTCATTTGCGTGAAGTATTGAAGACGTTACGAAAGGAGAAGTTGTATGCAAAGTTCTCTAAATGTGAATTTTGGCTAAGGGAAGTTCAATTCCTTGGCCATATTGTGAACAAAGACGGCATTCAAGTAGATCCGGGGAAGATCGAGACGGTGAAGAGTTGGGGACGACCGACTACGCCTACGGAAATCCGAAGTTTTCTCGGATTGGCCGGTTATTATCGACGGTTTATCCAAGACTTTTCTAAGATTGCTTCTCCATTGACGAAATTGATGAGGAAGAATGCTAAATTTAATTGGGAAAACGAGCAAGAAATTGCTTTTCAATTGTTAAAAGAGAAGTTGTGCCAAGCTCCGGTGTTAGTATTGCCGGAAGATGTGGAAGATATGACGGTTTATTGTGATGCTTCTCTAAACGGGCTCGGGTGTGTTCTTATGCAAAGGGGTAAAGTCATTGCTTATGCCTCTCGACAGTTAAAGGAACAAGAAACGAGATATCCGACTCATGATCTTGAGTTGGCGGCGGTGGTACATGCGTTGAAAATTTGGCGCCATTACTTGTATGGTGTCAAGAGTACGATTTATTCGGATCATAAGAGTTTGAAACATCTCTTTAATCAACGAGATTTGAATTATCGTCAACGTAGGTGGATGGATGTGGTAAAGGATTATGATTGTGAAATACTTTATCATCCAGGCAAGGCGAATGTGGTCGCGGATGCGTTAAGTCAAAAGAGTCATCACCCGGCGTTACGATTGGGATTGTTACGTATGATTATTACTAACGATTTTCTTGAAAAGCTAGGTGTAATTCAAATTGAGGCTTACGTTCACAACAAGCATGAGGAGCGAATTGTGGGGCAATCGGAGTTCATTACTATGGGCTCGCGTGGTTTGTTGTCTTTTCAAGGAAGGGTGTGGGTGCCTAAGATGGGTGATTATCGACAAGTGCTACTTGATGAAGCACATAAGTCAAAGTATTCCATTCACCCGGGCGCGACAAAAATGTATCTTGATTTAAGGAAAGATTATTGGTGGCCGGGCATGAAGCGTGATGTTGTAAAATATGTTGAACAATGTGTTACTTGTTTGCAAGTTAAGACCGAGCACCAAAAGCTGTATGGTAAGTTGCAACCGTTAGAAATCCCGAAATGGAAATGGGATCACATTACCATGGATTTCATTACAAAGTTACCAAAGACGGCGAGAACCCAATTTGATACGATTTGGGTGATAGTTGATCGTTTGACGAAAAGTGCTTTGTTTCTTCCCATTAAAGAAGCGATATCGTCGGAGGCCTTAGCTAAGTTGTTTATCAAGGAAGTGGTCTCGTGACATGGGGTTCCTATATCTATTATTTCGGATCGAGATACCCGTTTCACATCTCGATTTTGGGAAAAATTTCATGAAGATATGGGTACGCAATTAAAGTTGAGCACGGCGTATCATCCTTAAACGGACGATCAAACCGAACGTACGAATCAAACTTTGGAAGATATGTTACGGGCGTGCATTATTGATTTCGGTGGTAGTTGGGATGAGCACTTGCCTTTGGTGGAATTCTCGTACAATAATAGTTATCACACTAGTATCGGGATGCCACCTTATGAGATGCTTTATGGGCGTAGGTGTCGAACTCCAATTTGTTGGGGTGAAGTGGGTCAAGGGGAAATCGGGAGTACCGATTTGGTTTTGGAGACGAATAACAAGATTGATATTATTCGGGATCATCTGAAGAAGGCTCAAGATAGACAAAAATTCGTATGCCGATAAACGTAGACGAATGATCGAATTTCAAGAAGGCGACATGGTAATGCTTAAGGTTTCGCCATGGAAGGGTATTATCCGATTTCGAAAACGGGGAAAGGTAGCTCCTCGATTTATTGGGCCATTCAAAGTTTTAGCTCGTGTTGGTGAAGTTGCATATCGATTGGAATTACCCGAAGAACTTGCGGGGATCCATAACACATTTCATGTTTCCCACCTCCGTAAGTGTCTTGCGGATGATTCTTCGTGGATGCCATTAGACGAAATCGAGCTAAACAACAAGTTGGAATATGTTGAAGAGCCGATTGCTATACTTGATGAGAAAGTGAAAATGTTGCGTAACAAGGAGGTGAGGACCTTTAAGGTTCAATGGCGTCGTAGTAAAGGTTCTGAGTTTACATGGGAACCCGAGGAATTTGTGTTGGTTTATCTTCCCGCTTGTCACGCGGCATGGATCGCGAGGACGCGATCCGATGTAAGTGGGGGAGAGTTGTAAGACCCGAATATTTTTCCTTGTAAATATGTGTGAATGAGTTATTCAAGTTGTGGGGTTTACGTTGTATATAATTAAAAGACAAAAGAATCTGAACTGGGCATTTGGCGCGCCGCGCGGCCTTATGGCGCGCCGCGCCATTACGGGCTGACAGCTCACTTTGTTTTTTATCAAGATATTTTGAGGGCATTTTGGTAAAACCACTTAAGGTCCGACTTTAAGGCTTGGATCAGTTGTTGGAGTGTCATTTACTCCATATTCACCCACCTTATCATCTTCCAATCAATTCTAGAAAGAGTTAGATTCTAGAGTGAGAGAGTTCAAATTAAGGAAGAAGAAGCTCGAATGGGGTCAAAGTGCAAGCACTAAAGTTGTTCATATCCTCAATTGCTACGTTTTGATAGTTGTGGTAAGCCCTAAACCTAACTTCCTTGTATTAATTGTTTAAGAGTTAGGGTTTGTGTAGGTGATGAACACTAAGACCCATTTGTTAGTAAATTGGGTGTTTGGGTGAATTTGGGTTATGTTGACTCAAAGATGACTAACTAGGGTTTTTCAAGTATTAATTGTTGTTAATAAACCTTAATTAGTTAGTAATTGCTAGAACACCTATATTATATGTAAATGGGTGTTGTGTGGGTTAGTGGATGACCCGAAATGGGTGTGTTGACCTTAAATGGGTCAAATGGGTCAAAATGGACCTAAGTTAGTAAATGTTTGTGATTAATACATAAACCTAGTGTTAAAAGATGTTTTAAGACCTAACTTGGCTAATGTTAGGGTTTTGGCAAAAGAGGACCCAATTATGGGTTAGGTGTCCAAATGGGTCAAAATGACTTAGTAGTGGTAAGTGTTGTGAGTTTGACCAACTTGAATGGTTGATTGATTGTATGTGCGTGATAATAGGTGCGTTACCTTGAAGATTCAAGCTTGATTTTATTGATTCACCAAAGGCGTAAGGTGAGTGGAATAATTATGCGTGTATGTATATAATGTATTTATTTGTGTAGAATGGATGTGGCATTGTCGCGTTGTTAAGACACCACGTTCTATGTAACGAGTAGTATTGCCGCGTTTTTTAAGACACAACTCATTGTTTGATTGACATGTGGCATTGTCGCGTTGTCTAAGGCACCACATTGTCATGGGAGTGGATGTCGCGTTGTTTAAGACACCACTCATCGTTTTGATTGACATGTGGATTCGTCGCGTTGTTCAAGACGCCACATTGTCATGGGGGTGAGTGAGTCGCGTTGTTTAAGACATCACCCAGGGGATTAGTGATTACGCGTCGTTTAAGTAACACTAACGGATGTTATGAACTCCAACGGCCTTTTAAGTACCGTTCCCTTGCTCGATTGGTTAACCATGGTTATAAGAATGATGTGTTAGCATATTTAATTATGAACTATATGCTATTGGTATTGCTAGCCCCTTATGAATTTGCGGTTATTGGTATATGCTTAATGTTTTGCATGATTGTCGAATTGCTAGCACGTGTGCGATAATGTGTAAGTGATGCAAGTAAGTAGATTATATATGTATGTGTATAATTATTGCATTCACTAAGCTTTGCTTACCCTCTCGTTGTTTACTATTTTTATAGGTTCGGTTGTGGACAAGGGTAAGGGCATTATCATGGAATAGAAATCCCGCTTTGTTGATTAGGGGACGCTTTTTGGAAGTATTAGTTCTTGGAGTTTGACCGAGACTTGGGTAGTTTAATCCCAAACGCCATGCTCGTAGTGTAGTTTGGTACTTAAACTTTTTGGCGGTCGAAACTCATACTTTGTGTTAAACTCGTAAATCGGTCAATGTGGGCCCCATCATGTAAAACTTGTTTTTATGTTTGAATCGTGTTAGTTTTACATATTTGAAAATGTTGGTGAAAGCGTTCAGTCTAATTATGACGGGAAGTAGTCGATCTTTTTCGCGTTTAAAACTTTTTTGGACAGACCAGTTTGGCGCGCCGCGCCGCCATCTGGCGCGCCTCGCCACATGCTGAACAGGAAATATTTTTTTTATTTCGTATTTTAACGCGGGTTGTTCGTGGTTTGGTTTGGGTCGTTACAAGTGGTATCTGAGCATGGTCTAAGGGATTTAGGCGACTTGAGATAGGTGCCTAGACTTAGACTTTATTGTGTGTACGCTTTATGCGGGACTTGTAGGACTTTGGGCCGGATCGGGAATTGTTAGTACTTTGGTTTATGTTAACTAACCTCGTGCTAATTGTTTTGTGATATGTTTTACAACCATCAAGCGAGTTAGACGTTGTACTAGCAAGTTAATGCGACGTGCTCGCGTAATAATGATTAGCTACCATTGTTACGGGCGCAAATCGTGACGAATAAGCAATGTACGATGATTGTTGAGCAACATGGAGTAGTGTGGTGTATATGTATATACATACGTGTTATGTCCTTTTGTTTCGCCGTTTAACCTACTTCGTTTAATAGAATGAAGATGAGAAACGGACACGACACCGATAATGGGGGCACGAGTAAGGACCCCGAGTTCACGGCCAAGGTTGAGGCCATCTTTAAACGTCAAAAGGAGGAATATTTTGAGGAGATTAAGAAGATGTTTCTAGACTCGATTGACGAGCAATTAGTCAATGTAGTCAAAGAGCAAGTCAAGGCCGTTCTTCATGATGATAATGTAGGAAGACGGGACTTTTTCTATAAGAACTTCAAGGATTCTCAACCTCCCACTTTTGAGGGCGAAAGAGATCCTCTTAAAAGTGCCCGTTGGATCTCCGATATGGAGGGGGCTTTCCGTACTTGCGAATGTCCTCTCATTAAGAAAACAAGGTACAGGTCTAGCATGTTAAGGGGCGATGCTAAGTTATGGTGGGACGCAAAAATCCATCTTTATGGTGAAGTGCAATGCATGGACTTCACTTGGGATGAATTCAAGACGGAGTTTTTCGACGAATACCGAACTCCAGCCGATCTTACAAGGCTTAAGGACGAGCTACGTACCTTGAGGCAAGGGTCGATGGATTTGAACACTCTCAAATCCGTGTTTTTGTCCAAGACCCAATTTTGCCCGGAGTATGTCGGGAATGATAAGATGTTGAAAGAAGATTTCTATCGAACCTTGAACGATAGTTATCAAGAAAAGATTAGTGTGAACGTGGTGAAAAGCTTCGATGAGTTGTTTAACATGGCTAAAGGTTTTGAAGCACTTGTGTTGAGAAAGAGTAGTTTTACTTTTGGTAAGAGGAAGTTCGAAGCTACTAGTCATTCGAACAAGAAGAGTAAAGGTGCAACCGAGAGCGTCGGTAGTGTGAAGAAGAGTGCTCCGGGGGAATTTCGTTATTCTTGTCATAATTGTGGGCGAAGGGGGCACATGGCCCGTGATTGCACCAACCCACCTTCTACAACCAAATTTACTTGTTTCAATTGTGGTAAAGAAGGGCACAAGAGGCCCGAGTGTCCCGAGTTGCGCAATGATAATGTCAAGCGGCTAGAGAAGGCGGCGTGTACGGCTAGGGGTCGTAATTACTTGATGATGAACGAAGAAGCCAAACCATCCAATGAAGTCGTTTCAGGTACTTTCATGGTTAACTCTAATCCGGCGCGGATACTTTTTGATAGTGGTGCTAATTTGTCTTTCGTGTCTCCAAGATTTGTGCCTAAGTTAAATAAACCGCTAGTAAAGTTAAGCCGTCCGATAGAAGTTGAAATAGCGGATGGCAAGACGGCGCTAGTGGTTGATGTGTGTAGAAATTGTAATGTTGTGTTTGGTGCCGAAAGTTTTGAAATTGATCTCATCCCGATGACCTTGGGCGATTTTGATGTTGTCATTGGTATGGATTGGCTCGATCGTTATAGAGCCGATATTGTATGCCATGATAAGTTTATTCCTGTAAAGACCCCAAGTGGGGGAGAGTTAATTATTCATGGCGATAAGCGAAGGAGACCGGTGCCGATATGCACTTTTGCACGGGCACGTTGTTTCGTTGTTATTGGTGACATGGCTTTCCTTGCTCATGTTGTTGATACTCGTAATGAGCCACCACCCATTCGTGAAATTCCGGTGATTAATGAATTTGAAGACGTTTTTTCGGACGAGTTACCGGGTGTTCCGGCGGAAAGACAAGTTGAATTTCGCATTGAGTTGGTTCCAGGGGCTACCCCCATTGCTAAAACTCCTTATCGTTTAGCACCGACGGAAATGCAAGAGTTGTTAAATCAAATCCAAGAGTTGCTCGAAATGGGTTTTATTCGACCGAGTGCTTCGCCGTGGGGCGCTCCGGTATTGTTCGTAAAGAAGAAGGATGATAGTATGCGGATGTGCATCGATTATCGGGAGTTGAACAAAGTGACGATCAAGAATCGTTATCCTTTGCCTAGGATTGACGATCTGTTTGACCAACTCCAAGGTGCAATGTATTTCTCTAAAATCGACCTACAGTCCGGCTATCACCAAATGCGGGTCCGTGAGGAAGACATCGAGAAAACGGCTTTTCGAACGCGTTATGGGCATTTTGAATTTGTGGTGATGCCTTTTGGTCTTACGAATGCACCGGAGGCATTCATGGATCTTATGAACCGAGTGTACCAACCTATGTTGGACAAGTCAGTAATAGTGTTCATTGACGACATACTAGTCTACTCGAAAAGTTTGAACGAACATGAATGTCATTTGCGTAAAGTATTGAAGACGTTACGAAAGGAGAAGTTGTATGCAAAGTTCTCCAAATGTGAATTTTGGCTAAGGGAAGTTCAATTCCTTGGCCATATTGTGAACAAAGACGGCATTCAAGTAGATCCGGGGAAGATCGAGACGGTGAAGAGTTGGGGATGACCGACTACGCCTACGGAAATCCGAAGTTTTCTCGGATTGGCCGGTTATTATCGACGGTTTATCCAAGACTTTTCTAAGATTGCTTCTCCATTGACGAAATTGATGAGGAAGAATGCTAAATTTAATTGGGAAAACGAGCAAGAAATTGCTTTTCAATTGTTAAAAGAGAAGTTGTGCCAAGCTCCGGTGTTAGTATTGCCGGAAGATGTGGAAGATATGACGGTTTATTGTGATGCTTCTCTAAACGGGCTCGGGTGTGTTCTTATGCAAAGGGGTAAAGTCATCGCTTATGCCTCTCGACAGTTAAAGGAACAAGAAACGAGATATCCGACTCATGATCTTGAGTTGGCGGCGGTGGTACATGCGTTGAAAATTTGGCGCCATTACTTGTATGGTGTCAAGAGTACGATTTATTCGGATCATAAGAGTTTGAAACATCTCTTTAATAAACGAGATTTGAATTATCGTCAACGTAGGTGGATGGATGTGGTAAAGGATTATGATTGTGAAATACTTTATCATCCAGGCAAGGCGAATGTGGTCGCGGATGCGTTAAGTCGAAAGAGTCATCACCCGGCGTTACGATTGGGATTGTTACGTATGATTATTACTAACGATTTTCTTGAAAAGCTAGGTGTAATTCAAATTGAGGCTTACGTTCACAACAAGCATGAGGAGCGAATTGTGGGGCAATCGGAGTTCATTACTATGGGCTCGCGTGGTTTGTTGTCTTTTCAAGGAAGGGTGTGGGTGCCTAAGATGGGTGATTATCGACAAGTGTTACTTGATGAAGCACATAAGTCAAAGTATTCCATTCACCCGGGCGCGACGAAAATGTATCTTGATTTAAGGAAAGATTATTGGTGGCCGGGCATGAAGCGTGATGTTGTAAAATATGTTGAACAATGTGTTACTTGTTTGCAAGTTAAGGCCGAGCACCAAAAGCCGTATGGTAAGTTGCAACCGTTAGAAATCTCGAAATGGAAATGGGAGCACATTACCATGGATTTCATTACAAAGTTACCAAAGACGGCGAGAACCCAATTTGATACGAATTGGGTGATAGTTGATCGTTTGACAAAAAGTGCTTTGTTTCTTCCCATTAAAGAAGCGATATTGTCGGAGGCCTTAGCTAAGTTGTTTATCAAGGAAGTGGTCTCGTGACATGGGGTTCCTATATCTATTATTTCGGATCGAGATACCCGTTTCACATCTCGATTTTGGGAAAAATTTCATGAAGATATGGGTACGCAATTAAAGTTGAGCACGGTGTATCATCCTTAAACGGACGATCAAACCGAACGTACGAATCAAACTTTGGAAGATATGTTACGGGCGTGCATTATTGATTTCGGTGGTAGTTGGGATGAGCACTTGCCTTTGGTGGAATTCTCGTACAATAATAGTTATCACACTAGTATCGGGATGCCACCTTATGAGATGCTTTATGGGCGTAGGTGTCGAACTCCAATTTGTTGGGGTGAAGTGGGTCAAGGGGAAATCGGTAGTACCGATTTGGTTTTGGAGACGAATAACAAGATTGATATTATTCGGGATCATCTGAAGAAGGCTCAAGATATACAAAAATTCGTATGCCGATAAACGTAGACGAACGATCGAATTTCAAGAAGGCGACATGGTAATGCTTAAGGTTTCACCATGGAAGGGTATTATCCGATTTCGAAAACGGGGAAAGTTAGCTCCTCGATTTATTGGGCCATTCAAAGTTTTAGCTCGTGTTGGTGAAGTTGCATATCGATTGGAATTACCCGAAGAACTTGCGGGGATCCATAACACATTTCATATTTCCCACCTCCGTAAGTGTCTTGCGGATGATTCTTCGTGGATGCCATTAGACGAAATCGAGCTAAACAACAAGTTGGAATATGTTGAAGAGCCGATTGCTATACTTGATGAGAAAGTGAAAATGTTGCGTAACAAGGAGGTGAGGACCTTTAAGGTTCAATGGCGTCGTAGTAAAGGTTCCGAGTTTACATGGGAACCCGAGGAATTTGTGTTGGTTTATCTTCCCGCTTGTCACGCGGCATGGATCGCGAGGACGCGATCCGATGTAAGTGGGGAAGAGTTGTAAGACCCGAATATTTTTCCTTGTAAATATGTGTGAATGTGTTATTCAAGTTGTGGGGTTTACGTTATATATAATTAAAAGACAAAAGAAGCTGAATTGGGCATTTGGCGCGCCGCGCGGCCTTATGGCGCGCCGCGCCATTACGGGCTGACAGCTCACTTTGTTTTTTATCAAGATATTTTGAGGGCATTTTGGTAAAACCACTTAAGGTCCGACTTTAAGGCTTGGATCAGTTGTTGGAGTGTCATTTACTCCATATTCACCCACCTTATCATCTTTCAATCAATTCTAGAGAGAGTTAGATTCTAGAGTGAGAGAGTTCAAATTAAGGAAGAAGAAGCTCGAATGGGGTCAAAGTGCAAGCACTAAAGTTATTCATCTCCTCAATTGCTACGTTTTGATAGTTGTGGTAAGCCCTAAACCTAACTTCCTTGTATTAATTGTTTAAGAGTTAGGGTTTGTGTAGGTGATGAACACTAAGACCCATTTGTTAGTAAATTGGGTGTTTGGGTGAATTTGGGTTATGTTGACTCAAAGATGACTAACTAGGGTTTTTCAAGTATTAATTGTTGTTAATAAACCTTAATTAGTTAGTAATTGCTAGAACACCTATATTATATGTAAATGGGTGTTGTGTGGGTTAGTGGATGACCCGAAATGGGTGTGTTGACCTTAAATGGGTCAAATGGGTCAAAATGGACCTAAGTTAGTAAATGTTTGTGATTAATGCATAAACCTAGTGTTAAAAGATGTTTTAAGACCTAACTTGGCTAATGTTAGGGTTTTGGCAAAAGAGGACCCAATTATGGGTTAGGTGTCCAAATGGGTCAAAATGACTTAGTAGTGGTAAGTGTTGTGACTCACAACACTTACCACTACTAAGTCATTTTGACCCATTTAGACACCTAACCCATAATTGGGTCCTCTTTTGCCAAAACCCTAACATTAGCCAAGTTAGGTCTTAAAACATCTTTTAACACTAGGTTTATGCATTAATCACAAACATTTACAACTTGTGAGTTTGACCAACTTGAATGGTTGATTGATTGTATGTGCGTGATAATAGGTGCGTTACCTTGAAGATTCAAGCTTGATTTTATTGATTCACCGAAGGCGTAAGGTGAGTGGAATAATTATGTGTGTATGTATATAATGTATTTATTTGTGTAGAATGGATGTGGCATTGTCGCGTTGTTAAGACACCACGTTCTATGTAACGAGTAGTATTGTCACGTTATTTAAGACACTACTCATTGTTTGATTGACATGTGGCATTGTCGCGTTGTCTAAGGCACCACATTGTCATGGGAGTGGATGTCGCGTTGTTTAAGACACCACTCATCGTTTTGATTGACATGTAGATTCGTCGCGTTGTTCAAGATGTCACATTGTCATGGGGGTGAGTGAGTCGCGTTGTTTAAGACATCACCCAGGGGATTAGTGATTACGCGTCGTTTAAGTAACACTAACGGATGTTATGAACTCCAACGGCCTTTTAAGTACCGTTCCCTTGCTCGATTGGTTAACCATGGTTATAAGAATGATGTGTTAGCATATTTAATTATGAACTATATGCTATTGGTATTGCTAGCCCCTTATGAATTTGCGGTTATTGGTATATGCTTAATGTTTTGCATGATTGTCGAATTGCTAGCTCGTGTGCGATAATGTGTAAGTGATGCAAGTAAGTAGATTATATATGTATGTGTATAATTATTGCATTCACTAAGCTTTGCTTACCCTCTCGTTGTTTACTATTTTTATAGGTTCGGTTGTGGACAAGGGTAAGGGTATTATCATGGAATAGAGATCCCGCTTTATGATTAGGGGACGCTTTTTGGAAGTATTAGTTCTTGGAGTTTAACCGAGACTTGGGTAGTTTAATCCCAAACGCCATGCTCGTAGTGTAGTTTGGTACTTAAACTTTTTGGCGGTCGAAACTCATACTTTGTGTTAAACTCGTAAATCGGTCAATGTGGGCCCCATCATGTAAAACTTGTTTTTATGTTTGAATCGTGTTAGTTTTACATATTTGAAAATGTTGGTGAAAGCGTTCGGTCTAATTATGACGGGAAGTAGTCGATCTTTTTCGCGTTTAAAACTTTTTTGGACAGACCAGTTTGGCGCGCCGCGCCGCCATCTGGCACGCCGCGCCACATGCTGAACAGAAAATATTTTTTTTTTATTTCGTATTTTAACGCGGGTTGTTCGTGGTTTGGTTTGGGTCGTTACACCTGATTTGGACAGCACTCAGACCTATCACCTTGCGACACATAAAACACATAGCACTTAAAGTCTTTAGGCGTTGCCATACAACTGAAATGTGTTTGTTTACATCCAATTAACAACATACCAGAAGGTCAAGGTCTCAAACATTTTCTAGTTCATGTTAGGTCAATTTGAATGCATATGAAATCAGTTTCAGACCAATATGAGTTACCAATATTCGTTTAATCATATCGAGAGCAATACATAACCGTTTTACATGATTCTTAAGTCTAACATGAGTGATTTTTAACAAAGAATCCAATGGTTAGCAAATCAAGTACTCATTCATAAAGCACAAACACCATAAAATTCGTATTACATGCAAAACCCTAGCAAAACTTCAATTAAGCATAACTTGAGCTATACTTAACGAAATCATGCGATTCTTTCGAGCAGACTTATTCATTTTTCGAGGCCAATCCATCTAGATACATTAAATTAACAGTAGATAAACTCATCTCATCAGATTCATAGCAAAAGAATTCGGTTTTCATTCAAAATCACAAATCGAACAAATTAACGCATGCAATCATAATCAAACACGAAGATCTGAGCACTATGCCCTTGTACACTATGTAATTGATAAAAAACATATCTAAAAGAATTAGGGATAATGATTTTATACCTCAAAAACTTAAATTGTATACACCAATGCGTAGAGGATGAAACAAGGAGCAACTTTGAAGCACAAGACTTGATCTAATTTTTAGTTGATGATGGTGTTTTTGGGGTGGTGCTAGTCGATGACACAAAGAGGGAGAGGGAGAGAAGCCAGTTGATTGGGTCTAGGTTAGAATCTGTAGTTTAATTTTACTAGTTATATTTGTTTAGGGCCTCATTAAAACCCATAAGCTAACACTTAAGCCCAAAACAACAAATAAATGGGGTGGTGATGGTGGGTTCGGCTGATGGGGCCCACATGGGTGATACTGGGCTCGTTTAGTTAAATACTTGTATGTGTGTGGTCCGTTTCGAGTGCCGTTAACCGTACCTGGTTCCCGGAACGTTATTCGGTCATTAAAACGCAATCCACCGGGTTTAATTTATTAATTACATAATAAATAAATAATTTTTCTCAAAGTTAATAATTATTAAAAATAAATATTTTTATTAAAAAGCGTGTTCCGTAATCTGAAAGGTTTTCTATGCGGTTATCGTAACTGTGTCATTTTCTATATCTTTCGTTATTCGAAACAAGTTTATCAATTAATATCATCATATTAATTCATGTAATCTTCCAAGCTCAAGTATGCATTTAAATCAGTTAAACACATAAAGTTCTATGTAATCACCGTTAAATAATTAACAGACAAGAAACGATAGTAACGGGAAAAGTAGGGTTGTTACATGTAAAGCTCGTTTTGTTCAAGTTTTCAATTTAGATATGAACTTAAGAGAATTAGAGGCTTATAGAATTCATCCCCAACATTAAACGAAGTAATTTGCATATGCCTTAAGCTTCCCGTTTCCATCTTCTTATGTGTCATCACTGAACAATCTCAACTCACATGTCTTCAAGTGAGGGATCAATGGTATCAATGGTTTTATTGTTTGGTATGCACTAGTTCCATGTAAGGTATTCACAGTAGTATGTGGTATAAATTTGTTATTTTCATCATGTTTTTCCACCACCACATGTTCTTCCTGTTTTAACTTCCTCGTCACTATTTGCACGTCATAATAATGTCTATTCGACACTTCTATTATAGAGCATTGCCACTACATTTATGTCAAGGTGTATACTATGGGTCGCAGTGATGGCACAAATTTTTTCGCAAGTTTTTCATCCAACATGTCTTCTTTTTACTACCTCTTATTCGGATACATTTATCTGTTCATTTGCAGTTCGTTGTATAGTTTGTACTGAGAATCATTTGGTCACTAGCTTGCGGTATACTCATTGAATCAACTGTATTAGGCAACTATTATATATATATATATATATATATATATATATATATATATATATATATATATATATATATATATATATATATATATATATATATAGGGTTATCATCAATACGGAAACACTTTTTTGGGGGGAAGTGGGGAAGTAGTTTTTTCCTTATTTTTAGAATTTTTTTTCAGACATCAAGTTTAGGTGAAAATATGAACATTTAAAAAAGACACTTTGTGATGAATATTATTATTTATGGGGGAAAACGATCGAAGAAATAATTCATAACATTCATCAGGAATAATGTTATTCCAAATAATATTTTTGGAACGTTGTTTTCTTTCATCTTATATGAAGTTTTTTTTCCAAAATTTAGCTCGATTTAGAATTTAGGGTTTAGTTCCTAAACCCAAAACCCAAAACTCTAAACTCTAAACCGTTCGTGTTAAAAATTCAATCTAAGCCCTAATTTCTAAACCCTAAACCCTAATTTCTAAACCCTAAACCCTAATTTTTAAACTCTAATAGCTAAACCCTAATTTTGAACCATAATTTCTAAACCCTAATTACTAAACCCTAATTTTTAAACCCTACAAAAAACTTAGAAGCATAATATTACTCTTGATGCATGTTTTTATTTTTTTTCTTCGAGCATTTTCTCGCCAAAATAATAACATGCATCACAAAGTGTCTATTTTAAATGTTCATATTTTCATGTAATCTTGATGCCTGGAAAAAAAATCGTAAAAAATGAAAAAAATGAAAAAAAACTACTTCCCTCACTTCCCCCCAAAAAAGTGTTTTCCTATTGATTAAATCTCTCTCTCTCTCTCTCTCTATATATATATATATATATATATATATATATATATATATATATATATATATATATATATACAAGGTTGCAAAATTCGCTATTCGGGGATTAATCGGTCAGGACTTTGGAAGGATTAATAGACAATTTGGGGATTAATCAGATTGTACTTTATGCTTTTTAATATTAAATTTCAAAAATTATATGTGTATTTATAGAAGAAAATCATAAACATAAACATAAACTTTAACATAATTGTTTAAATTTGTTCGTTTTGTTTAAAAACTATAAATTTCTAGCTTAAATACATGTTAAAATACTGACCAAATTTGACTTTAACCGACTTTGATTATCAAATTCGATTTTGATCTATCAATTGATGTTGGTCGATTAATTAAATGGATTTTGGAAAATCGAAACGGTTTACTCTTAAAAATGATTGACGGAAGGTGGAAGTAATTTTTTTTTTTAATTTTTACAAACATTAAGATCATATGAAAATATGAACATCTAAAAATGACACTTTTTGATAAATGTTACTACCTCCATCCCATCACAAGTGTCCACATTTCTATTATGAAATATTTCATTTCAAGTGTCCACTTTGTATTTCAACCAATGAGAAGGGCTATATATAGCCTATTATGTTACACAAACCTATTTAAACACATAATATTAATATACAAAATACATATGTAACAGTCATGAATTATCAATAGATTTTAGAAATCAATCCTGTAACGACCCAAAAATATATTTGAGAAAACACTAGGAGCGTCGCTCCTATGTTCATGAGCGCCGCTCCTGGACGGGGAAAAGAATGGGTCTTCTGATTTAAATTGTAAAATATGAAGGGCACTTTGGTCTTTTCACATATGATCGTATATAAGCCTTGGACCAAATCTAGATCTCACTTTTCAACTCATCTTTCACCTACACAAACACTTTCACCCACTTTTAGAGAGAGAAACCCAATTGTGAGAGAGAAAGCTCAAATCAAAGAGGAAGAAGCTTGAATCGAATCATAGTGCGAGTGTTAAAGTTGTTCATCTAACCTCTAGCTACGTGGTGATAGTGTTGGTAAGTCTTAACTCCGTGTTTTTAGTTTTAATTAATTGATGGCTAGGGTTTGTTCATTTGAGACTTGTAAGACCCATTTGGGGGTTAAATGGGTAAATTTGGGTGAAATTGGTATATGGAAACCCTAGGGTTTGCAATCTAGGGTTTGATCTTGTGGGTTGGTGTTTGTAAGTATTAATTGTGTTGTTAGAACACTAATATATTTGTGTAACGGTGAAAGGTTGTTAATGGGTGCAAGTTTGACCAATTTGTGAGTCTTGATGTTAAAATGGGTCAAATGGGTAATGGTTGACCTAGTTGGGTAAGATGGGTATGAAATCCCCTAAGTTGGTGTTAGTAGACCTTAATCACTAGCTTTTAGTGATTTATGATGAGTCCTGGCCATTAATGGGCGACTTTGGTGTAAATGGATCATTTAATGCATTTGGGTCATTAAATGCACAAATGTTAAATGTTGGTGTCTAGTCCAACTAGTCACGTATTGAATGTGTACTTAATGTATTAGGTACATTGCTTTGAAGCTTGTGGATTGTAAAATTGTCACCTAGGCGATAAGGTGAGTGGAATGATTATATGCGTATGTATATAATGTATTTATTTGTATGCTATGGTATGAACCAAAGATCCGGTAGTGCCATAGTATGTGCGATTGTGCTATGATGTGAACCAAAGAGCCGGTAGCATCGTAGAACATGTGTTGTAGTGTGAACCAAACAGCCGATAGCACTTAGAGCGAGTATGACTCCGGTTGTGATGTGAACCAAAGAGCCGGTAGCGTCATAACCGATGTGTATGGTGTGAACCAAAGAGCCGGTAGCACCATGACACGAGTATGGTTAGCCATGGTTGTGTGTTGTATTTGTAGCATATTGTATTATGTTGATTATATGCTATTGTTTATGCTAGTTGTGGTTTTGGAGATTTTAGCTTCATATTTGAGATGGTAGGCTAATTATATTGCTAGCATGTATGCGGTATGTGAGTAAGTGTTTGCAAGTAGGTATATTATATATGTATGTGTATAATTATTGCATTCACTAAGCGTTATGCTTACCCTCTCGTTGTTTACCTCTTTATAGGCTCCGACGTGGACAAGGGTAAGGGCGTTCGTTTGGATTAGAGATCTTCCACTTTAGTTATGATAGTAGACGCTTTTGGATTTTGGTCTAATGTTTGGGTAGTTTAGCCCCAAACCATGCTCGGGTGTTGTTTGGTTTAAAACTATCATTTAATGGGTCGAACTTGTAAACATTTTATTAAAGGCCTTTGTGCCTCTTTATGTAGACATTAAACTTGTTGTCTTTTGAGTCCCATTAAACTTATGTTTGGGTCTTGGGGTTGTGATTTGGGTTTTGGTTAGATGGGTTGGTTGAACACTTAGCAAAATTCGAGTTTGCATCAGTTCAGGTCCAAAAGCGCCGCTCCTGAGGTCAAAAGCGCCGCTCTTGGGCAGTTGTTTGTAGTCTTTTTGATCAGATGGCAAAAGCGCCGCTTTTGCCTATAGAAGCGCCGCTTTTGGGTGACAAAGCGCCGCTTTTGGGTTGTTAAAAAAAATTTAATCGGTATTTAATTAAACGGTTTGGAGTCGTTACAAGTGGTATCAGAGAATGGTGTAAGGGATTTAGGCGACTTGAGATAGGTGCCTAGACTTAGACTTTATTGTGTATGCGCTTTATGCGGGACTTGCAGGAGACGGGTCGGACCGGGGATTGGTTAGTGCCTAGGTTTAGGTGAACTAACTATGCGCTAATTATTTTGTGTTGTATTTAGCAATCATCAAGCGAGATAGACGTTGTACTAGCGAGTTAATGCGATGTGCTCGCGTAACAATGATTAGCTACCATTGTTACGGGTTCAAATCGTGTCAAACGAGTGATGTACGATGATTGTTGAGCAAGATGGGGCGGTGAGGTGTATATGAATGTGTTGTCTTGTCCTTTCGTTTCATTGTTTAACCTATTTCTGTTTTATAGTATGAAGACGAGTAACGGACCCGAGAACAATGACGGGGGTACGAGTGAGGACATCGAGTTTACGTCCAAGGTTGAGGCCATTATGCAAAGGCGTCATGCGGACTTTTTAGAGGACGTTAAGAAGATGTTCTTGGATTCGATTGATGAGCAAGTAGTCAATCTAGTCAAGGAACAAGTTAAGATTGTTCTTCAAGAGGATAACATTGGAAGGAGAGACTTCCACTATAAAAATTTCAAAGATGCTCAACCTCCTACCTTTAAGGGTGAACGAGACCCACTCAAGAGTGCTCGTTGGATCTCCGATATGGAGGGGGCTTTTCGTACTAGTGAGTGCCCTCTCGATAAAAGGACGAGGTATGGTAGTAGCATGATGAGAGGTGATGCCAAGTTGTGGTGGGATGCGAAAATCCGACTTTATGGCGAAGAACAAAGTATGAGTTTGACGTGGGACGAGTTTAAAGCGGAATTTTTCAAGGAGTACCGAACTTCGGCCGATCTTTCGAGGCTCTAAGACGAGTTGCGTACCTTGAAGCAAGGGTCGATGGATTTGAACACTCTCAAGTCCACTTTCTTATCAAAGACCCAATTTTTCCCGGAGTATGTAGGGAATGACCACATGTTGAAAGAAGATTTCTATCGAACCTTGAATGATAACTATCAAGAAAGGATTAGTAGGAATTCGGCAAAAATGTTTGATGAGTTGTTTGATATCGCTAAGGGTTTTGAGTCGCTTGCTCCGAGAAAGAGTGACTTCACCTTTGGCAAACGAAAATTTGAAGCTACTAGCCACTCGAACAAGAAGAGTAGGAGTGGGACCGAGAGCATCGGTAGTGTGAAGAAGGGGACTTCTAAGGGTTTTGGACCCACGTGTTATAATTGTGGGCGACAAGGGCACATGGCCCGTGATTGTACGAACTCATCTTCCAACAAAATTGTTTGTTTTAATTGTAATAAAGAGGGGCACCGAAGGACGGAATGTCCCGATTTGAGGAATGATCAAGTAAAGAAGCTAGAAAAGGCGGCAGGGACGGCAAGGGGATGAAATTACTTAATGACCCATGATGAGGCCAAGCAATCAAACGAAGTTGTCTCAGGTATTTTCATGGTTAACTCTAATCCTGCAAGGATACTATCTGATAGCGGTGCTAATTTATCGTTTGTGACTCCACATTTTGTGTCTAAGCTTGATAAACCACTAGCTAAGTTAAGTCATCCGGTAGAAGTTGAAATAGAGGATGGTAAGACGGTGCTAGGGGTTGATATTTGTAATGATTGTGATATTGTGTTTGGTACTGAAACCTTTAAAATTGATCTTATCCCGATGACTTTGGGTGAATTCGATATTGTCATTGGTATGGATTGGCTCGATCGTTATAGGGCCGATATTGCATGCCCTGAAAAATCTATTCGTGTGAAGACCCCTATTGGAGGAGAGTTAATTATTCACGACGAGAGATGAAGAAGACTTGTGCCATTATGCACCTATGCACAGGCACGACGTTTTCTTGTTAGTGGTGGCATGGATTTTCTTGCCCATGTAGATGATACTCGTGAAGAGCCATCATCCATTCGTGAAATTCTGGTGATTAGTGAATTCGAAGACGTTTTTCCGGATGAATTACCGGGTGTTCTGGCGGAAAGACAAGTTGAATTTCGCATTGAGTTAGTTCCAGGTGCTACTCCCATTGCTAAAACTCCTTATCGTTTAGCACCAACGGAAATTCAAGAGTTGTTAAATCAAACCCAAGAGTTGCCTGAAAAGGATTTTATTCGACCGAGTGCTTCACCATGGAGCACTCTGGTTTTATTCGTGAATAAGAAGGATGGTAGTATGCGGATGTGTATCGATTATCGGGAGTTGAATAAAGTGACGATCAAGAATCGTTATCCATTTCCTCAGATCGACGACTTGTTTGATCAACTCCAAGGCGCGACTTATTTTTCTAAAATTGACTTACGGTCCAGCTATCACCAAATGCGGGTCCGTGAGGAATATATTGAGAAAACGGCTTTTCGAACGCGTTACGGGCATTATGAGTTTGTAGTTATGCCTTTCGGTCTTACGAATGCACCGGCGGCATTCATGGATCTTATGAACCGAGTGTGCTAACCTATGTTGGACAAGTCAGTAATTGTGTTCATTGACGATATACTTGTCTATTTAAAAAGTATGAAAGAACATGAACGTCATTTGCGTGAAGTAGTGAAGACGTTGCGAAAGGATAAGTTGTATGCTAAATTCTCCAAATGTGAATTTTGGCTAAGGGAAGTTCAATTCCTTGGTCATATTGTTAATAAAGAGGGGATTCAAGTAGATCCGGGAAAGATTGAGACGGTAAAGAGTTGGAGACGATCGACTACGCCTACGGAAATCCGAAGTTTTCTCGGATTGGCCGGTTATTATCGTCGGTTTATCCAAGATTTTTCTAAAATCGCTTCTCCATTGACGAAGTTGACGAGGAAGAACACGAGATTTAATTGGGAAAACGAGCAAGAAATTGCTTTTCAATTGTTAAAAGAGAAGTTGTCTCAAGCTCCAGTGTTAGTGTTGCAGGAAGGGGTAGAAGACATGCCGGTTTATTGTGATCTTTAAATGGGCTCGAGTGTGTTCTAATGCAAAGAGGTAGAGTCATCGCTTATGCCTCTCGACAACTGAAAGAACACGAAAAGAGATACCCGATTCATGATCTTGAAGTGGCGGCGATTGTTCATGCGTTGAAAATTTGGCGCCATTACTTGTACGGCGTCAAGTGTACGATTTATTCGGATCACAAGAGCTTAAAACATCTTTTTGATCAACGAGATTTGAATTATCGTCAACGTAGATGGATGGATGTGGTAAAAGACTATGATTGTGAAATCTTATATCATCCGGGCAAGGCGAATGTGGTCGCGGATGCGTTAAGTCGAAAGAGTCAACATCCGGCGATACGAGTAGGATCGTTACGCATGATTATTACAAACAATTTTCTTGTAAAGCTTGGGGAGATTCAAATTGAAGCTTTTGTTAATAATAAACATGAAGAACGAATCGTGGGACAAACGGAGTCTATTACTTTAGGTCCGCATGGATTGTTGTCCTTCCAAGGACAGGTGTTGGTGCCTAAAATGGCTGATTACCGACGAGTGCTACTTGATGAAGCACATAAGTCAAAGTATTCCATTCACCCGGGCGCGACAAAAATGTATCTTGATTTGAAAAAAGAATATTGGTGGCCGGGCATGAAACGTGATGTTGTTAAGTATGTTGAACAATGTGTCATGTGTTTGCAAGTTAAGGCCGAGCACCAAAAGCCGTATGGTAAGTTACAACTGTTGGAAGTCCCGAAATGGAAATGGGAGCACATTACCATGGATTTCATTACAAAGTTACCAAAGACGGCGAGAACCCAATTTGATATGATTTAGGTGATAGTTGATTGGTTGACGAAGAGTGCTTTGTTTCTTCCCATTCGGGAAAAAATATCGTCGGAGACTTTGTCTAAGTTGTTTATCAAAGAGGTGATATCGAGACACAGGGCTCCTATATCTATTATTTCAGATCGGGATACTCATTTCACATCTCGGTTTTGGAATAAGTTTCATGAAGATATGGGTACACAATTGAGGATGAGCACGGCGTACCATCCTCAAACGGACGATCCAACCGAACGTACGAATCAAACATTGGAGGATATGTTACGAGCGTGTATTATTGATTTCGATGGTAGTTGGGATGAGCACTTACCTTTGGTGGAATTCTCGTACAATAATAGTTATCATACTAGTATCGGGATGCCACCTTATGAGATGCTTTATCGGCGAAGTTGTCGAACTCCGATTTGTTGGGGTGAAGTGGGTCAAAGAGAAATCGAGAGTACCGATTTGGTTTTAGAGACGAATAGTAAGATTGAGATGAGTCGGGCTCGACTAAAGGCGGCTCAAGATAGACAAAATTCGTATGTCGATAAACGAAGGTGACCGATTGAGTTCCAAGAAGGTGATATGGTGATGCTTAAGGTTTCACCGTGGAAGGGTGTTATTCGGTTTCGAAAACGGGGAAAGTTAGCTCCTCGGTTTATTGGGCCTTTCAAAATTTTGGCTCGTGTTAGTGAAGTTGCTTATAGATTAGAGTTACCCGAAGAGCTTGCGGGGATTCATAACACATTCCATGTTTCCCACCTCCTTTAAGTGTCTTGCGGATGACTCGGCGTGGGTACCGTTGGACGAGATTTCCTTGAACAACAAGTTAGAATATGTTGAGGAACCGATTGCCATTTTTGATGAGAAACTTAAATTGTTGCGTAACAAGGAGGTAAGGACTTTTAAAGTCCAATGGCGTCATCGAAAGGTTTCCGAGTTTACATGGAAATCCGAAGAGTTTGTTATAGTGTATCTTCCTGCTTGTCATGTGGCTTGGATCGCGAGGACGCGCTCTGATTCAAGTGCGGGAGAGTTGTAACGACCCAAAAATATTTTTGAGAAAACACTAGGAGCGCCACTCCTGGACGGGGAAAAGAATGGGTCTTCTAATTTAAATTGTAAAATATGAAGGGCACTTTGGTCTTTTCACATATGATCGTATATAAGCCTTGGACCAGATCTAGATCTCACTTTTCAACTCATCTTTCACCTACACAAACACTTTCATCCACTTTTAGAGAGAGAAACCCAATTGTGAGAGAGAAAGCTCAAATCAAAGAGGAAGAAGCTTGAATCGAGTCATAGTGCGAGTGTTAAAGTTGTTCATCTAACCTCTAGCTACGTTGTGATAGTGTTGGTAAGTCTTAACTCTGTGTTTTTAGTTTTAATTAATTGATGGCTAGGGTTTGTTCATTTGAGACTTGTAAGACCCATTTGGGGGTTAAATGGGTAAATTTGGGTGAAATTGGTATATGGAAACCCTAGGGTTTGCAATCTAGGGTTTGATCTTGTGGGTTGGTGTTTGTAAGTATTAATTGTGTTGTTAGAACACTAATATATTTGTGTAACGGTGAAAGGTTGTTAATGGGTGCAAGTTTGACCAATTTGTGAGTCTTGATGTTAAAATGGGTCAAATGGGTAATGGTTGACCTAGTTGGGTAAGATGGGTATGAAATCCCCTAAGTTGGTGTTAGTAGACCTTAATCACTAGCTTTTAGTGATTTATGATGAGTCCTGGCCATTAATGGGTGACTTTGGTGTAAATGAATCATTTAATGCATTTGGGTCATTAAATGCACAAATGTTAAATGTTGGTGTCTAGTCCAACTAGTCGCGTATTGAATGTGTACTTAATGTATTAGGTACATTGCTTTGAAGCTTGCGGATTGTAAAATTGTCAACTAGGCGATAAGGTGAGTGGAATGATTATATGCGTATGTATATAATGTATTTATTTGTATGCTATGGTATGAACCAAAGAGCCAATAGTGCCATAGTATGTGCGATTGTGCTATGATGTAAACCAAAGAGCCGGTAGCATCGTAGTACGTGTGTTGTAGTGTGAACCAAAGAGCTGGTAGCACTTAGAGCGAGTATGACTCTGGTTGTGATGTGAACCAAAGAGCCGGTAGCGTCATAACCGATGCGTATGGTGTGAACCAAAGAGACGGTAGCACCATGATGCGAGTATGGTTAACCATGGTTGTGTGTTGTATTTGTAGCATATTGTATTATGTCGATTATATGCTATTGTTTATGCTAGTTGTGGTTTTGGAGATTTTAGCTTCATATTTGAGATGGTAGGCTAATTATACTGCTAGCATGTATGCGGTATGTGAGTAAGTGTTTGCAAGTAGGTATATTATATATGTATGTTTATAATTATTGCATTCACTAAGCGTTATGCTTACCCTTTCGTTGTTTACCTCTTTATAGGCTCCGGCGTGGACAAGGGTAAGGTCGTTCGTTTGGATTAGAGATCTTCCACTTTAGTTGAAACAACCCAACCCAAATAACAAATATATATATATATATATATATATATATATATATATATATATATATATATATATATATATATATATATATATATATATAATAACCATTTATGCGCCACTCAAACGGTTACATGAAATGAACCATTTCTTACTAAACGTTTAATCATCCAAAGTTTACATACTTGGCACGTAGGCCATTAACCAAATGTAATACAAGTTCGACCTTAATATGATAGTTTTATACCAAACGAAAAACGAGCATGGTTTGGGATTAAACGACCCAAAACAAATGGCCAACTTCCAAAAGCTCCACCTAGCAACCAACATAGAAAATCTAATGCCCAACAACCCCTTTCCCTCTTTCCGCCCCTGCATCTAAAAAGTAAACAACGAGAGGGGTAAGCTAGCGCTTAGTGAGTGCAATAAGTATACACATGCATATATAATATACCTACTTGCAATCATCTACTCACATACCACAAACATGCTAGCAATATAATATTAGCATACGAACTCCAAATATAACGCTAATAACCTCCATTACCGCAACTAGCATAAAATCAATAGCATATGCTCCAAGTATAATATGCTACACTACAATACATACACAAACTATATGGTTAACCATACACACGTCATGGTGCTACCAGCTCCATGATTCACACCATACGTAATGCTATGACGCTACCGGCTCCGTGGTTCACGTCATTACGCATTCGAGTCATACTTTTTTATAGTGCTACCGGCTCCGTGGTTCACACTTCAGTGTTACCGGCTCTGTGGTTCACACCTCATTTTATAGTGCTACCTGCTCCGTGGTTCACACTTTGATGCTACCGGCTCCGTAGTTCACATCACAACACATGCACCATGATGATACCGGCTCCGTGGTTCACATCATAGCACACTCGCACATACTATGGCACTCCCGGCTCCGTGGGTCATGCCATAGCATACAAATAAATATACTATATACATACATGCATAAATATCCCACTCACCTTAATGCCAAGGTGATGATTATAATTCGAAAGCTTCAAACGAAGTACCTAATACATTAAGTATCCAAATCAACATACGAACTTGTGGAACTAACCACCAATACTTAACTCTTGAGCATTTAATGACCCAATTGCATTAAATGACCCATTTACACCAAAACCGCCCATTAATGGCCAAGACTCATCATAATTCACTAAAAGCTAGTAATTTAAGTCTACTAGTAGCAACTAACACCATTTATGGGTATTTCATGCCCATCTCACCCAACTAGGTCAACCCTTTCTTATTCGACCCATTTTAACACTTAGACCTACCAATTTGGTCAAACTTGGACCCATTAACAATCTTTCATCAATAAACAAGTGTATTGGTGATTTAATAACACCATTGACACTTACAAACACCACACCCATGACCAAACCCTAGATTACAAGTCTTAGGGTTTCCACACCCCAATTTATTCCAAGTTCACCCATTAAACCCCCAAATGGGTCTTACAAGACTCAAATGACCAAACCCTAGCCATAAATTTACTAAAATTCAAAACATGGAGTTAAGACATGCCAATACTATCAAGTCGTAGCTAAGAACGGGGAGAACAAATTTCTTATTTGCTCCAAAGATCGAATCATAATTCTTCACCTTCAAATCTCAATTTAGATCTAAGTGGGTTTTGTGTTTTGGAAGAGAAAATGGAAAGAAAAGAGAAAAGAAAATGAAGGATTGAGATAAGTGGTTGATATTTGAGCTACAATCTGACACAAACACGAAAAGATGAAAATACCCTTGGAACACCCCTTTTAAAATCAGAAACACGGATCAGCACACCAGTAAGGTCGCGGCGCGACCCCCTTTGCCGCGGCGCGGCATTTAACATAAAATTCGAGTTGTTTAATCTGGTTCCTGACTCTTGATTCGCGTTATATGTCGCGGCGAGGAGGTGCCCGCCGCGACGCGGCCCAACGCCCACTTTTGACCAGCTTTTGGTTTACAAACCCAAATGTCATAACCCGACTCGTACACCCCATTTTAGCTTCGCATAACCACTTAAACTACACGTATACATCCATACGCGTATATATATATATATATATACATTTATATATTTCATATATATATATATATATATATATATATATATATATATATATATATATATATATATATATATATATATATATATATATATATATATATATATATATATCAACTAACACTATAAATCATTTAGTCACATAAGCAAACAAACAATAGACGTTCTAACGATCAAATACGTACCTTAAGACATGTAAGGAGAAAACGAGATGTTACATTAGTTATGATAGTGGACGCTTTTGGATTTTGGTCTAATGTTTGGGTAGTTTAGCCCTAAACCATGCTCGGGTGTTGTTTGGTTTAAAACTATCATTTAATGGGTCAAACTTGTAAACATTTTAGTAAAGGCCTTTGTGCCTCTTTATGTAGATATTAAACTTGTATTTTGAGTCCCATTAAACTTATGTTTGGGTCTTGGGGTTGTGAATTGCGTTGTGGTTAGATGGGTTGGTTTAACACTTAGCAAAATTCGAGTTTGCATCAGTTCAGGTCCAAAATCGCCGCTCCTGAGGTCAAAAGCGCCGCTCTTGGGCAGTTGTTTGTAGTCTTTTTGATCAGACGGCAAACGCGCCGCTTTTGCCTATAGAAGCGCCGCTTTTGGGTTGTTAAAAAAAAAATTAATCGGTATTTAATTAAACGGTTTGGAGTCGTTACAAAACCGTTTAGATTTTGTATATTAACTAGTCCGGCTCCGGCCAGCGCGATGCGGCGAGGGCTTTTGGCCTGTGTATTCATATTTAACGTAGCGTTGTGTATTTATCGAGGGGAAAACGGCTCATGTCTTAAGCGCCGTTTTAGATGTAGCGCCGTTTTAGATGTCATTGTCTTAAGCGTTTTTTAAAAAGTGTCCATTTCGAACGTAGTTAGTTTCATTTTGTTCATAAAATTTTTTCGAGTTTAACGGTGCTGTCGGAAAAATTTAACTTGAGGCGAACAGAAAGATACGGGCTGTCGTTGTGTTAAGCGTTTTTTAAAAAGTGTCCGTTTCGCGTATAGTTAGTCCCGGTGGGTTCGTGAGACTTTTTTGAGTTGAACGATGGTCTCGGAAAAATTTAACTCGCACCGAGCGAGAAGATCGGGCCCGTTATAAATCCGGGGGGAATTAGTTTATTTCATTTTAATAAAATTATATGTTTACACTTTCTACCCCTGAAAAAGTGTAAACCTGAGGGGTTGTTGTGTAAATTGAGTCGAAGTTGAGGGACCGATTGTAGTGTGAACGCAAACTCAAAACTACAATCGGAAACAACTGAATCTACACATTTGTTCATGGCTTTTAGTATATAAGGGTTAATAATGTCGCACAGTTTTTATGATTATAAATCTATGTCTTATTTTGTCTCTGCTTATACATTTATTAAAGCAAAATAGATAACATACACTCCTATATAGGGAGGGCATCAGGTCCGGTTTGAGTCGGGTTTAGGTAATCCCAGATCCGAACTCGATTAAAAAAACCCGTAGTAGTTAATAATAAAATTATAACTAAATTAATTAAATAATTAAGTTATTAATTTACTAATTAATATTATTAATAAAAATGAACTTTTAAAATTTCTCAATATCACGGGCTCTTAAACTCAAAAGAATAATTGTTTGAAAAAATTAATTAATTTTGCACCATTATTTTATACAGCGTGCAACGTACGGGCTCTAAAACGTATTACAACAAAATTGCAAAGTAATTTTTAACTATTTTGTAAACTACCGTGTAATACACGGACTCCATACACTAACTATATTTATTTTTTATTTTTTTGAAAAGCCAACAATTTTATTAAAAAAAGAGAGATACAATCAGGACGTCTAATGGACATATTACTAACACCGACAACTAAGCAACTTACAATCTAAAACTCGATAGAGACAACTATATTCTATGGATTACACGACTTATATTAACAATATGGTTGGTTAATTGAGGGTAGGAAAAAGCCTTCAACCATCGGTTACTACAAAGGAGGATCAACTTGCAAAAACAAGCCGGATTAGAACTCGAAAAACAGTGATGATCTAACCAACGACAAAGCAATCGAGCCTAAATCCACTTAGACCCCACTAAGTAAAAATTTGACGGGATCCGGCATAAAAAATTGTGACACTGCTAAATTTTTTATTTTTTTTAAAACGTGGCGGAAGCATTAATATTAATTAACCATTACAATAACATAAACATATTTAATTACATATTCAAATCATTTGACAGCTAACATTAAACAATGATTCTAGTGTCACGTGATATTACAACCAAAATCAGTTTTAAAGGAAAAGACACACCAGAGTTTCTTCATAGTCAAACATAACATCACCGTGCCCGTCTTCTCCCCAAAATACATCACCTACAAAAGCTAATAACCTGCAGGGAGAGGATGGAGGGGAATTAGCACGAAGCTAAGTGAGTACGACTAACTACATGCAATAGTATACAGGAATCGTTATATTAATCATGTCACAAAGGCTAACACACAAACATCACCCAAGTGCCATCTACAGAGACTCTGGCAGCTCGGCCAAACCATTAACCGCCAGCTGATCAGACTGGGGCTTACCAGAAGTTCCTCCACCACCGTATGTATATATATAATCCACACGCGATGGACGCGTCATTCACATATATATACACCTCGATTGTCTAGGCTACGACATGAGGAACCCAACCCGCATGTTGATCTCTCCTACCGAGGCTATCACACAATAGGGACGCAATAGGCTCCAGCAGACAAGCATCAACTAACATGCAGTCATCACAACATACTAACTAACTGTATCAGTAAGTATATCTAACAAGCATGGCAATCATAATATAACATGCTACTATATACTATTTACTCCAGTTAGTCCCACTCACCAATTACCAGTAACGAACTCAAATATTCTACTACTGAGCGGCTTCTTAATCCTTATCACCTAAACATAAGGCAAATCAAGTTAGTTACTGTCTATTAACACCAAATAATACATTACAGCAATTTTTGTATCAAAAAGCGTCCGCTAAAACATTTCTACTTAACACTTATGCATTTTCAAAATTTACATCCGGATCATCAATATACAAACGGGCAGCATAACGGCTAAAAATCAACACTTAGTAAAATATTTCACTATAAAGACCATCGATCGATCATCAGAGACGGTCGGCCGATCGTCACTACACCATCGATCGATGGACTTCACTATCGGTCGATCGGTAAAATTACTACCGTTGGTTGAAGGACTCACACCATCAGTCGATGGTCTAGTCCATCGGCCGATCGCCAGACACCATCGGTCGATGGTCAAGGACCATTGGCCGAGGGTAGTTCATCTGCAGCAACAGCTACCAAAGTGACGGGTTTCACACCAAACTAACCAATTCTTGCTCTAGAGCTCGATTATGACCTCAAAACTGACCAAATCGAAGACACTAAACATGTAGAAACATAAACCCACAAAATATAGACTCAAACAACATCAAATCTAACCATTTTGACCCAAATTACTCACTTTGTAAAACTTTACACAAAAACCCAAATTTCTCAAAGATTAAAGCATGAAATGTTTTGATTCTTACCTTGATAGACTCAGTAAATCTCAAAGAACAAGATAATAAGAAAGATTCGAGCTCAAGAATAAGGATTTGAGATTAGGGTTTGATTAGGTGAAGGAGATGAAGGTACGGTGTTTGGGAATAATCTGGAAGATTGGAGAAAATGGGCAGCACTAGTCAACATATTTGGGTTTAATTCTCACACTGTGCAACACACGGGTATTTATCAGTTATCTGATATCTTTCATATGACATTTGGTAACCCAAACTAAGTCCAAATTAAATAAACAAACCTGTTCTGTGACCCTTGTCATAAACTGGTCCTAACCACATCACTAAATAATAACAAACATTAAATAAAAATAAAAGCATATAATAACACAACACAAACTTAAGGGTAATTTAGTAATCTTTGTAGTGACCCGAACTTTTCCATGTTTATATATATTAATTGAGATTGATATTTACATGATTAAATGTTTCCAACATGTTAAGCAATCAAACTTGTTAAGACTTGATTAATTGAAATATGTTTCATATAGACAATTGACCACCCAAGTTGACCGGTGATTCACGAACGTTAAAACTTGTAAAAACTATATGATGACATATATATGGATATATATACATATATATATATATATATATATATATATATATATATATATATATATATAATATATATATATATATATATATATATATATATATATATATATATATATATATATATATATATATATATAGTTAACATGATACTATGATAAGTAAACATATCATTAAGTATATTAACAATGAACTACATATGTAAAAACAAGACTACTAACTTAATTATTTTTAAACGAGACATATATGTAACGATTATCGTTGTAAAGACATTTAATGTATATATATCATATTAAGAGATATTCATACATGATAATATCATGATAATATAATAATTTAAAATCTCATTTGATATTATAAACATTTGGTTAACAACATTTAACAAGATCGTTAACCTAAAGGTTTCAAAACAACACTTACATGTAACGACTAACGATGACTTAACGACTCAGTTAAAATGTATATACATGTAGTGTTTTAATATTTATTTATACACTTTTGAAAGACTTCAATACACTTATCAAAATACTTCTACTTAACAAAAATGCTTACAATTACATCCTCGTTCAGTTTCATCAATAATTCTACTCGTATGCACCCGTATTCGTACTCGTACAATACACAGCTTTTAGATGTTTGTACTATTGGTATATACACTCCAATGATCAGCTCTTAGCAGCCCATGTGAGTCACCTAACACATGTGGGAACCATCATTTGGCAACTAGCATGAAATATCTCATAAAATTACAAAAATATGAGTAATCATTCATGACTTATTTACATGAAAACAAAATTACATATCCTTTATATCTAATCCATACACCAACGACCAAAAACACCTACAAACACTTTCATTCTTCAATTTTCTTCATCTAATTGATCTCTCTCAAGTTCTATCTTCAAGTTCTAAGTGTTCTTCATATATTCTACAAGTTCTAGTTACATAAAATCAAGAATACTTTCAAGTTTGCTAGCTCACTTCCAATCTTGTAAGGTGATCATCCAACCTCAAGAAATCTTTGTTTCTTACAGTAGGTTATCATTCTAATACAAGGTAATAATCATATTCAAACTTTGGTTCAATTTCTATAACTATAACAATCTTATTTCAAGTGATGATCTTACTTGAACTTGTTTTCGTGTCATGATTCTGCTTCAAGAACTTCGAGCCATCCAAGGATCCGTTGAAGCTAGATCCATTTTTCTCTTTTCCAGTAGGTTTATCCAAGGAACTTAAGGTAGTAATGATGTTCATAACATGATTCGATTCATACATATAAAGCTATCTTATTCAAAGGTTTAAACTTGTAATCACTAGAACATTTTTTTTTGAAAAGCGTAATCACTAGAACATAGTTTAGTTAATTCTAAACTTTTTCGCAAACAAAAGTTAATCCTTCTAACTTGACTTTTAAAATCAACTAAACACATGTTCTATATCTATATGATATGCTAACTTAATGATTTAAAACCTGGAGACACGAAAAAACACCGTAAAACCGGATTTACGCCGTCGTAGTAACACCGCGGGCTGTTTTGGGTTAGTTAATTAAAAACTATGATAAACTTTGATTTAAAAGTTGTTATTCTGAGAAAATGATTTTTATTATGAACATGAAACTATATCCAAAAATTATGGTTAAACTCAAAGTGGAAGTATGTTTTCTAAAATGGTCATCTAGACGTCGTTCTTTCGACTGAAATGACTACCTTTACAAAAACGACTTGTAACTTATTTTTCTGACAATAAACCTATACTTTTTCTATTTAGATTCATAAAATAGAGTTCAATATGAAACCATTGCAATTTGATTCACTCAAAATGGATTTAAAATGAAGAAGTTATGGGTAAAACAAGATTGGATAATTTTTCTCATTTTAGCTACGTGAAAATTGGTAACAAATCTATTCTAACCATAACTTAATCAACTTGTATTGTATATTATGTAATCTTGAGATACCATAGACACGTATACAATGTTTCGACCTATCATGTCGACACATCTATATATATTTCGGAACAACCATAGACACTCTATATGTGAATGTTGGAGTTAGCTATACAGGGTTGAGGTTGATTCCAAAATATATATAGTGTGAGTTGTGATCAATACTGAGATACGTATACACTGGGTCGTGGATTGATTCAAGATAATATTTATCGATTTATTTCTGTACATCTAACTGTGGACAACTAGTTGTAGGTTACTAACGAGGACAGCTGACTTAATAAACTTAAAACATCAAAATATATTAAAAGTGTTGTAAATATATTTTGAACATACTTTGATATATATGTATATATTGTTATAGGTTCGTGAATCAACCAGTGGCCAAGTCTTACTTCCCGACGAAGTAAAAATCTGTGAACGTGAGTTATAGTCCCACTTTTAAAATCTAATATTTTTGGGATGAGAATACATGCAGGTTTTATAAATGATTAACAAAATAGACACAAGTACGTGAAACTACATTCTATGGTTGAATTATCGAAATCGAATATGCCCCTTTTTATTAAGTTTGGTAATCTAAGAATTAGGGAACAGACACCCTAATTGACGCGAATCCTAAAGATAGATCTATTGGGCCTAACAAACCCCATCCAAAGTACCAGATGCTTTAGTACTTCGAAATTTATATCATATCCGAAGGGTGTCCCGGAATGATGGGGATATTCTTATATATGCATCTTGTTATTGTCGGTTACCAGGTGTTCACCATATGAATGATTTTTATCTCTATGTATGGGATGTGTATTGAAATATGAAATCTTGTGGTCTATTATTATGATTCGATATATATAGGTTAAACCTATAACTCACCAACATTTTTGTTGACGTTTTAAGCATGTTTATTCTCAGGTGATTATTAAGAGCTTCCGCTATCGCATACTTAAATAAGGACGAGATTTGGAGTCCATGCTTGTATGATATTGTGTAAAAACTGCATTCAAGAAACTTATTTTGTTGTAACATATTTGTATTGTAAACCATTATGTAATGGTCGTGTGTAAACGGGATATTTTAGATTATCATTATTTGATAATCTACGTAAAGCTTTTTAAACCTTTATTGATGAAATAAAGGTTATGGTTTGTTTTAAAATGAATGCGGTCTTTGAAAAACGTCTCATATAGAGGTCAAAACCTCGCAACGAAATCAATTAATATGGAACGTTTTTAATCAATAAGAACGGGACATTTCAGTTGGTATCCGAGCGTTGGTCTTAGAGAACCAGAATTTTGCATTAGTGTGTCTTATCGAGTTTGTTAGGATGCATTAGTGAGTCTGGACTTCGACCGTGTTTATTTGAAAAATGATTGCTTAACAAATTTTGTTGGAAACTATATATTTTTAACATGTGAATATTATGTGATATATTAATCTCTTAACGCGTTTGATATTATGTGATAGATGTCTACCTCTAGAACAAGTCCCATTGACTCACCTAATAATAATGAAGAGTCAAATGTAAATTGGAATGATTCGTGGACTGATTCACAAGTTCCCGAAGAGGAACCGGAAGAAGAGTCGGAACCGAATGAAGAATCGGAACCGGAAGAAGAATCGGAACCGGATGAAGAAATAGAACCGGTGGGGGAAATAATAAAACGGTTAAGTAAAAGAAAATCCTCAACCAACCGACCAAGGTTAATTATGGTCAATGGTGTTTCCGCCAAGGAAGCAAAATATTGGGAGGATTACCAATTCTCCGATGAATCGGATTCCGACGAGAATTCCGATGATGTTATAGAAATTACCCCAACTGAATTTAAAAAGACAAAAGAAAATAATAAGGGAAAGGGCATAAAAATAGAGAAATCTAATTCCAATCCCGATGAACTTTATATGTATCGTCAACCCCCGAAGTCCTTAAGTTGTAACAATGACCCGGGAACCTCTAAACCACCAGGTTTTTCTAAACCAATGTGGAAAATAACGGCTCGTATTAGGGGAACATCATATATCCCTAGAAACTTGGCAAAACGAACCAAAACCGAAGAAGAAGAAACAAGCGAGTCGGAATAAGATAGTTGTATTCGTGTGGTGTAATATATGTAATATAGTGTGCTTATGCTTTATGATATATGTAAAAATTACTTGTATTAATAAGTATTTTTTTTTATGAATCTAACTCTTGTCTATTTTACAGTATAAAAACACAAAATGGATAGACAACCCAATATTTTAAGAGACTTACCCGGAGACATGATTGATGAAATCTTGTCTAGAGTCGGTCAGAATTCTTCGACACAACTATTTAAGGCGAGATCAGTTTGTAAGACATTCGAAGAACGTTCCAAGAATGCCTTGGTTTATAAAAGGGTTTCGTTCGAAAGATGGGGGATATCACATTGGGAAATCCATAAGTTACGATGTGTTTACTTTGACGCATATATTGCGGGGAACCCAAATGCTATTTTACGCAATGGGTTAAGAAATTATTTTGACTCAATATATCCGAATATTGGACTTCGTGATTTAGAAAAAGCGGCTAACATGCAACATAAAGAAGCATGTTATGCTTACGGATTAGTAATGTTCGCTTCTCACCAAAGTGAGAACAAGAACATCGGGCTACAACTATTAAACAAAACGTTCCCACAAGTGACGGAGTCGGTAATTGGGGTAAGAAATGAGGTTTTTAGATTGTTACGGGACTATTGGACATTACGTAACCCTCGTCCCTTTGACGACGTTACAACACGCTGTCTTATCAACGGCCATAACGGTTATGTTCCACAAGACCAAGGATGGGAAGTAATCCTAGTAAAACCAGAATGCATGACTTGTTTCTGGACGTATGAATTACGTGTCTTTATTGCCTTTGCTGAACGACTTGTGTACTAGCTAGAATTATCTTCACAACTATCTTGTATCAAAGTTATTGTGTGCTATATTTCATGCTTTATGTAAAATAAGCGGTATTGTAAGTTTGTAAAATATTGTATAAAAGTTTGAACGCGAAATATTATTATAATCAGTTTTTCATATAGAATTGTAGTAGTTGAATTGTATATTAGCTACTAAGTATGAACTTAACGGGTAGGTACTACCCGAATTTAAACTTATAAAACGCTAATATGAAGAAAAAGCTTTTATAAATGAGTTCATATTATGCTACGAAATACTATTAACTACTCTTAATATTCTGTATGATTAACTTGTTCCATTTGATAATTTTGAAGGAAATGGCACCGACTACTCGACACACCGTGAATATGAATGAAGAGGAATTCCGTACTTTTCTAGCTTCAAACATAGCCGCAGTACAGGCTGCGCTACATACCAACAATAACCTTGGATCTAGCAGTACAGGAAATCGTGTAGGATGCACCTACAAAGAATTCACTGCCTGCAAACCTTTGGAATTTGATGGAACCGAAGGACCGATCGGATTGAAACGGTGGACCGAGAAGGTCGAATCGGTATTTGCCATAAGTAAGTGTACTGAAGAGGACAAAGTGAAGTACGCTACGCATACCTTCACAGGTTCTGCGTTAACATGGTGGAATACCTATCTAGAGCAAGTGGGACAAGACGATGCGTACGCACTACCGTGGTCAGCATTCAAGCACTTGATGAACGAGAAGTACCGTCCCAGAACCGAGGTCAATAAGCTCAAGACAGAACTTAGAGGGTTACGAACCCAAGGATTTGATATTACCACGTACGAAAGACGATTAACAGAATTGTGCCTATTGTGTCCGGGAGCATTCGAAGATGAGGAAGAGAAGATCGACGCGTTTGTGAAAGGATTACCGGAAAGAATCCAAGAAGATATAAGTTCACACGAGCCCGCCTCCATACAACAGGCATGTAGAATGGCTCACAAACTAGTGAACCAGATTGAAGAAAGAATTAAAGAACAGACGGCTGAAGAGGCCAATGTGAAGCAAGTCAAAAGAAAGTTGGAGGAAAACGGTGATAAGAATCACCAATACAACAACAACAACAACAACAATTACAATAATAATCGCAACAATTATTCCAACAATCGCAACATCAATCGCAACTACAATAAACGGCCCAACAACAACAACAACAACAACAACAACAGCAACTACAACAATCATCCCAATAACAATAATAACCGCAACAACAACAACAATCAGAAGCAGCTATGCCAAAGGTGTGAAAAGTATCACTCGGGGTTCTGCACCAAATTTACTGTGACGACCCGGAAATTTCCGACCAAATTTAAACTTAATTTTTATATGAATTCGACATGATAAGCAAAGTCTGTAATTATGAGTCTCAAAACTCGTGAACTAATTTCATGGATTCATTTAACCTTTGACTGATCCCAACGATTCACAAAAAAGTGTGTGTAAATAAATATGTATATATATATATATATATATGATAATTAAGTTGTTATATAAAATATATATATATATATATATATATATATATATATATATATATATATATATATATATATATATATATATATATATATATAACTGGTTAAATAAATGCAGATATTTATATATTTGGAAACACAGTGATTTACACATAAACACATATACAGCCTTATACGTATTCCTGTTTCCAATTACTATCGTTCTGTTAAAGTTGTTGAATTAAATTATGAATCTGTCAATTTCATGACTCAAGCAATTCCAAAATCGGTTGAATGTAAACATCACCTTTAATTTTTTTTTTTTTTTGTCTATCTAATACATGAGCTTGTACTCCTTGTCCACTTGATTGAAAGATTCGACCTCAAATGTCAATATGAAATAAAAATTGATTATATCATGTGTACTATCTACAATTATTTGATTCTCATCATTTATACAGCTAATTCACAACTGCAACTTATAATCTCCTATTTCTCTTGAGATCACAATCACAACCGAGAACAACACCACTACCTTTATAGCACCCTTATCAAATTCTTCTTCAATTAATCAATAACTTAACAACTTGCCAACTTACTGTTTACTGCATTCATCATGAACAACCTAAACAACAATACACTTATATGTTCTGTTTAAGTTTGAACCAAAACATCATGAACCATCAAACAATTTCCATGTTACTGCTGCTATACCTACAACTTGTTCCATTTCATGTTGTCACGATATCACTCCAAATAAAACCACCACAGACTGCTAAAACCATCGCTATAACATTAAAATTTTTCTTTCCTTTTCTTCACTTCTTCTTTTTCTATTTTATCGGTTGTCTTGGTTATCTTCTGTTACAGTTGCCTGCCTCACTTCTGCCATTTTTTTTTTTCTGTTTCTTGTTTCCTTACAAACCCAATAAACCACCCAACCGACACCTTTGTCTCTCCCTTCTATGGTCATTATGTTTATTATTAATATCATTATTATTATTATGAAAATTACTATTATTATTAATTTTATGAACATTATAATAATAATTATTATTATTATCATCATTATTATTTTTAACATTAAGATTATTATTTTTACCATTATTATTATTACTATCATCATTTATATTACTAATATTACTACTAGTATTATTATTTTTACAACAAATATTCTCTATATAAAAATATATTTATGTATACTAATATTACATAATATTATGTTTTAACTAATATAATATTAATTATATTGATATAACGTTAATTAAATATATATTAAATAAGCATTTTAATATAATATAAGTATTAACAAAATTATATATAAATATTAATCTTAATACATAACGAGATATATACAAATTTGTTCAATTACAATTATGTGTGTTAATATATATATAAATAATATAGGTTCGTGAATCCGAGGCCAACCCTGCATTGTTCAAAATAGTCATATGTATTTTTACTACAAAATACAATATGGTGAGTTTCATTTGCTCCCTTTTTAATTGCTTTTGCAATATATATTTTTGGGCTGAGAATATATGCGCTACTTTTATAAATGTTTACGAAATAGACACAAGTACTTAAAAATATATTCTACGTTGAGTTGTACCACTGGCATACTTCCCTGTAGCTTGGTAACTACTATTTACATGGGTATTGTAAACGCGAATCCTGTTGATAGATCTATCGGGCCTGACAACCCCAACCGGACTGGACGACCAGTATTCAACGGTTGCACAGTACTTCGTTTCGTGGCTACACTTGGTACAGTGTAGTGAGATTTCATAATAAAGGGAATATGCGACATTGATTAAATGTTAAGTATGGTTACCAAGTGCTCAACCACTTAGAATGCTTTACATACACTTGCGAGTGTATTATGTTTATGATTATGAAATCTTGTGGTCTATTAATATATTGAAATGATTGTTTTGATAAACCTATGAACTCACCAACCTTTTGGTTGACACTTTTAAGCATGTTTATTCTCAGGTACGAATTAAGTCTTCCGCTGTGCATTTGCTCATTTTAAGAACATTACTTGGAGTCGATCATCGCAATGGGACCAAATGTTGATGACTTCGTCCAGGTGGATAAGGACGGGTTGTTACAGTTGGTATCAGAGCGTTGGTCCTAGCGATCCAGGTCTTGCATTAGTGTGTCTAACTGATAGTTGTTAGGATGCATTAGCGAGTCTGGACTTCGACCTTAGCTGCATATTATAAGTATTGTATATCATTCCTAGTGGAAAATTTCCTGCTAATCATTCCTAAGTCTAGACATGCCTTACTGCCTTTATTGCATAGATAGTGTATAGACAAATTTATATCTTAGCGTATCTATTACGGTAAACTTTGCCTGATATCTTCCGTAAATTTCTCCGTAATTAAAGGGATCCTGGTACTATATATATCTAGGCATATTATGCATTGAGAATACCATCCAACTATCATTTGCTGTCACTAAGCTTTTCATACCAAAAATCTTTTCTGTGATCGTGTACGATGGCCTCTACGAATCGACCAAGTTCCTCTGACTCCGAAGATAGCGTGACGGGAGCGCACCAACCGATCAACTACCGTGATTTCTTTAGAAAGTGGGGATGGGTTCGCGAAATACTTACCTTATGGAGAAATGAAGAAGGTACTCCATATCACGAGCCGAACTTACCACCTAACGTCGGAGTGCTCGACCCGCTCACCGGCGAACCTGTTCGCAACACCATTTATACCCTTTTTGCAAGAATTTTTCATCTTGAGGCTACCATTAACGGAACTAGAGAAGATATCCGACCTCTACCTCACACTGATAACCAACCAGGGTTAGTAGAAGAAGTTAAAGAACTCCGAGCTCGAGTGTTAACTTTAGAGAGCACGGTGCACAATTTACAAGCACTAGCAGTATCATCAACACCAGTAACATCACCAGCCTCAGCACCAACAGCACTAGTACCACCTAGAACAACATTCGCGTCACCAGCTTCGACACCTCGAGTATAATCATCGTTCTACATGACGTTCTACATCATTTATCTTAGTTCGACATAGTGATTATGTAATCTCTAATGTTTTAGAGATTATATATTCTTGTTCTAACGGTAAATCAGATGAGTTAATATCATATTAACTCATAAAATCCATGATTACATCTGAAGAAAATATATATATGTATGTATATTTTCATAAAGATTGTAATTAAAAATTCTTTCGTACAAACTGTTAATGGTAAAAATATTTTAACGGGTAGGTAATACCCGAGGAATATTTAGATTTCACATTAATAAGTTGTACGGTACATTCTTCGAATCTGATTCAACGGTCATTTACTATCCTATGTACAACCACCGATATACGTATCCATTCACCACAGAATAACCATTTCCATTTAAATTTCATATTTGGATTTTGACCTATCAGACTCCAACAAGTGGCATAATGAAGAAAACATTGGACAAAATAAAATTTGTTAGAAACAAACGAATTAACTAATTGAAATTTTGTTAAGAATCCACGCTAACTGTTCCAGCTAACTGTTCCTAGCTAACTGATTACATTTTATTTATCGCAATTTAATTATCGCAATTTTATTTATCGTCATTTAATTTCTGTTATTTACTTTACGCATTTAATTTATCGTCATTTAATTTCTGGTATTTATTTTACGCACTTTAAATATCGGGACACGTATACAAGGTTTTGACATATCATATCGACGCATCTATATATATTATTTGGAATAACCATAGACACTCTATATGCAGTAATGCGGGAGTTAGCTATACAGGGTTGAGGTTGATTCTCAAATAATATATATAGTTTGAGTTGTGATTGAGTCTGAGACGTATACGGGTTACGAAACGTATTAATTAATTTGAACATTATATATTAAACTATATATGAATTATTGGACTGTTAACTGTAGACTAATAATATTGGACAATTAAAATGAATTAAAATATTGATTATAACATATGAAACTAAACATTTCTTCAAGTTTGCCACTTGATTTCATTTTAAACTTCATTTGTATCTTGACGATTACAATTTGCGTACAAACCTTTCATGATTCTTGAAAACACCTCAATCGAGAGGATCAACCAACCGCACTTCATCTACGGAAGGAAAGATTTATTCATATAGTTATGCACCTGAAAACACTCGGAACCTGAGTAAACGTTAAACACGTATCTGTGTTAAATTTTTTTGGCATTGTTATTACCAAAAATAACTTTGCAATTCCTTTTCAAAATTAGTCAATTTGGTCACAGCTCCAGCAAGTCAACTTTGACTTTTCGTTCGAAACAACCTTATTATAATCTTGATATATACGCGTGCTCTTTTATTGTTACCAGGGAACCTTTCGTATTCCACCATATTACCATCAGCGTTTAATCATCTAAAAACACAATTTTCCTGAAACCACCTCGGATTAATAACCGATGATTCAGATATCATAGCATTAAATGCAGAGGAAACAAAAAAATGGTAGATGGTTTAAACGACCAAAAGTTTGATGATAAAGAAAGGAGTTTTAGGAACGCTCGATAGAAAATTGGGTATTGAAAAACAGATTGAGCTACCCATGAAGGAGACCAAGGACAAATACAAAGACCAAACCCTATATTCAAAGGATTCAGGTAATTCTGGATCCGTTGAAATCTTTAGAGAATATCTTGCTCCGAAGTCATGTTAAAATCTTGCGGAAAATCTTTCTCCATCAACCATCGAACTTAGAAATTCCAAAATATTATCATCAATATCTTCGATATTTCTGAGGATATTTTCATAAATATTCTCGTCCGAAATTATATACCTCCTTGTGCTTCCTGTGTATCGTTATATTGAAAACATTCAATAGAAAATTTAGTACTGAAAAGCGGATTATGCGAAACTATGAAGGAAGCCGTGGACAAATCACAAAGGATAAGTTTGACTTCAAAGAATCCAAATGGTTCTATTTCTGATGAAGTCTTTAGCAAATACCTTGCTTCCGAATCTAAACCCTTACGGATAAATCTTCTTCATCATCCATCGATATTAGAAATTCCAAGATATCATCGTATCTTTCGTTATAAATATCCTCCATATTTCTGAAGATATTTTCATAACTATTCTTATCTGAAATCATTAATCTCTTCCTGATATCAGTGTTACATCATATAGAAACTGTTAGTTTCTATATTCTGTAAACTTTTGAGCTTAAAAATATGAATGTTATTGGAGTAATGTTGGGAACTGATGCATGAAACAGTATAATATAATGACACTTGATCAACGTGATTATATTACAGTAAGTCATGCTGAGTTTCTAAATGGAACGTGATGATTCACAGATCATAATGTCATCATGTGCCATGTTACATAACTCTTTCATTCTGCTTAACCTCTGAACATATCAAGAAAACTTATTCTTGATAGTTCTATTCTCAGTGATTCTGGTAATTTGACAAATCAAATCATGCTAATACGTTCCTTCTTGTTTAGAACATTAAGTTCATTCGAAACTCCATACTTACGAATTCTAGACTGTTACTCGCTTCACTAGAGGTCGAGAAGAGAATAAAAAGGCAAAGAGCTCCAAAATATAAGAGAAAATATAAAGCCCAATAACAACACGGAAGTTATAAACGTAGATATTAATACGAATAGCAACATGAAGACATGGTATAATTAAGAATAGTATCACCCTAAGATAATTGTAGAAGTAAACAGATTCTTCTGATGGAAGATTGAAAAGAAGGATGATAGAAATGATAATTAGAAAAGTATCGAGGATTAGAACTGGATTAAGCATTTTCACAATCTTTTGGATGTATGAACTAAGAAAGAAAGTATAGGAATGGTGAGAATAATGGAACGGGAGAGCTTAATTTATAGTGAAAATATCAGACAGAGTAGTCAAGGCAGATCACCGTATTTAATTATAGAGATCTTAATTCCCATAAATCCCCAAGAATCAGATCTTATAGATTTCCAAGATTTTCTTTTAAATTCCTTGAATTCCGGAAATCCACCATGATTACGTCAAAAGTTAAAGCTCTATCTCAGCCTTTTGTGACAACATCACTTGTACGCTTCAAGTAACCGAATTGTTTGATCTATATTACAAAATATTGATAAAACTTTATTTATCAACTCATATTCGTCATGAAAACATTTTTATTTTTAGCCATGATCACCTCACTCAAATTTCGGGACGAAATTTCCTTAACGGGTAGGTACTGTGACGACCCGGAAATTTCCGACCAAATTTAAACTTAATTTTTATATGAATTCGACATGATAAGCAAAGTCTGTAATTATGAGTCTCAAAACTCGTGAACTAATTTCATGGATTCATTTAACCTTTGACTGATCCCAACGATTCACGAAAAAGTGTGTGTAAATAAATATGTATATATATATATATATATATATATATATATATATATATATATATATATATATATGATAATTAAGTTGTTATATAAAAAAAAATATATATATATATATATATATATATATATATATATATATATATATATATATATATATATATATATAACTGGTTAAATAAATGCAGATATTTATATATTTGGAAACACAGTGATTTACACATAAACACATATACAGCCTTATACGTATTCCTGTTTCCAATTACTATCGTTCTGTTAAAGTTGTTGAATTAAATTATGAATCTGTCAATTTCATGACTCAAGCAATTCCAAAATCGGTTGAATGTAAACATCACCTTTAATTTTTTTTTTTTGTCTATCTAATACATGAGCTTGTACTCCTTGTCCACTTGATTGAAAGATTCGACCTCAAATGTCAATATGAAATAAAAATTGATTATATCATGTGTACTATCTACAATTATTTGATTCTCATCATTTATACAGCTAATTCACAACTGCAACTTATAATCTCCTATTTCTCTTGAGATCACAATCACAACCGAGAACAACACCACTACCTTTATAGCACCCTTATCAAATTCTTCTTCAATTAATCAATAACTTAACAACTTGCCAACTTACTGTTTACTGCATTCATCATGAACAACCTAAACAACAATACACTTATATGTTCTGTTTAAGTTTGAACCAAAACATCATGAACCATCAAACAATTTCCATGTTACTGCTGCTATACCTACAACTTGTTCCATTTCATGTTGTCACGATATCACTCCAAATGAAACCACCACAGACTGCTAAAACCATCGCTATAACATTAAAATTTTTCTTTCCTTTTCTTCACTTCTTCTTTTTCTATTTTATCGGTTGTCTTGGTTATCTTCTGTTACAGTTGCCTGCCTCACTTCTGCCATTTTTTTTTTCTGTTTCTTGTTTCCTTACAAACCCAATAAACCACCCAACCGACACCTTTATCTCTCCCTTCTATGCTTGTTCAAGAACCACAATTGCTACTGTTGTGCTGTGTAAAACCGAAACCTGCAACCATGCTACTCATATTACCATTGTCTGTTTAATCCTACAAACACACCTCAAAGAAAAACCCATCAAACATTATTTATAATTTTCTGTGTCTGCTGCGAAAATATAATGAAGAATATTATATATATAGAAGAAAGGTGATAAGGCTTATATATATATATTGTTTTCCTTCTTTCTTTGGCCGTCAACTATGTCACCAAAACAATCACTTGCTACTTGTATGCTATTTCAATTCGATAAGGAGGTATAAAAAGAAATCAAATTGAGGGAAGTGGTCGACAAAATAAAGAAGAGCAAATATAATGGATGATTAAAGATTGATAATAATGTTAAAGTGTGGTATCCACTTCCTATTATATAAATTCAAAAACAGAACCTTTTTGAAAGTATTATGCTAGTTGGCCTCCACACTTGTCTATTTTGGATAATATTTTAAGAACAAACGGTTCATTAGCTCGATTGCTTCTAAACCATGTTCTCAAAAATATAAATTTTTTTGATGATGCAAAAAGGGGCCACGATACACGAATTTTGGTTGTGCTCTGGATGTTGATTATTAAAATTAACATATTACCAAATCACATGGACAAATTCGCATGAGGAAGCTAAACACAATTTATTTAGCCGACATCTTGTTGTTAGTCCGTTCAAGTTAGGATAGAATCAAAACATCCACAAAATCTAACTTGGGTTTAATTACTATATGGGTTTGCAATCTAAATATTTGATTGGACTTGTGAATCTGTTTTGGGTCGAGTTTCTTGGTTGGGCCGAAGTGAAGATTGGGTCAAAGATGAAGAGGAAGGAAATAGGTTTTTATGGGTTACAAGGTTTAATGGGTGATTTATGCCAGGAAAGAAATAAGTAGACGAATGGTTGAGGGGTGTTGTGTTGGTTTAGCGGGAGGATGTGGGTTCGAGTCCGGGCTATGGCATTTATTTTTAGGCTTGCTTTGAAGGTAGTCTCCTTTTAGAATATTATTATTATTATCATCATTATTAATATTATTATTAGTATTATAAAGACTATCATTTTATCATCATTAAAAACTATCATTATTATTATTAGAATGGTCATTATGTTTATTATTAATATCATTATTATTATTATGAAAATTACTATTATTATTAATTTTATGAACATTATAATAATAATTATTATTATTATCATCATTATTATTTTTAACATTAAGATTATTATTTTTACCATTATTATTATTACTATCATCATTTATATTACTAATATTACTACTAGTATTATTATTTTTACAACAAATATTCTCTATATAAAAATATATTTATGTATACTAATATTACATAATATTATGTTTTAACTAATATAATATTAATTATATTGATATAACGTTAATTAAATATATATTAAATAAGCATTTTAATATAATATAAGTATTAACAAAATTATATATAAATATTAATCTTAATACATAACGAGATATATACAAATTTGTTCAATTACAATTATGTGTGTTAATATATATATAAATAATATAGGTTCGTGAATCCGAGGCCAACCCTGCATTGTTCAAAATAGTCATATGTATTTTTACTACAAAATACAATATGGTGAGTTTCATTTGCTCCCTTTTTAATTGCTTTTGCAATATATATTTTTGGGCTGAGAATATATGCGCTACTTTTATAAATGTTTACGAAATAGACACAAGTACTTAAAAATATATTCTACGTTGAGTTGTACCACTGGCATACTTCCCTGTAGCTTGGTAACTACTATTTACATGGGTATTGTAAACGCGAATCCTGTTGATAGATCTATCGGGCCTGACAACCCCAACCGGACTGGACGACCAGTATTCAACGGTTGCACAGTACTTCGTTTCGTGGCTACACTTGGTACAGTGTAGTGAGATTTCATAATAAAGGGAATATGCGACGTTGATTAAATGTTAAGTATGGTTACCAAGTGCTCAACCACTTAGAATGCTTTACATACACTTGCGAGTGTATTATGTTTATGATTATGAAATCTTGTGGTCTATTAATATATTGAAATGATTGTTTTGATAAACCTATGAACTCACCAACCTTTTGGTTGACACTTTTAAGCATGTTTATTCTCAGGTACGAATTAAGTCTTCCGCTGTGCATTTGCTCATTTTAAGAACATTACTTGGAGTCGATCATCGCAATGGGACCAAATGTTGATGACTTCGTCCAGGTGGATAAGGACGGGTTGTTACATTTTGCAACAAGTGTAAAAGAAATGGTCATAGCGCGGCGAAGTGTGAGGTCTACGGACCATGGGTTAACAGAACGAAAGGAACAAATGGTGTCGGAACGAGTAATGGCGGAGCAAGTAGTGTCGGAGCAAGTTATGCCAATGTAGTTTGTTATAAATGTGGAAAACCGGGCCACATTATTAGAAATTGCCCGAACCAGGAGAACACGAATGGACAAGGCCGCGGAAGAGTTTTCAATATTAATGCGGCAGAGGCACAGGAAGACCCGGAGCTTGTTACGGGTACGTTTCTTATTGACAATAAGTCTGCTTACGTTTTATTTGATTCGGGTGCGGATAGAAGCTATATGAGTAGAGATTTTTGTGCTAAATTAAGTTGTCCATTGACGCCTTTGGATAGTAAATTTTTACTCGAATTAGCAAATGGTAAATTAATTTCAGCAGATAATATATGTCGGAATCGAGAAATTAAACTGGTTAGCGAAACATTTAAGATTGACTTGATACCAGTAGAGTTAGGGAGTTTTGATGTGATAATCGGTATGGACTGGTTGAAAGAAGTGAAAGCAGAGATCGTTTGTTACAAAAATGCAATTCGTATTATACGAGAAAAAGGAAAACCCTTAATGGTGTACGGAGAAAAGGGCAACACGAAGCTACATATTATTAGTAATTTGAAGGCACAAAAACTAATAATAAAAGGTTGCTATGCTGTTCTAGCACACGTCGAGAAAGTACAAACTGAAGAAAAGAGCATCAATGATGTTCCCGTCGCAAAAGAATTTCCCGATGTATTTCCGAAAGAATTACCGGGATTACCCCCACATCGATCCGTTGAATTTCAAATAGATCTTGTACCAGGAGCTGCACCAGTAGCTCGTGCTCCTTACAGACTAGCACCCAGCGAGATGAAAGAACTGCAAAGCCAATTACAAGAACTTTTAGAGCGTGGTTTCATTCGACCAAGCACATCACCGTGGGGAGCTCCTGTTTTGTTTGTCAAGAAGAAAGATGGTACATTCAGGTTGTGTATCGACTACCGAGAGTTGAACAAACTTCCCATCAAGAACCGCTACCCACTACCGAGAATCGACGACTTATTTGATCAACTACAAGGCTCGTCTGTTTATTCAAAGATTGACTTACGTTCCGGGTATCATCAAATGCGGGTGAAAGAAGATGATATTCCAAAGACTGCTTTCAGAACACGTTATGGTCATTACGAGTTTATGGTCATGCCTTTTGGTTTAACTAATGCACCAGCTGTGTTCATGGACCTTATGAACCGAGTGTGTGGACCATACCTTGACAAGTTTGTCATTGTTTTCATTGATGACATACTTATTTACTCAAAGAATGACCAAGAACACGGTGAACATTTGAGAAAGGTGTTAGAAGTATTGAGGAAGGAAGAATTGTATGCTAAGTTTTCAAAGTGTGCATTTTGGTTGGAAGAAGTTCAATTCCTCGGTCACATAGTGAACAAAGAAGGTATTAAGGTGGATCCGGCAAAGATAGAAACTGTTGAAAAGTGGGAGACCCCGAAAACTCCGAAACACATACGCCAGTTTTTAGGACTAGCTGGTTACTACAGAAGGTTCATCCAAGACTTTTCCAGAATAGCAAAACCCTTGACTGCATTAACGCATAAAGGGAAGAAATTTGAATGGAATGATGAACAAGAGAAAGCGTTTCAGTTATTGAAGAAAAAGCTAACTACGGCACCTATATTGTCATTGCCTGAAGGGAATGATGATTTTGTGATTTATTGTGATGCATCAAAGCAAGGTCTCGGTTGTGTATTAATGCAACGAACGAAGGTGATTGCTTATGCGTCTAGACAATTGAAGATTCACAAACAAAATTATACGACGCATGATTTGGAATTAGGCGCGGTTGTTTTTGCATTAAAGACTTGGAGGCACTACTTATATGGGGTCAAAAGTATTATATATACCGACCACAAAAGTCTTCAACACATATTTAATCAGAAACAACTGAATATGAGGCAGCGTAGGTGGATTGAATTATTGAATGATTACGACTTTGAGATTCGTTACCACCCGGGGAAGGCAAATGTGGTAGCCGATGCCTTGAGCAGGAAGGACAGAGAACCCATTCGAGTAAAATCTATGAATATAATGATTCATAATAACCTTACTACTCAAATAAAGGAGGCGCAACAAGGAGTTTTAAAAGAGGGAAATTTAAAGGATGAAATACCCAAAGGATCGGAGAAGCATCTTAATATTCGGAAAGACGGAACCCGGTATAGGGCTGAAAGGATTTGGGTACCAAAATTTGAAGATATGAGAGAAATGGTACTTAGAGAAGCTCATAAAACCAGATACTCAATACATCCTGGAACGGGGAAGATGTACAAGGATCTCAAGAAACATTTTTGGTGGCCGGGTATGAAATCCGATGTTGCTAAATACGTAGGAGAATGTTTGACGTGTTCTAAGGTCAAAGCTGAGCATCAGAAACCATCAGGTCTACTTCAACAACCCGAAATCCCGGAATGGAAATGGGAAAACATTACCATGGATTTCATCACTAAATTGCCAAGGACTGCAAGTGGTTTTGATACTATTTGGGTAATAGTTGATCGTCTCACCAAATCTGCACACTTCCTGCCAATAAGAGAAGATGACAAGATGGAGAAGTTAGCACGACTGTATTTGAAGGAAGTCATCTCCAGACATGGAATACCAATCTCTATTATCTCTGATAGGGATGGCAGATTTATTTCAAGATTCTGGCAGACATTACAGCAAGCATTAGGAACTCGTCTAGACATGAGTACTGCCTATCATCCACAAACTGATGGGCAGAGCGAAAGGACGATACAAACGCTTGAAGACATGCTACGAGCATGTGTTATTGATTTCGAAAACAGTTGGGATCGACATCTACCGTTAGCAGAATTTTCCTAAAACAACAGCTACCATTCAAGCATTGAGATGGCGCCGTTTGAAGCACTTTATGGTAGAAAGTGCAGGTCTCCAATTTGTTGGAGTGAAGTGGGGGATAGACAGATTACGGGTCCGGAGATTATACAAGAAACTACCGAGAAGATCATCCAAATTCAACAACGGTTGAAAACCGCCCAAAGTCGACAAAAGAGCTACGCTGACATTAAAAGAAAAGATATAGAATTTGAAATTGGAGAGATGGTCATGCTTAAAGTTGCACCTTGGAAAGGCGTTGTTCGATTTGGTAAACGAGGGAAATTAAATCCAAGGTTTATTGGACCATTCAAGATTATTGATCGTGTCGGACCAGTAGCTTATCGACTTGAGTTACCTCAACAACTCGCGGCTGTACATAACACTTTCCACGTCTCGAATTTGAAGAAATGTTTTGCTAAAGAAGATCTCACTATTCCGTTAGATGAAATCCAAATCAACGAAAAACTTCAATTCATCGAAGAACCCGTCGAAATAATGGATCGTGAGGTTAAAAGACTTAAGCAAAACAAGATACCAATTGTTAAGGTTCGATGGAATGCTCGTAGAGGACCCGAGTTCACCTGGGAGCGTGAAGATCAGATGAAGAAGAAATACCCGCATCTATTTCCAGAAGATTCGTCAACACCTTCAACAGCTTAAAATTTCGGGACGAAATTTATTTAACGGGTAGGTACTGTAGTGACCCGAACTTTTCCATGTATATATATATTAATTGAGATTGATATTTACATGATTAAATGTTTCCAACATGTTAAGCAATCAAACTTGTTAAGACTTGATTAATTGAAATATGTTTCATATAGACAATTGACCACCCAAGTTGACCGGTGATTCACGAACGTTAAAACTTGTAAAAACTATATGATGACATATATATGGATATATATATATATATATATATATGGATATATATATATATATATATATATATATATATATATATATATATATAGTTAACATGATACTATGATAAGTAAACATATCATTAAGTATATTAACAATGAACTACATATGTAAAAACAAGACTACTAACTTAATGATTTTTAAACGAGACATATATGTAACGATTATCGTTGTAAAGACATTTAATGTATATATATCATATTAAGAGATATTCATACATGATAATATCATGATAATATAATAATTTAAAATCTCATTTGATATTATAAACATTAGGTTAACAACATTTAACAAGATCGTTAACCTAAAGGTTTCAAAACAACACTTACATGTAACGACTAACGATGACTTAACGACTCAGTTAAAATGTATATACATGTAGTGTTTTAATATTTATTTATACACTTTTGAAAGACTTCAATACACTTATCAAAATACTTCTACTTAACAAAAATGCTTACAATTACATCCTCGTTCAGTTTCATCAACAATTCTACTCGTATGCACCCGTATTCGTACTCGTACAATACACAGCTTTTAGATGTATGTACTATTGGTATATACACTCCAATGATCAGCTCTTAGTAGCCCATGTGAGTCACCTAACACATGTGGGAACCATCATTTGGCAACTAGCATGAAATATCTCATAAAATTACAAAAATATGAGTAATCATTCATGACTTATTTACATGAAAACAAAATTACATATCCTTTATATCTAATCCATACACCAACGACCAAAAACACCTACAAACACTTTCATTCTTCAATTTTCTTCATCTAATTGATCTCTCTCAAGTTCTATCTTCAAGTTCTAAGTGTTCTTCATATATTCTACAAGTTCTAGTTACATAAAATCAAGAATACTTTCAAGTTTGCTAGCTCACTTCCAATCTTGTAAGGTGATCATCCAACCTCAAGAAATCTTTGTTTCTTACAGTAGGTTATCATTCTAATACAAGGTAATAATCATATTCAAACTTTGGTTCAATTTCTATAACTATAACAATCTTATTTCAAGTGATGATCTTACTTGAACTTGTTTTCGTGTCATGATTCTGCTTCAAGAACTTCGAGCCATCCAAGGATCCGTTGAAGCTAGATCCATTTTTCTCTTTTCCAGTAGGTTTATCCAAGGAACTTAAGGTAGTAATGATGTTCATAACATCATTCGATTCATACATATAAAGCTATCTTATTCAAAGGTTTAAACTTGTAATCACTAGAACATAGTTTAGTTAATTCTAAACTTGTTCGCAAACAAAAGTTAATCCTTCTAACTTGACTTTTAAAATCAACTAAACACATGTTCTATATCTATATGATATGCTAACTTAATGATTTAAAACCTGGAGACACGAAAAACACCGTAAAACCGGATTTACGCCGTCGTAGTAACACTGAGGGCTGTTTTGGGTTAGTTAATTAAAAACTATGATAAACTTTGATTTAAAAGTTGTTATTCTGAGAAAATGATTTTTATTATGAACATGAAACTATATCCAAAAATTATGGTTAAACTCAAAGTGGAAGTATGTTTTCTAAAATGGTCATCTAGACGTCGTTCTTTCGACTGAAATGACTACCTTTACAAAAACGACTTGTAACTTATTTTTCTGACAATAAACCTATACTTTTTCTGTTTAGATTCATAAAATAGAGTTCAATATGAAACCATAGCAATTTGATTCACTCAAAACGGATTTAAAATGAAGAAGTTATGGGTAAAACAAGATTGGATAATTTTTCTCATTTTAGCTACGTGAAAATTGGTAACAAATCTATTCTAACCATAACTTAATCAACTTGTATTGTATATTATGTAATCTTGAGATACCATAGACACGTATACAATGTTTTGACCTATCATGTCGACACATCTATATATATTTCGGAACAACCATAGACACTCTATATGTGAATGTTGGAGTTAGCTATACAGGGTTGAGGTTGATTCCAAAATATATATAGTTTGAGTTGTGATCAATACTGAGATACGTATACACTGGGTCGTGGATTGATTCAAGATAATATTTATCGATTTATTTCTGTACATCTAACTGTGGACAACTAGTTGTAGGTTACTAACGAGGACAGCTGACTTAATAAACTTAAAACATCAAAATATATTAAAAGTGTTGTAAATATATTTTGAACATACTTTGATATATATGTATATATTGTTATAGGTTCGTGAATCAACCAGTGGCCAAGTCTTACTTCCCGACGAAGTAAAAATCTGTGAAAGTGAGTTATAGTCCCACTTTTAAAATCTAATATTTTTGGGATGAGAATACATGCAGGTTTTATAAATTATTTACAAAATAGACACAAGTACGTGAAACTACATTCTATGGTTGAATTATCGAAATCGAATATGCCCCTTTTTATTAAGTCTGGTAATCTAAGAATTAGGGAACAGACACCCTAATTGACACGAATCCTAAAGATAGATCTATTGGGCCTAACAAACCCCATCCAAAGTACCAGATGCTTTAGTACTTCGAAATTTATATCATATCCGAAGGGTGTCCCGGAATGATGGGGATATTCTTATATATGCATCTTGTTATTGTCGGTTACCAGGTGTTCACCATATGAATGATTTTTATCTCTATGTATGGGATGTGTATTGAAATATGAAATCTTGTGGTCTATTATTATGATTCGATATATATAGGTTAAACCTATAACTCACCAACATTTTTGTTGACGTTTTAAGCATGTTTATTCTCAGGTGATTATTAAGAGCTTCTGCTGTCGCATACTTAAATAAGGACGAGATTTGGAGTCCATGCTTGTATGATATTGTGTAAAAACTGCATTCAAGAAACTTATTTTGTTGTAACATATTTGTATTGTAAACCATTATGTAATGGTCGTGTGTAAACGGGATATTTTAGATTATCATTATTTGATAATCTACGTAAAGCTTTTTAAACCTTTATTGATGAAATAAAGGTTATGGTTTGTTTTAAAATGAATGCGGTCTTTGAAAAACGTCTCATATAGAGGTCAAAACCTCGCAACGAAATCAATTAATATGGAACGTTTTTAATCAATAAGAACGGGACATTTCAATCTTACAGCTAGGCCCGATTGAGGATGTTACAAATCTACCCCCTTAAGAAGATTCCTTCCTCGGAATCTGGTTAAGGTCAAACAACTGGGGATAGCGCGCCCTCATTAACTCCTCAGTTTCCCACGTCAAGTTAGAACCTAAACTGTGTCACCACTCTACTAACACCATAGGAATATGTTTCTTTCTCAGCTTTGTGACCTTCTTGTCTACTATTCGAATTGGCTCTTCTACTATCTTCTTACTTAAATCCACTTTCAAATCCTTCAGCGGAAGAATCAAACTTTCGTCGTCCACTTTACACTTCCTCAAATAACACACATTGAACATGTTGTGGATTCCTGCTAACTCTGAAGGGAGCTCTAAAACAACAGTCTGATCATTCACGATTTCTCTGATCGAAAATGGTCCAATAAACGTCGGTGCTAGTTTAACACGCTTACCAAACCTGATCACCCCTTTCCGAGGACAAAACTTTCAGGTATACACGATCACCTACATTAAATATCATCGGACGTCTGCGCGGATCATTATACATCTTTTGTCGGTCTCTAGCTGCTTTTAACTTCTCACGTGCAATTTCGACCTTTTCTGCGGTTATCTGAACAATTTCGGGACCTGTAAATTGTCTCTCACCCGCCTCTAAACAACACGTCGGAGTTCTACACTTACGACCATATAACATTTTATAAGACGACATTTCAATACTCGAATGATACGAATTGTTGTAAGCAAACTCTATCAATGGAAGATGCGAATCCCAAGAACCACCATATTCTAAGACACACGCTCTCAACATGTCTTCTAACGTTTGAATCGTTCGTTCACTCTGACCATCTATTTGTGAATGATAAGCTTTACTTAGATTCACACGCGTACCCAGATTCTGTTGTAAACTGTTCTAGAAGTTTGATACAAACCTAGTATTCTGTCGGAAACTATTGACAACGGTACACCATGTCGACTAACGATTTCTTTCAAGTACAACTCTGCCAAATCACTCAAAGAAGCTGTTTCACGAGTAGCTAAGAAGTGAGCACTCTTCATTAAACGATCCACTATCACCCAGATCATGTCGTGTCCTTTCTGGGTTCGAGGTAACTTGGTTACAAAATCTATCGTTATATGATCCCATTTCCATTGAGGAATTTCTAATTGTCGTAGAGACCATACGATTTCTGATGTTCTGCCTTAACTTGTGCACATATATGACATTTTTCGACAAAATTTGCAGCATCTGTCTTCATTGTTGGCCACCAATACAATGTTTTGAAATCTCTATACATCTTAGTAATACCTGGATGCACTGTCAATCTAGATTTATGCGCTTCTGTAACGATTAAATCCCTCAAATCTCCAAGCATAGGCACCTAAATTCGGTCTTTATAGGTCTTCAATCCTCTAGAATCGTTGCATAGGTCAAATTTTCTTTTAGTCATTCGCTCAGTCTTTAGGTTTTCTTCGTTCAATGCTGCTAACTGAACTGTTTTCAATCGATCGATCAAGTCTGAAACTACCTCAATTCTCATAAATCTGACATTTTTGACAGTTTTCTTTCAACTCAGAGCATCTGCGACCACATTTGCTTTTCCCGGGTGGTATTTAATCTCACAATCATAATCTTTAATCAATTCTTGACATCGACGTTGAAGCATATTTAATTCTTTCTGCAAAAAGATGTACTGAAGACTCTTATGATCTGTATAGATTTCACAATGTGTAGCATACAAATAGTGTCTCCAAAGCTTCAGAGCAAACACAACTGTAGTTTACTCTAAATCATGAGTAGGGTAATTTCGTTCATGATTCTTCAACTGTCGTGAAGCATACGCTATGACTTTATTTCTCTGCATCAAAACACAACCCAGACCTGCGTGTGACGCATCACAATAAACCACAAAATCTTCAGATCCCTCTGATAAAGCTAAAACTGGCACCTGACATAACAACTGCTTGAGAGTCTGAAAAGCCTTTTCTTATTCATCAGTCCATCGAAAGGCTACATCTTTTCTGGTTAACTTATTTAACGGACCTGCTATTTTAGAAAAGTCTTTAATAAATCTGCGGTAATAACATGCTAAACCCAGAAAACTCTTAATTTCTGTCGGCGTTTTTGGCGAGTTCCAATTCATTATAGCTTCTATCTTAGACTGATCTACTTTTATACCCTATTCACAAATCACATGACCCAGAAACTGTACTTCCCGCAGCCAAAATTCACATTTGGAGAACTTACCGTACAACTGTTCCTATTTCAGAAGTCCTAACACCAATCTCAGATGCGTAGCCTGATCTTTCTCGGGTTTTGAATATATCAAGATATCTTCTATGAAGACAATCACAAACTTGTCAAGATACTGACAACACACCCTGTTCATTAAATCCATAAACACTGCTGGCACGTTTTTTTAACCCGAATGGCATAACCAAAAATTCATAGTGGCCATATTTTGTTTTAAACGCTGTTTTCAGTATGTCGGCCTCTGCAACACGTACCTGGTGATACCCTGAACGTAAATCAATCTTTGAAAAGTAAGAAGCACCCTGTAACTGATCGAATAAATCATCTATTCTTGGCAACGGATACTTATTCTTGATGGTTCTCTTATTCAAATCGCGGTAATCTATACACATACGAAGCGACCCATCTTTCTTTTTCACAAACAACACAGGAGCACCCCACGGTGAAGAACTTGGTCGGATAAACCCCTTATCTAATAGTTCTTGAATCTGAGACATCATTTCTTGGATTTCTGATGGAGCTAACCTGTAAGGAGCTTTTGCAATTGGCGTAGCACCCGGAACCTAATCGATTTTATACTCTACTTCACGTACTGGAGGTAACCCTGGTAAATCATCTGGAAACACTTCGGGAAATTCTGACACAACTGGAATATCAGTCACCTGCTTCTTTTCTTTCTTAACATTAATCACATAAGCTAAGAATGAATCACACCCTTTCGATATCGCCTTCTGAGCTTTCATTAGGGAAACCATAGGGAAGTTAAATCCACTGCACTCTCCCCTAGCTATCACTCGAGATCCATCGGTCAAACGAAAAGAAATCATATTATTATCACACTTAATATTAGCCCTATTAGCTCTTAACCAATTCATGCCTATGACTACATCAAAGCTAGGTATAGGCATCAACAAACAGGTTAAAGGGAAAGAATGGCCGTCGATTTCGATGGTAATTCCAGACACAGATGATGTGCTTGGAACCATTTTACTATCAGCTACTTCTATCCTTAAAGGCACATCTAACATCCTAACAGGCAACTTCAACTTATCACAGAAGCCTAAGGACATAAAAGATCGATTCGCTTCTGAATCAAATAACACACGAGCTGGTAAGGAATTAACCAAGAACATACCGATAATGACGTCATCGGTAGAGGTTGCAGCGTCTACCGTCATCTGAAAGGCCCTTGCCTCTGCTGTTGGAGGACTCTTTCACTTCTGCCCTGCAGTAGAAGCAGAAGATCTCCCAGAAGTAACTGATCTCGCCCCTGACCCCGCCCAGAACCGGCTCTTGACGCAGATGGGCAACTCGCTGATCTATGTCCTTCTTGATGGCAACTCCAACAAACATTAGACTTAAAAGAACAAGCTGTTGATTCATGACCTAACACTCCACATTTCAAAAATCTTCGGGTCATTGGAGAACATAGACCGGCATGAGTCGATTTACAAACATTACACCAACCAGACTGACTAGAACCCGATCTGCTCATACCAGACTTACTCTTCTGTTTAAATCCACCAGACTTTTTACCACGAAACCCTGATTGCTTACTTGACTGCTGAGTAGACTGACCACCAGTTTGACTCTCGGATTTTCCCCCAAAAGATCCACCTCTCGAACTTTTTCTTTTCGATGCATTGATGTCATCTTCAGTAATCTTAGTCATCTCATGAGCCTGTGACAACATCGTTGGAAATCTTGCAATTGTTCTAAACTCTGGCTTAATCACCCGCATAAAATTCTGAATCTTATCCTTCTCAGTCGGTACCCATTGATGAATGAACCCTAACTTCGATGTAAAATCTCTGAAAACCTCATAAATTGTCATGCTTTCTGTCATTCTCATATTCAGAAACTCCGTTTTTAATCTTTCCATCTCATACTCAGAACAATACTGCTCACGCACCTTAGCAGCAAATTGTTCCCAGGTTATTTGACTGATCTGTTCTTTGGGTAAATATGCAGTGATAGAGTCCCACCATTCCATTGTTTCACCTTTGAGAAGCCTACTAGCAAACAGTACCATAGATTCAGGCTCACAGAAACATGCTTCCAACGCTCGCTCTACTTCTCTTAACCAATTGAGTGTCATTGTAGGGTTTGTATGGCCGCTGTACTCCGGCGGTTTACAATCCAGAAACTGTTTATATGAACATTTCTTTCTCGTTTCGGGAACTTGAAATGGGTATATCATTTGATTTGGAAACGACTGGTTAAATGGGAATGGCATTTAGAGATTTTGATAGGTGTTTTGTGGAAACTGTGATTGGGAACTGCCACCGGCTTGATTATAAATGTTTGAAGGAAAAGTTGTGTTCAATGCAGTGGTATTAGGGTTCCATTGCGCCCGTTCTTGTTCTAATTCTTTAATTTTCTCCTGAGCTTCTAGTAATTGACTTTGAAGGTTTATAACTTCTTGTGAGGTTTCCTCTTCCGATGACACATGCCCATCTTCATCGGGAGCTCTGAAAGTACCAGTTCCAGGGAGAGTGGGGCCAGTAGTGTTTGCTTCATTATCTGCCATTACTGCACTACCACAACACTCACACCAAGGATTAGTATAAACTCTGTTAGTACTAACAACTAACACATAACCTGTCCTAATACTCACTTAACCCATCCCCAGCATGCTATGTTTGACATGACTTTACTAAGTTTAGGAACATGACATTTAGATCACAATGCGCATGCTGCCAAACTAAACTCTGATACCAACTTGTGACACTGCTAAATTTTTTTTTTTAAAAACGTGGCGGAAGCATTAGTAATAATTAACCATTACAATAACATAAACATATTTAATTACATATCCAGATCATTTAACGGCTAATATTAAACAATGATTCTAGTGTCACGTGATATTACAACCAAAATCAATTTTAAAGGAAAACACATCAGAGTTTCTTCATAGTCAAACATAACATCACCATGCACGTCTTCTCCCCAAAATACATCACCTATAAAAGCTAACAACCTGCAGGGAGAGGATGGAGGGGAATTAGCACGAAGCTAAGTGAGTACGACTAACTACAGGCAATAGTATACAGGAATTGTTATACTAATCATGTCACAAAGGCTAACACACAAGCATCACCCAAGTGCCGTCTACAGAGACTCTGGCGGCTTGGCCAAACCATTAACCACCAGATTCGATATAGAAGGATCTCTTGTCCCCGTACCAGGATAATAATTTAAAAACATCCTCACACTTAGTCCGAGATTCGCAGACCCAGCTCGTAACAAACCCAAAATGCCTTGTTTCGAAGTCATATGTACTGCTTGGAAGGAGATCTTTTATATATTTCTAGATCCGCCCTACAATATGGGGTAGCTTCCCATCGGGTACTGGTATTTTTTCCATCCCTAATTCAAGTATAAAGTACTTGTTGGAGCACGTATCTCTACTCTAACACATATGAAGTCATTATCGTAGATTATGAGATTTGATTATGAGATCTCAAAAAAACAGGGACGTGACATTGGTACTGCTGGCGCATTGTCACAAGTGCCAAGAAATGGAGTGTTATATTAGATGCATGCCGCGTCAATATTTGATGAAACAGAGAAAATAGTTGAAACGACCCTCGAATCAGCTTCAAGAGATGCACGAGCCGAGTGCCTGTCGCAACCTAAGAGACAATCGCCCCTCACAAACGTAAGTAGTGTACTAACCGGGTATCTCCAGGTTTCAACTAAAAACCATGGTTGAAGATACTAATTAGCCACAACTCTAATCTTATAAGGTACCAATACTTTCAATATGTAGCCGATGTGGGATGGGTTGTTATAAACTCCCCCACTTAAATTCCCGATGTCCTCATCGGACCGAAACATTGTGCCCGCCACACCCCGTGGGGATACCTTAGGAGATGCACAAACCGAGTGTCTGCCACACCTCGAGAGGAACCTGGCTCTGATACCAGATGAAACGACCCTCGAATCAGCATTAAGAGATGCACGAGCCGAGTACCCGTTGCAACCCGAGAGATAATCGCCCATCACAAACGTAAGTAGTGTACTAACCGGGTCTCTCTAGGTTTCAACTAAAAACCATGGTGGGAGATAATAATTAGCCACAACTCTATGCTTATAAGTGACCAATACTTTCAATATGTAGCCGATGTGGGACGGGTTGTTAACGACCCTCGAATCGGCCTCAAGAGATGCACGAGCCGAGTTCCCGTCGTAACTCGAGAGACAATCACCCCTCACAAACGTAAGTAGTGTACTAACAAGGTATCTCCAAGTTTCTACTAAAAATCATGGTTGGAGATATTAATTAGCCACAACAAGCTTATAAGGAACCAATACTTTCAATATGTAGGCAGTGTGGGACAGGTTGTTACAAACTCCCCCACTTAAATTCCTGACGTCTCGTCAGGCCGAAACATTCTTAATACCCAGAATCCATAGCCCATGAGATGTACGAGCATCATGCCCGTTACCCCCCGTGAGGATACCTCAGGAGATGCACGAATCGAGTGTCCGTCACACCCCGAGAGACCTATGGCTCTGATACCAGATGAAATGACCCTCGAATCGGCCTCAAGAGATGCACGATCCGAGTGCCTGTCGCAACCCGATAGACAATCGCCCCTCACAGACGTAAGCAGTGTACTAACCGGGTATCTCCAAGTTTCAACTAAAAACCATGGTGGGAGATACTAATTAGACACAACTCTAAGCTTATAAGGGACCAATACGTTCAATATGTAGCCGATGTAGGACGGGTTGTTACAATAGTACCGGGGATGGAGGAATTGGTTGACGGATGAAACGCCTAAAAATTGGAGTAAGTGTTTACATTTGGCGGAGTATAAGTATAATACCAACTATCACACGTTTATCAATTGCACTCCTTTTGAGGTTCTTTATGGACATAAACCTCCTCTTCCTATTACATACATCAAAGGGGATAGTAATATGGAAACTGTGATCAAACAGTTACTATTACATACATCAAAGGGGATAGTAATGTGGACACGGTGATCAAACAGTTACGTAGAGCGGAGGAGCTTTTTCTTTGTTTGAAGTTTCATTTGTAGCGAGCTCAAGCTCGTATGAAGAGTTTTGCTAATAGTAAACTTTTTGATCGTACATTTAATGTCGATGATTGGGTCTACGATAAACTCTAGCCCATCCTCAGGAGATGAGGAAAGTAACACAAGTTTTCGTTAAAATACGATGACTCAATTCTGATAACAGATTAGGTAGGATAAGTTGCTAATGGGTTATGTCCCAAGTGCACAGTGTCTTTCATGTGTCATAACTCAAGTTACATAAAAGCCATACTCCGCTTATTATGGGTATTTTGCCAAATGTCTCTCTAGAAGGGTTAATTGTAGTTGAACCATACAAGATTCTGGATCGACAATTGATTATGCACAACAATCGTGGTGATGCAAGATTGCAAGTGTTGCTGCAATGGACAAGAAGTATTGTAGATGATGCAACACGGGAGTTGATAGAGTATTTATTGCATCGTTTTCCTCAATTGAACCTGAATGCTCTACTTGCTTGAGGACAAGCATATTTCGAAGAAGAGAGGATTGCCATGATCATTTACGAGGAGCACTTATCATGCACATGCTTAGCTTAACTACCTTTCCCACCTAGTATCAATAAGGAATAAGGATAGTTGGTTACATTTCCATTTTAACCTTTGGTTTGTATTGTGTGTGTTTACACATTCCCTCTCATTTCTCCTATCATTGTAATCATTGACTATCTTTTGGTTATACAAATTTGGTCCCATCTTCGATTCCATTTCTTGTTTCAAGACGTGCTAGTGTTTCGTCGATTACTATGTTCCAATAAATACATATCCGATCAAGCATCGTCATTTGTTTGAAACCAATGGTGCAACCTTAATTACATCACTCAAGTTCATAGCATTGGTTCTGTTTTTAAGAAAACATACACATCTTGAAGTTTTCATGTGTAAAATTCAGTGTGAACAGCTGCATGACTTAATTTTAAACAACGAACAATGTACAAGCGTGAATCATGATGATTCACCCTTTCTAGAAATAGCTATTAAATGCTCAGTACTCAACATAACAATACTTGACAAATACAGAAAAAAATTAAATAAATCTTACCGACCATCAATTAATGACATCCATGGAGTTTCATAACTATATATTCCATGGACACCTTAGTCATTTTTTTCTCAAGATCTGTATCAAAACAAAATCTCTATCTTTTAAAACATTTCATTTATCATTTATTTCAAGTTATAAAATGAGGTTGATCATGACCATGGTGGCCATAATGTGTCTTGGTGTGACATTATTTCAACTAGTGAACGCAATTGAGGTTGATCTAATAAGAAGAATTGCAGCTAAGAATAATGTAACGGGTGTTTTTGTGTTCGGTGATTCAAGTGTTGATCCAGGGAATAATAATCATCTTAAAACCGATACTAAGAGTAACTTTCCGCCTTATGGGATGGACTTCTTCAATGGACATCCGACCGGGCGGTTTACTAATGGAAGACTTGCCACTGATTACATAGGTAATTAAATAATTAATTAACTATATGTTTGCTGCATTCAAATTAACGATACATAAATTTCTGGTAGAAGTGTTGTTTAAACTAATAGTTGATCATGATTAGTTGAAAGATTCATAACTATATATTCTTTGTTATAGTAATTTATTGGAGTGTTAAATAAGAATACTTTGGTTATAAAATAGGAAAGTTGCCGAAAAAGATATCACTATTACACCTGTTTACATTATAATGCATCAATTAATATGAATAATTATAATTATAATTACTCCCTAAGCCCAAAATGAATATCCTCCATCAACTTTTTTATTTATTTATTTATGATATATTTATAAGAATTGTCTATTTTTAAAAAAAGGCTAGATTTGGAATTTATAATTAAACTAGTTTTATGAGTCCGTGCGTTACACGACACTTATGTAAATTAGTATATGATTACGTTAGTATTGATACTCACCAAATGTATAATACAATTATTATAAAAAAACCGTTTATCACCGATAACATTTGTATCTAAAGTATTAGTATCAAAAGCATTGTATACGATAACGTTAGTATTACACACACTTTATATAATGTATGATAACATGCGTATGAGGTATTAAAACGTTAGTATCGTAATCGTTAGTATTGAATATAGTTAACAACAATCAATTGTTCTCATTAAATGTCGCAAAGTGTCTTGAACATAGAGTGATACGTTTATGAGCTTGTCCGTTAAAATACGTATCGCAAATGTCAAAAAGTTGATATACTTTAAATTTATTTAAGTATCATATTTGGTATTTAGTATAGATATTTGATTGTTTATTTAAATTAAGTTATATACCTATTTTTTTAAAGTTTATTCATTTATTTCCCGTATATTTCACACACACATTTGTGTTGTGAAGTATAATTTATGCTCAAATTATCTTATGTATTAGAGTGCACATCTAGTTTACTACTTTTTAAGTGTGTACCTTCTAATATTTGATTTAATATTTAAGTAATTGTATTGTACCTAGAATATGATTAAACAATATTAACTTTTATATTTATATTATTTTATTTATTTATTTAATTTAAATTATTATTTAATTTTATATTTTTGTTAACGTTAAATGTGAAATTTTATTGCTTCTGTTACTTCTATATTTATATTTATATTATTTTATTTATTTAATTTTATATTTAAAGTAAGTGTATTTTATTTAGAATATGAATACTTTCCTTATTTGAGAAAATCAATTAAATAAATAGGAAAAATCAATAGAATGACATGTAGCAAGAATAAAGGATGAGTTGGAAAATCATTATGTTGACACGTCAGTATAATGACACGTGCTTTATATAATGTATAGATAGATAAATAGAAGATTATGTAATTCTTTCCAGTTATGAATTATCTATTCTACCCTAAATCATGTTATTCAGCGTCTAAATACCAGTTATTTTGAAGCAAATTATGTGCATAAACGGGATACATACAAATTCGTGGATTAGGACTTGCTCAAATAATTTTATTACTACTTGATAGATCATGTTATGTTTTTGGTGAGAAAGAAATGTGGGAGGCCGTTAATATAAGTTTTATTTTTTTTATTTATTTAAAAATGTTTAAATTTATCATTCCCAAATATATAATGTGATGGATTATATTAGTTGAGAGAATCTCAATCTCAAATTATTATATATTTTCAAAAAAAATTAACGATTTATTTTAATAGAAAAATCATAGAGACTAAAAAATAAAAATAATAAATAGTTTTTCACATATCGATTTGCCCTTTTTAAATTTTTTAATGACAACCTCTAGAGTTATGTTTAAGATAAAAAAAATTGATGCATGAATTAGTGGTAATTTGTTGAGTTAGTGTAGTTATTTCGAGAAAATGTGTACCTATTTTGAATGTAAACAAATAAAATTAACATGTTTAAATTTATTAATAACAACTATTAGGAATGTTATTAAATAAAATACTCCGTATATTTTTTAGTGAGATTGAATAATTGTCGCCATTCTTTTTGGTACTATGTCAATGAAATAATGTGTAAATTTAATATCTGACTTTTAACTACTGACCAACCAACTTGGTCGATGTAAGAAAAGGTTTTTTCGTGTACTGTCTAATCAGATAACTTTTTATCATTTTTAACTTTTTTACTTCAAAATTGTATAGTATTCTTTTAAAATGTTATTTTTTATTATTATTTTTTTAACAACAAGAAGAACGATTCTATTAATTAAAGAAATATTTACATATACATATTAGTCTAAAAAAACCGAAAAAAAAAATACATGACACTAGAATTAAAACGAGAACAATATGTTATTCAGTATACTATAAAATCAGCCTACCGAGATAGCCATAACCGAGATGCCAAGCTAAAACAGACTTGAAGAAGACACAAGCATGACCGGCTCGAACCACAGTACTGAGAAAATCAGTTACAAAGCAGTCCAAACACAATCAATTTCGTCGTAACATAACAACTCAAGAAATTACTAGCTCGTAGTAACAACAAATATGATTTGAACCCGAAGATGCGTGTCGTCCAATCCTTTTAGGATGTCAGTCGATTTCGGATCTTGTAAAAACATCACGATCATAAAACAGTGGGTTAGATAACCATTGGCACCACTCGATAGCTACCTTTTTGTTTCTATTCGAGATCTATTCAAAGCTCTTTAGCTGGATTTCGTTAAAATGTTACATTAGCGTCACATCAACACTTAAACTTTATAACTAATCAATAATTAAACATGGTCTATTATGACTAAAACATCTTTCTATTAATTATAACTAACATCAATATTAAAACTCTCAGATTTACCCATTTTAATAAATAAATTAATAAAACAATAATACACTATCAAAATTCATATTTTGCATTAATATATGGACAATAATGACAACAGAATTCTTATTTTCATGTATTATAAATCTACACAATTAAATTATTATTATACTTATTACCATCGCAAAGAATAATATTTATAAATATAAATACACTAAGTAAACTCTTAGCCATCTCATGTTCATACTTCGTTACATTAAATGTTAGATGAAAAGTCGGCTTATGTTCTCTCTTTTATAATTGAACAAATATGAGAATGATTTTTTTGTACATTTGTTAAATAAACAAACATGAACATGAACATATCTATTGTTCGTTTGAACGTTTGCTGAAGTTTATTGTTTATTATTAAAATACATACAATACAGTATATATATATATATATATATATATATATATATATATATATATATATATATATATATATATATATATATATATATATATATATAGTCAATATATATATATATATATATATATATATATATATATATATATATATATATATATATATATATATATATATATATATATATATATATATTATGTTTCAGAAGACGCATTAATCTGTAATTCATTTGTATTTAGAAGGTTCATAAATAAACATTCTTATAGTGAACAAACATAAACAAAGATACATGTTTTTTTTAACCGTATTTGTTTATTTATTCAGCCTACATATATTAGGGGAATTGGTTTTATTAACTGTTTTTTATTGAAATTGTTAAATTTGAGAATTTAGCTATTTAGATTGGTTATATTTGATATTATGGCACTTGATGGATATACCAGATGGGCAGGTGCGGAACATAGAGGAAACGCTGGGGGTATCTTTCCTAGCTCGATTAAATATATTTTTTTTTATTACTAAAAAGTATATTTTTGTAGTGTTTATCCCCCTTCACTAGTTTCGCTCCATCTCAGATCAGGTTCAAGTTCAACCACTGCTAATGTGTTTAAGATGGGCATGTGATATTACCCTCTTTAATTGAGTAAAAATGTGTGATTTTACAGGTTAAGATGGACATATAGGATATTAGTATTCTCTTTACGTAGTTAAATATGTGATTTTAGAGGTTAACAAGAGCATATATTATAAAGTCCAATTATCTTATTCAAAATTAGTCAATAATCACATTTCTTTTCGATTATTGTAGCGGAAGCGTTGGGTTATACAAAAGAAATTCGACCATATCTCGTGCCAGCAGGTTTAACGAGGCCTTATGATCTTTCTCATGGTGTAAGTTTTGCTTCAAGTGGTTCCGGTTATGATAACCTCACTGCTCAAATTTCGGTATGCCTCATTGTTCCCTTGTCTATGTTTAATCTAGCTAGACTTGGTGGCAATGTTTTCATCGTTTAAACCGATAAATCCATAAAAAAATATGCATTAATAGTTTGTACAGTTCAACCAATGAATGTATAGTTTTAATAGGTTTATCCATTTTACTAGTGGATACATCATTATCATTACGTTTATGATGATTAAATCTTATTACAAGATACTAACTTCATCATTATTTTTTATATGCCGAAGAATGTATTGTCATTGTCGCACCAATTTAAGTATTTTGCACATTACAAGAGACATCTTAGCATGAATATTGGAGAAACCAAAGCTCATCAATCCATCAACAACGCCGTGTTTGTATTGAGCATGGGAACGAACGATTTTCTACAAAACTACTACATTGATCCCACACGAAGTTCCAAATATACGGTCGATCAATATGGAGATTACTTGATCTCTCTTCTTCAAGGTTATGTCAAGGTTATTCTCTTCATTCTATTGACCAAAAATTATAGCGAGTAGTGATGGTATATGGTAGACCCTTACTTGATCGAACATGCCTATGCCATGCTTCCAATTTGAAATATATCAATGGCAGATTTATAAATTATAATTATTGGTAGCTAATAATAATAATAATAATAATAATAATAATAATAATAATAATAATAATAATAATAATAATAATAATAATAATAATAATAATAATAATAATAATAATAATAATAATAATAATAATAATAATAATAATTCCCTTGTTGATGTTTGTTATCGATCTGGGATTTCTGCGAGAAAGGAGGTTGACATTGGGTTGTCTGGAGGGAACGACAGGGCCCTCAGACCTGCAGATGTGTTACTTTATTCCTGGGATTGTGGTCGCGATGTTTGTGTTGACTTGACAGGGTCTTCTCCTTTGACACAGTCTGGGCTTTCTGACTTTGTCCCTGGACATGCTGTGGTTGAGGCGGCTCGTCGGAAGCGGGTCAAGTACGAATCTTGCTATCAGGCGATTGGTTATAGTTTCATTCCTTTCTCATTTTCTTCCCTTGGGGAATTAGAGAAGGAGGCTGTTTCTTTGCTTAAGCGGGTTCAGAAGAGTTCGATGGCGCAAGATATTGGTACCGGTGCTGCTGCTCATATTTTTACTAGGATAGGTTTTGCTATTGCTAGAGGTGTGGGAGCCCAGATTGTCTCTAGGCTTCCCACTAATTTTTTGTAAGTTTTAAAACTTTTAAGTTTATTATTATTATTATTATTATTATTATAATAATAATAATAATAATAATAATAATAATATAATAGTAATAATAATAAAAGTCTAATACAATTTTAAAATCGTCAGTTTATATTGCATTATACTCATTCCGTCTCAAATAAAAAGTCCACATTATTATTTATATGTGTTCCAAAATAAATGTCTTTTACTTAAAATAATATTAAAAAACACTAAAGTATTAATTTTACTTTTTTTATATGGATTTTGGCAAATACTACTTATTTATCTCTTTATTACCTTTTTAAAAAAAATTAATTAATTACAGTATTACAATAGCTTATGAAATGAAGGGTAAAATGGACTTCAATAAACTATCATAATTTATAGAATATTTTTGGTGGATATTTAATTCGAGACGGAGAGGGTATAATCGTACCTATATGACTTCTATTCACATTAATAAAAGTCCGAACTTTCTGGCATTTGTTATTTTTTTACTAAAAATGTACAGCAACAACAAAATTCAATCCCACATGTGTGAGGTATGGGGAGGTAAGATGTACACAATCATTCCCATATCTTAGAATAAAGAGATGTCATTTCTCCATTCAGAGTGAAACACCCGAAAAGTAGAGAAAGTCCTCCCTCTCAATGTTCTGTTGATAGATAGATTGCTTCTGAATGGAACTCCGGCCAATAAGTAGGTTAAAAAAAGTGTGAGATGAAACGAAAATGGTAGAATCAAATTTTCATGAGTATTAAAGTTGCATAAAGTTCAATTTAAGCTCTATGCGACAGTCAAGTTGCCAAGAAATTGACATTTGGTGTTGACTCTAGTAATATAGTCGTACAATAATAAAAGATACAACCAAAACAATAAAAATATGTAATAAATTTCAATACTAATAATACTATTGAAACTGATAATAAGGGATTAAAATTGAAAATTGTATATAGGTGGGCCTATGAGTAAAAAAAACCCTTTTAAAAAGGAACTTTCTTTTTCAAAGACTACAAAACCCCTATAATTTCAATATGCCATGAATGTGTGTAGCTTAAATTTTTCTTTATTTCTTTTTACACAAGAATAGTAGATGGTCTACTTATATTTCCTTGATATCAGTATTCTTTATAAATTAAACAATTTAACTCAAGATAGTCTATTGATGGTGGTAGACTGATATCATCACAACGGGTCTAAATTAAAGTTCATACTTTACTAGTATCATATGTTAAGATGGTTAGAGAAATGATTAAAAATAGTCACGAGATAACCCGAATAAACTATGTACATATGAGTATACTTCTCTTTCCCAGATAGTATGAACAACATGAAAACGTTATCGATTTATAAAATAATAACTTTGGTGAATATGGATTTGTGTAGAAAATGCACTCTATGGGAGCAAGAAGATTGGTGGTTGTTGGAGTTGTTCCTTTTGGATGCATGCCTTTGGTGAAGACATTAAAGGGTACAACCAAATGTGACAATGTGTACAACAATGTGGCACTTTCATTCAATCTCAAGTTAAAAAATGCACTGGCTTCATATAGAACATCTATAGGCATAAAAACTATCTTAGTCGAGGCTTACAGTCTAATTCAAAGAGCAATTGAAAATCCTCAAAAATATGGTGAGTATGTTATATCAATAGCTTTAAGGGTAAACTAGGAAACTTCAATTTTCGTTCAGAATTTTTAACGGAACAAGTTTATATTACAGGATTTATAGAGACTTCGAAGGGTTGTTGTGGAACCGGAACTTATGAATATGGTACTACTTGTAAAGGTTTGGATGCATGTGAAGACCGCGAAAAGTACTTATTTTGGGACGCAGTTCATCCTACCGACCGAATGTATAAGATAGTTGCAGATGAAGCTTTAAGTTCTATTGTCAAGAATCTATCCTAATGGGCTTAAAAATGTATTGCAACTTATGTAATTGGAACAATTGGTACTATTCTTTTGTGTGATATATCTGTAGTACCTTGATATGAATTCAACGTTATATTAGGTACTAGCCAGTGTTATTGTGATACGAAGTAAGAGATTAATAAACTAACCTTGCTATGTTAAAGAAGAATTACAAATGGTATTTGAACAAATACTTGTAATGATTCAAGAACACAACACAAACTGAATACTGTTGATTCTATGAATTCGATATGTAAAAATGTAAGAATTTGATAATTGTATTGATTGAAAAATTAATTACAATGAATTGGATTTTTACAATCTGATAAGTGTTCTTATATACACTAAATCCTACAACAGCTATTTCTATTCTTGGTTAGGCTCCATTTGTCTTTTGGAACCACCATTACAAACAAGGAAAGTTGTTGTCAAGTATACTGCTTTTTAGCCGTTTATTTGTTTGGTCTTGAGTAGCGTGTGAACTTCTAAAACGGGAGATGATGGAGTTGACTACTTCTGATCCCAAAGTCAACTTACCTTAAAAGGTAATTGTTGACTGACTTGTTTTATTCTAACACTCCCCCTCAAGTTGAATAGTGGGGTTTTCAATATTCAACTTGCCGAGAACTTCACTGAATAATCTCCCGTTGACTGACTTGGTAAGGATGTCAGCCAGTTGGTCTTCAGATCTAATAGATGGGAGTGAAATAATTTCATTGTCAAGTTTTTTCCCGGATAAAATGTCGATCTACTTCCACATGTTTAGTACGATCTTGCTGAAAGGGATTTTCTGAGATCGCGATAGCTGCCTCATTGTCGCATAAGATTTGAATGGCTTCCTTAGGTGGAAAACCAATCTCTGTTAGCAGCTTCTTGATCCATAGGGCTTCGACTACTCCTTTGGCAATTCCTCTAAATTCTGATTCGGCACTTGAAAGTGAGACAACTTTTTGTTTCTTACTTTTCCATGCCACAAGATTGCCCCCGACTAATGAGAAGAAGCGAGATGTAGATTTTCTATCTCCTTTCTCACCAGCCCAACTTGCATCCGTGTATATTTGAGTTCTTAGATGTCCATTTCTTTTGAAAACAACTCCATGATCTGCTGTTTTCTTCAAATATCTGATGATTCTCATTACAGCTTCCATTTGGTGAACCTGTGGTTGATGCATGAATTGACTCACAACTCCAACTGCATGTGCTATATCAGGTCGAGTATGAGCAAGATATATGAGTTTTCCCACCATCCTTTGGTATTGCCCTTTATCAGCAAGATCAGCTTCATCTTCCATATATAGCTTCTGGTTTGGGATCATTGGAGTATCAGCTGGTTTGCAATCAATCATACATTTTCTGCAAGAAAATCAAGAACATACTTCTTTTGACAGATAAATATTCTCTGTTGGGATCGTAATACCTCAATCCCCAAAAAATATTTAAGTCTGCCCAAGTCTTTCATTTCAAATTCTTTAAATAAGTTCATTTTTAAGTTAGAAATTTCCTCTTTATCATTTCCTGTTATTATCATATCATCAACATAAATGATTAAACATGTAATTAAATTTTCTTTTCGTTTAAAGAAGAGAGTATGATCTGAGTTACTTTGTTTGAAATCGTATTTTTTCATAAATAAAGTAAATCTCCCAAACCAAGCCCGTGGGATTGTTTTAACCCATATAAAGCCTTTTTAAGTCGACAAACTTTCCTATTTTTGAAGTTGTCATTGAATCCCGGTGGTGCTTCCATATAGGCTTCTTCCTTTAATTCTCCATGTAGAAAAGCATTCTTCACATCGAATTGGTGAAGTGGTCAATCTTCATTTGCAGCGATAGAAAAGAGAACTCTGATGGTATCAATTTTCGCAACTGGTGAGAAGGTCTCGGAGTAATCGATCCCATATGTCTGAGTGTATCCTTTCGCAACCAGTCGAGCTTTATATCTTTTAATAGCTCCATCTGGTTTATATTTTATCGTAAATACCCATCGAGATCCCACTGGTTTCTTTCCTTGAGGCATGACACATTTTTTCCACGTGTTATTTTCATACAAGGCTTTCATTTCAACTTCCATTGCTTCTTTCCAGTTTTTTGATTTTAGAGCTTGTTCAACGAAAGTTGGAATATTTTCAGAGTAAATTGCGGAATTAAACTGATGAGCTTCTTTTGACAGATTTCCCTGTGCTATATTAGCCATAGGATATCTCGATCTTTGCGCTTCTTTTTCAGGTGAGTATCGTTTAGGTGGGACACCTCTATTGACTCTTTGAGGTAGGACATATCGTTGGGTGGTTTCATCGGAAATTGTGTCATTTTGTTCCTCATGGGTTTGATTTTCATTGAGGAGGTTTCAGTAGTCTCATGGTTTGATGGGATAGTTTTCGTGGGTTCATGGTCTTGTGTTGGTTGTGTTGGCTCAGATTTTAGTGTTGGAGTTTGTATAGGTTTGGGGTTTTGTGTTGGCTCGGGCTCTCGTGTTTGAGGTGGTTCAAGGTTTTGTGTTTGAGGTATTTGATGTGGAACCCATGTCATCCAACTGAGAGTGTCATTACTTCCATTCTCCCCCTCACTCGTGAGTTGGGTATTATTGTAAAAATATTCAGTTTCAACAAAATCACAGTTCATTGTGGTAAAAACATGACGCCTTTTTGGGCTATAACATCGATATCCTTTTTGGTTTATTCCATAGCCAACCATGACACATTTTTCCGCACATGGATCTAGTTTGGTGCGCTCATGTTTTGGAATGTGAACAAAGACCGAGCACCCAAATATCCGAGGTTCGTTGCTAAATGAGGTCGGAAGGGTATGAAATTTGGAAAGGGTATCTTTAGGGGTGTTTGTGCCCAAAACTTTGGTAGGTAAACGATTGATAAGATAAGTAGCGGAAGCAAGGGCTTCGGGCTAAAAACTCTTCGGAACTTTGGATTCAATTAATAATGCTCTTGTTATTTTTAAAAGTAGTCGATTTTTTCGTTCGGCTACGCCATTTTGCTCGGGTGTATGAGCACACGAGGTTTGATGAATAATCCCATTATTTTCGCAAAAAGATTTCATTGATGAGTTTACAAACTAACCCCCATTATCGGATCTTAACATTTGTATGTTTTTATTAAATTGGGTTTGTACCATTTTATAAAAGTGAGAAAAATTTTCAAACACTTCCGATTTGTTAGTTAAAAAATAAATCCAGGTCATGCGTGAATGGTCATCAATAAATAGGACAAAATATCGGAAGTTTTTTCTCCAGTGACCGGTGCAGGACCTCAAACATCCGAATGGATTAAAGCAAAAGGAACATCTTTTCTTGTATTACTAGGTTTAAATGTACTTCGGTGGCTTTTAGCCAAAATACAAGTTTCACAATTTAGAGTAACATTTGATGGAAAAAGACTCGAAAATAAAACATGTAAGTATTCGACAGATGGGTGACCCAACCTCCTATGCCATAACCAAGCTTCCCTCGTAGGTGTTCCGTGAGCAAGCATCGCGGTACCTTGTTGGGTTACTTCGTTTACATAGTACAACCCGCCCTGTTCGGTACCACGCCCAATAATTACCCCAGTTCTGATATCCTGAAGGATACAAAAGGTGGGGTGTAATAAAACAGAACAATTTAATTCCTTTGTAACGTGACTAACGGATAAAAGTTTATGGGACAGAGTTGGAATGTATAAACAATTAGATAAGTTCATAGTTGGAGTAATTTCAATGTTTCCACCTCCTTCAACTTGTACAACACCTCCGTTAGCTGTTTGAATTTTATTAACCCGGGGTTGTGATTCGGAATAAAAGTCATATTTTTCAAAAGTCATGGTGTGAGTTGCACCGCAGTCAAAAATCCATTCGTTATTTTTGGTGTTATTTGAAACAGTATTAACTTTTCCAGTAATAAAAGAGTAATTTTTGTTTTCAAAAATTGTAGAGTTTTGGACCTTTTCAAAATGTTTTAACTTTTGTGCTTGATTTTGGGAAATACTAGTTTGAGCTTTAATAAAACCATTTGAATTAAAACATTTTGTCTTTTTAACACTACACTTTGATGTTTGGGCCTGATCCTTTTTGTTATCACTTTTCCTATGTCCTGGCCCAATACTTGAAAAAGTATTTATCCTTATATTTTTATTTTGTGGCTCAACACACCTTTGTATAAGCCTGTCCCCCATCATAAATTGATACATGGACGTTTTATTAGTCATCTGTATATTTTCATTCCCAATACGTGACTCCACCCCAGATGCATCTTCCCCAGGTTTGCAGAACACACGTGGGTTCATTCTTTCCTAAAATTGTTTATCATCTGAAACCCTTATTTCTTTAGATGATAAAACCGATTCAACAGAGATCTTTAATTCTCTCTTTTCTTTATCAAGAGTTCTAAAATTGGTCGATTGGGTTTTCTGTTCATCAATTTTAACCCTTGTTTCTGGGTTTTCTGGTCGAAGACATGGGTTTAATCCCTCTTCTTTGATCGTTTGTAAGCAATCGAATTTATTCAGGTGACTGAAAGAATTCGATTTAGGGAACCAATTTGGGTATCCCTTTTTGGTCGATTGAACACAGGGATTTTCCCATGTTGTTTTGGTCGATTTATAAATGGGTTTAACGAATTTAGGGTTTGAGGGTTTAACCCTCACCCATTTGGTCAATTTATAAGATTGAGGTAATACATATGAAGTACCTCTTGTTGATTGTTTGATTTGATGTTTGGATTTCGTGCTGCTGTTGTCAATCGTCTCTGCTACTGCCATTACCGATCCATTATGTTCTTGTTTGTTCCACCACTTAGGATAACCGATTAACTTGAAGCATTGAACTATTGTGTGTCGTTACTTTCCACAGTAAACACAACTTAACTCTTGTAGTGGCTGATGGTGGTTGGTAGTGATGGTTTTGGTTCCGACAACAGTGGTAACATTTTTTGGTTTGATAAAAGAGCATTCAGGTAACTTTTTTCATTTTGTTTGAGCTACCATCTATGATTGACATAGCAGCTTGATTAACTTTTGAGCTACCGTCAATCTCAGACATGGCAACTTGAGACACTTTCCTGGTAAATGATTGAGACATAAACGAGTATCTTGATCAATGGATCGATACCGTAAGCTCTGATACCATGTTGATTCTATGAATTCGATATGTAAAAATGTAAGAATTTGATCTTTGTATTGATTGAAAAATTGATTACAATGAATTGGATTTTTACAATCTGATAAGTGTTCTTATATACACTAAATCCTACAATAGCTATTTCTATTCTTGGTTAGGCTCCATTTGTCTTTTGGAACCACCATTACAAACAAGGAAAGTTGTTGTCAAGTATACTGCTTTTTAGCCGTTTATTTGTTTGGTCTTGAGCAGCATGTGAGCTTCTAAAACGGGATATGATGGAGTTGACAACTTTTGATCCCAAAGTCAACTTAACTTAAAAGGTAATTGTTGACTGACTTGTTTTATTCTAATAAATACAGCACTCTGTTATAACTAAACCGACCGAAAATATAATCCTCACTTTACAAGAAAACACTAATAATCAACACCAATAGTTGAAGATTGTTATACACTCACAATATTGATGAATGTATCATGATGATACACCATCAATCACAAATACAGAGTTCGGGTCAACACAAGAAAGGGAGTTTTGGAGAAACTGAATACTCCTCCGTCCCAAACTAACTGTCCCATTTGACTTTTTTGAGTCTTTTGTCTACAACTTTGACTATAAATATTTAGATTTGTGTTATATAACATTTGATGAAAGTTATACCAATCAAAACACAATTAAAAATTGAATCCATCTATATAAATTTCATCAATTATTGTATAACACGACCCGAAATAATTACAGTCAAAGTTATAAACAAAAGACTTGAAAAAGTAAGATGGGACAGTTAATTTGGGACGGAGGAAGTACAATCATAATCATAGCAATTACATCTTGACTTTAAAGTGACAAGTACTAAATTACGGAACACTTTTATCAGTCATAAGATGTCACTCTCTATCCTGCAGATTTATAGAATGTCACTTATATATAGCCCTTGAAGTCCTCAACTTTTAAATAAAATTAAATCAACACATAACTAATAGTAACTACACTTGATCAAAATAAGTTAGAATTAAAGAACAAATATAACAAGGTTATGTTGGTGATTTTCATGAAATCCAACAAAACATTTTAGTGGATTGAATTTACTAAGTTGAAAGTGGTAGCTATCTTTTAATACTCTAGAACGGATTCAGGTGGTGTGGAGTACACGTCTGTTAAAGAGTTAACAAGATGACTTGAGTCGAGGAAGTAGTTTGAAAGACAAATTGAGAAGAATGGCTGGAATAAGTAAGGTGATGCACCGCATCAATTGCATGATGCGCCGCATCATGCGTTGAATTGGACAACAATTGGTAACAATGAATATTTTAATGCGTCGTATGTTTATTATATGCGTCACATTGTTGTTCAAGATTTCAACCAAAACAAGGTGATGCGTCACATTACTTGTAAGATGTGTCGTATCAAATGCATGCATCATATGATCGTTTGCAACTTTTCGAATATTATAAATAAAAGTCTCCATTTCTTGGAGAAAGGTTACAGATTTTGAGAAATGTAACACACTTTCAACACTCTACATCCAGAATATACAATTTACAATTGTTACATTTGTTATCTTTTAGTCTAGATGATAAATCATTCCTTGTCTTAGCCCAATCAAGATTTCGTGTAACCCGAGGCTAATAGGGTTGAAATACTTGATTAGGAAAGTGAGTACACGATTCAAGGAACAATCTGGTGATCATATTCTTTTAACCTAGCCCAAATTTATAACATTCTAATCAAGTATTTGCAAGAATATTGGCCGATAAATCTGTGAATGAGATTACTTCCAAGTTGGTCAAATTTTAAAAGTATGAAGGAATGTATTTTCATTTATGGCAGAAAACATATGACTTTCATGGGATATATATCAGATGTGCATAGGGAAAATCAATCATCAAGTTTGATGGATTGAAGATTCAAGTGGTGGATTATCACATTGGTTCAATCATCATGACAAGTACACAATTTCTATTCATCTTGTTTAATTTTGTTGCCATGATTTAGATAAATAGAAATGCATGCATCAACCTTGGCGTGATATTAATGTTCATATTACATTATTGAATTCGTAATATATTAAGTTATTGAATTTTTTTTTAAATGGTAATTTTTTCAAAATGACTTTTAAAAATGGAAACTGAAACTAAATCGTTGCAAAAATGGTAAAACCGTACTTCCAAAGTTCGGTTTTGGTCAAAACCGAAGTTTGAAAGTTCGGTTTTGGTTTTTTATTCGTTTCCACAGTGACCTGGCAGACAAGTGTACTAGGTTAGCCACCCGTGCCCTAAACCAAAGTTTGAAACTTCGGTTTTTCAGGCTTTTCAGCAAAACTGAAGTTTCAAACTTCGGTTTTGAGTCCTGCTTTAATTTGTTCACTTTTAAGCCGAATCATGCTTTTGCAGGTCGAAATCTATGGTTTTATATATCTATTTATACCAGTTGAATGTTCATTATCAATTACAACATCACATACTACACAACCACATTTCAAACACCTCAAACTGAGTTTTAATTTTCACTCAAATCGGCAATTGAAAACTAAAAAAAACACAAAATCACATTCTCAAAAAATGGCCAATGATGAGAACGATGGATGGGAATACCTACTTGATATTGATGATTCCGATCTTACTCAATCTGTATCAGTTTCAAAACCCACTCAAACCATATTGGTGCCCACCGAGTTGCCACCATTCCCCCGACCTTTAGAGTCCCCCCAACTTAACCGTCAAAAACAAAAGCAACCTATTTCACCACAACGACATGTTCTTCACGGTTCTGGGTCTAACAAAAAGAAAAAATTATCCTACCGAATCCCTGGACCCGCTGGTGTTTTCCAAGATGCGTATGAACTTCGAAATAACGAGAATAACGTTGTGGATGACATGTGTACGTAAGATTTTGTAAGGGAAATAATCAATAGACCTGAAGCGGATGATTCGTTTACACTGGATCCGTAGCTACGCGCGATGGAGTTTGCATATCCGTACGGAGGTAAACAACAAAATTGTATACTCATTATTGAAACCATAAGCCAACAATTTATGTGTATTGTTGTAACTGCAGGTAGATCTGATATAGCGAGCATTTTGAGATAACGTAGATTTTTACCAGCTGTTCAAGTTGTTGGTGTTGTTAAGACTTGTGAGAAAAATTGTGTCGGTGATCCGTCTTTAATGCTCAAAGTGAGTTTACATCACTAACTTATGTATATTTTCAAATTTGTATTGCGTTGACTAAAACAGGTTAATGTAACGATATTCATTTATGTTTAATAGGACACTACGGGTACTATTCAAGGATCAGTATCTAGCAAGATCATCGATGGTGTACATGAGAAGTATGAAGGTGTAAAAGGCATACGTGAGGGAGCTGTTCTGGTGCTACAAAATTGCTCTATCTTTTGCCCCAGTGTGAAGGTTAAAATCCTTAACATTACACGCAAGGCGTTAATTAAGGTGTTCTTCAAAGACGGTGGATCTACGTAGAGCATTGTGTTGTTGTTGTTGTTTAAAATAAACTATTGTTATTATTGTTTTAAATAATGTATTGTTATATGTTGTTATTGCTATTTAAATTAAACTAGTTGTTAGTTTTGTTTAAAAATGATACTAAATGTATATCACAAACGCAACGAATTTATTTAAACAAGTTCAAAAGATAAACATTACAACCAAATCATCATAAAATACAACTAATCAGTGCCCATGATGTCCCCCACGTATATATCGCAGGTGATGACCAGTTCTGCACCTTGTTGGGACAGATTTCCTTGTACTCCTCCGCGGTAGTTGTTCCCGATTTTCATCATCGCCTGTGGTTAAATCCTCGACAGGCTCATCCTCAAGTGGGTAATCAGAAACACTCACGTCAAGAGGGCTTCGAGAGGACGAGGCACCTACATATGGTCGGATAGGGATTCGAGAGGAAGATCCATGATATATATCTTGAGGGGTCCGAGAGGATGATCCAATATGCGTGTTCAACGGGGTATTGTATATGTTTGGAGGGCTGTTGAAGAGGTTCTGATGGGTATTGTAGACGTTTTGATGGGTATTGTATGTGTTTCGAGGGGTACTGTATATGTCTCGAGGGTTAGGATAGGTTTGGCGAGGATCATGATAATGCGACTGAGCACCGTAATCATAAGCCGGGAACTCGAAGCTTTGTGACGGATAGTATTCAAATGGAGCATCTAGCTGTTGGTGATGCGCGTATGAAAGTAGGTTATGTGGCATGTCATAAAATGCTTGCGGGTTAGGTTGACTGTTAGGTTGCATTTGTGCAAATGCCATATCTTGCATCCTTCAAAGCCCTTCCTCCTGTATATAGTTAAAAGTAAACCAATATTATCGATCGTGAGGTTATTGTTTATAAATAATTAAAATATCACACAATTGTATCTTACATAGACATTGGTAGTCCCTGCCCAATTAGGATATGTGTTGGTACCCTCGTCGGTTCTTGGATCTGTAATGTGCACAATAGTGTGAGCCTTGTACCAGTCATAGTAACCCCTATTGACACCCCCACCATCTCTACCAACAAATATACGGTTGGCTCGGTCATTTCATTCTGCGATGTACGTGGCCTGGGGGGAATTAGCCCTCATATCAACACTTCTTTTCATGCTAAGGTTTGTTTTGTGCAACTGATGATGCGTCTGAGTGGGAAGCAAGTATTCAACGCCTGGAATTGGCTGATCCCATCCAAACTGCCTACATACCCGATCGGGTAGATGTGTCTCAATAGTAGCCCAGAATATAATAGGCCCACGGTATGACCATAAGGGTCTGTCAGCTGTGCACTGCTCGGGTAGTCGGGCGAATAACTCATCATCATAGGGTTGCCATATAAACTGCATCAACATATTATAATACTTAATAAATATTTTGGCTTTAACATAGCTTCTATAGTTTCACACCAAATAAATGTTACCTGTCTAGGCGTAAACGCCGAAAGTAGGGAGCGATATGTTGACAATACATGTGCTGGTGTATTTTTGTTAGTCCGTTTACCATGCCACCTACATATGAATAACACATACAAATGAATATAGTTACAATAACTAAAGGTTTAAAGTTACAATGATCTCTTACCTAGAACCATAGGGTGCTGGAATAAGTGGAATCTGGTTCGGTGGCAAGTCCTCTGGAATCTTTCGTACATCAGTTCTGAGAATTGGCGCGACGGATGGAATTCGTTCATACACCCACTGTTGTACTAAAAGTAGCGAACCATTAATGGCCTTGGCTTCATAGTTTGTGGCCGCTTTACACAAAATTCTTATAAAGATGTGCGAGAAGCGCACTACCCCAACTAATACGATTAGCTGGACTCAAGTCCACGATGGTGTGCAAGAAACTCAAAGGGACATCATATGCATTAGCATCAGAAAATAGAATGCCACCCATCATAGCTAAAATATATACTCTAGCCCGCTGTTGGTGAGACTCGATAGTGTCTCCAACTTCTTCATTCAACTCCGTAATTAAAATGGAAATTAATATCCTCCCTCTACGTATACCCCTATTACCAATAGCCTGACGGGAGATCCCTAAGTATGTTTCAACAAATGGTATCCAATCGCTATCATTTGTTTCATACCAAATACCGGAGAATACATCCCCGTCTATAGGTAAACCAAATAAAACCTGAACGTCTTGCAACGTTGCAGTTGCTTCTCCTACAAATATTAATATGGATTATATATATATATATATATATATATATATATATATATATATATATATATATATATATATATATATATATATTCATAAATACTATTTTAAACAATTATGTAATATTATATATTCGTAAATACTATTTTAAACAATTATCTAATAGAAACTTGACTAAACTAATAAATATAAATATAGCGAAGATATAATAATATATATTAAAATAAATGATTAATATATATATAAGGTAATGATTTTGTACCAATCGGTAAATGAAATGTATGCATCTCCGGGCGCCATCTTTCAATCATAGCAGTAATAAGTGACCAATCCAGTCTTTGTTTACCCAATTTAGCTAGTAAACCCAAACCCACATTATCAAGATACACCTGCACATGCTCATTAATTGTTTCGTTTGGTAGCTGTTTAATATGCTGCCAAAAGCTCAGATCAGCTCTTCGTGGTTTGATCAACGTGTCCTCGTCCAGCTTCTTTGTAAATACCGTGTACGATCTATGATTCCTTTCAGCTTGTAAAAATAATAAAGAACTATCAACCGGCTCCGATCTAGCACGTACTTGGTTCGTTTGAGCCATTTTTTTTTGATAAAAATTCAAGGATTTTCGAAGTTTTTTTTTTTTTTCTCAATGGAACTGAATTGTGTGTGAGAACCGAAGTTACAGACTTCGGATTTATACAGAACCAAAACCGAAGTTTGAAACTTCGGTTTTGCCACGTGTCATTATTTTATTCTCCAGTAAAAAATTTCCCGAATTTGTATTTATTGGATAAAATCACAGCTAATGCGGTAGCTGGAAGTTAAAGCAAAACCGAAGTTTGGAACTTCGGTTTTGCCACGTCGCCAATCCAGTCACCAATTCAAGGGACAAAATCAATAAAAAACCAAAACCGAACTTCCAAACTTCGGTTTTGACCAAAACTGAACTTTGGAAGTTCGGTTTTACCATTTTTGCAACGATTTAGTTTCAGTTTCCATTTTTGCAAGTCTGTTTGTAAAAATTACCATTTTAAAAAAAAAAAATCTTAAGTTATTTGCATGGTGGATAGTATGGAAATTAAATTTCTATCTCCATGCTTGATTTATCAAAAGGCCTCATGTATTCGTTGCAATCATCTTCCTAATTGGTGGGTTTATGTTGAAGTGGCGGGTAGCAAAATGCCATTCGTTTTGCTAAAGGTTAAAAGTTTCATACAAAGATGCTAAATTGTGTATTAATTCAGTAGATGAATTGATTGGTGAGAGGTCACTACTTCTAACCTTTTGATCTAATGGTTAACGTTTTGTCTTTGTACATTATTCTACCAAGTTTTGAAAACTTTTTTCTAAATTATGACTTTAGTTTTGAAAACTAAGAGGATATCAATTTTGGTCCGGTATTCAAAATTAAAATCCATTATATTAAATGTATTAGTTTGATGGGGATAATTCATGTGACATGTTGAAATGTCCCGTTCTTATTGATTAAAAACGTTCCATATTAATTGATTTCGTTGCGAGGTTTTGACCTCTATATGAGACGTTTTTCAAAGACTGCATTCATTTTAAAACAAACCATAACCTTTATTTCATCAATAAAGGTTTAAAAAGCTTTACGTAGATTATCAAATAATGATAATCTAAAATATCCTGTTTACACACGACCATTACATAATGGTTTACAATACAAATATGTTACAACAAAATAAGTTTCTTGAATGCAGTTTTTACACAATATCATACAAGCATGGACTCTAAATCTCGTCCTTATTTAAGTATGCGACAGCGGAAGCTCTTAATAATCACCTGAGAATAAACATGCTTAAAACGTCAACAAAAATGTTGGTGAGTTATAGGTTTAACCTATATATATCAAATCATAATAATAGACCACAAGATTTCATATTTCAATACACATCCCATACATAGAGATAAAAATCATTCATATGGTGAACACCTGGTAACCGACATTAACAAGATGCATATATAAGAATATCCCCATCATTCCGGGACACCCTTCGGATATGATATAAATTTCGAAGTACTAAAGCATCCGGTACTTTGGATGTGGCTTGTTGGGCCCAATAGATCTATCTTTAGGATTCACGTCAATTAGGGTGTCTGTTCCCTAATTCTTAGATTACCAGACTTAATAAAAAGGGGCATATTCGATTTCGATAATTCAACCATAGAATGTAGTTTCACGTACTTGTGTCTATTTTGTAAATCATTTATAAAACCTGCATGTATTCTCATCCCAAAAATATTAGATTTTAAAAGTGGGACTATAACTCACTTTCACAGATTTTTACTTCGTCGGGAAGTAAGACTTGGCCACTGGTTGATTCACGAATCTATAACAATATATACATATATATCAAAGTATGTTCAAAATATATTTACAACACTTTTAATATATTTTGATGTTTTAAGTTTATTAAGTCAGCTGTCCTCGTTAGTAACCTACAACTAGTTGTCCACAGTTAGATGTACAGAAATAAATCGATAAATATTATCTTGAATCAATCCACGACCCAGTGTATACGTATCTCAGTATTGATCACAACTCAAACTATATATATTTTGGAATCAACCTCAACCCTGTATAGCTAACTCCAACATTCACATATAGAGTGTCTATGGTTGTTCCGAAATATATATAGATGTGTCGACATGATAGATCGAAACATTGTATACGTGTCTATGGTATCTCAAGATTACATAATATACAATACAAGTTGATTAAGTTATGGTTGGAATAGATTTGTTACCAATTTTCACGTAGCTAAAATGAGAAAAATTATCCAATCTTGTTTTACCCATAACTTCTTCATTTTAAATCCGTTTTGAGTGAATCAAATTGCTATGGTTTCATATTGAACTCTATTTTATGAATCTAAACAGAAAAAGTATAGGTTTATAGTCGGAAAAATAAGTTACAAGTCGTTTTTGTAAAGGTAGTCATTTCAGTCGAAAGAACGACGTCTAGATGACCATTTTAGAAAAATACTTCCACTTTGAGTTTAACCATAATTTTTGGATATAGTTTCATGTTCATAATAAAAATCATTTTCTCAGAATAACAACTTTTAAATCAAAGTTTATCATAGTTTTTAATTAACTAACCCAAAACAGCCCGCGGTGTTACTACGACGGCGTAAATCCGGTTTTACGGTGTTTTTCGTGTTTCCAGGTTTTAAATCATTAAGTTAGCATATCATATAGATATAGAACATGTGTTTAGTTGATTTTAAAAGTCAAGTTAGAAGGATTAACTTATGTTTGCGAACAAGTTTAGAATTTACTAAACTATGTTCTAGTGATTACAAGTTTAAACCTTCGAATAAGATAGCTTTCTATGTATGAATCGAATGATGTTATGAACATCATTACTACCTTAAGTTCCTTGGATAAACCTACTGGAAAAGAGAAAAATGGATCTAGCTTCAACGGATCCTTGGATGGCTCGAAGTTCTTGAAGCAGAATCATGACACGAAAACAAGTTCAAGTAAGATCATCACTTGAAATAAGATTGTTATAGTTATAGAAATTGAACCAAAGTTTGAATATGATTATTACCTTGTATTAGAATGATAACCTACTGTAAGAAACAAAGATTTCTTGAGGTTGGATGATCACCTTACAAGATTGGAAGTGAGCTAGCAAACTTGAAAGTATTCTTGATTTTATGTAACTAGAACTTGTAGAATATATGAAGAACACTTAGAACTTGAAGATAGAACTTGAGAGAGATCAATTAGATGAAGAAAATTGAAGAATGAAAGTGTTTGTAGGTGTTTTTGGTCGTTGGTGTATGGATTAGATATAAAGGATATGTAATTTTGTTTTCATGTAAATAAGTCATGAATGATTACTCATATTTTTGTAATTTTATGAGATATTTCATGCTAGTTGCCAAATGATGGTTCCCACATGTGTTAGGTGACTCACATGGGCTGCTAAGAGCTGATCATTGGAGTGTATATACCAATAGTACATACATCTAAAAGCTGTGTATTGTACGAGTACGAATACGGGTGCATACGAGTAGAATTGTTGATGAAACTGAACGAGGATGTAATTGTAAGCATTTTTGTTAAGTAGAAGTATTTTGATAAGTGTATTGAAGTCTTTCAAAAGTGTATAAATACATATTAAAACACTACATGTATATACATTTTAACTGAGTCGTTAAGTCATCGTTAGTCGTTACATGTAAGTGTTGTTTTGAAACCTTTAGGTTAACGAACTTGTTAATTGTTGTTAACCCAATGTTTATAATATCAAATGAGATTTTAAATTATTATATTATCATGATATTATCATGATATTATCATGTATGAATATCTCTTAATATGATATATATACATTAAATGTCTTTACAACGATAATCGTTACATATATGTCTCGTTTAAAAATCATTAAGTTAGTAGTCTTGTTTTTACATATGTAGTTCATTGTTAATATACTTAATGATATGTTTACTTATCATAGTATCATGTTAACTATATATATATCCATATATATGTCATCATATAGTTTTTACAAGTTTTAACGTTCGTGAATCACCGGTCAACTTGGGTGGTCAATTGTCTATATGAAACATATTTCAATTAATCAAGTCTTAACAAGTTTGATTGCTTAACATGTTGGAAACATTTAATCATGTAAATATCAATCTCAGTTAATATATATAAACATGGAAAAGTTCGGGTCACTACAGTACCTACCCGTTAAATAAATTTCGTCCCGAAATTTTAAGCTGTTGAAGGTGTTGACAAATCTTCTGGAAATAGATGCAGGTATTTCTTCTTCATCTGATCTTCATGCTCCCAGGTGAACTCGGGTCCTCTACGAGCATTCCATCGAACCTTAACAATTGGTATCTTGTTTTGCTTAAGTCTTTTAACCTCACGATCCATTATTTCGACGGGTTCTTCGATGAATTGAAGTTTTTCGTTGATTTGGATTTCATTTAACGGAATAGTGAGATCTTCTTTAGCAAAACATTTCTTCAAATTCGAGACGTGGAAAGTGTTATGTACAGCCGCGAGTTGTTGAGGTAACTCAAGTCGGTAAGCTACTGGTCCGACACGATCAATAATCTTGAATGGTCCAATATACCTTGGATTTAATTTCCCTCGTTTACCAAATCGAACAACGCCTTTCCAAGGTGCAACTTTAAGCATGACCATCTCTCCAATTTCAAATTCTATATCTTTTCTTTTAATGTCAGCGTAGCTCTTTTGTCGACTTTGGGCGGTTTTCAACCGTTGTTGAATTTGGATGATCTTCTCGGTAGTTTCTTGTATAATCTCCGGACTCGTAATCTGTCTATCCCCCACTTCACTCCAACAAATCGGAGACCTGCACTTTCTACCATAAAGTGCTTCAAACGGCGCCATCTCAATGCTTGAATGGTAGCTGTTGTTGTAGGAAAATTCTGCTAACGGTAGATGTCGATCCCAACTGTTTCCGAAATCAATAACACATGCTCGTAGCATGTCTTCAAGCGTTTGTATCGTCCTTTCGCTCTGCCCATCAGTTTGTGGATGATAGGCAGTACTCATATCTAGACGAGTTCCTAATGCTTGCTGTAATGTCTGCCAGAATCTTGAAATAAATCTACCATCCCTATCAGAGATAATAGAGATTGGTATTCCATGTCTGGAGACGACTTCCTTCAAATACAGTCGTGCTAACTTCTCCATCTTGTCATCTTCTATTATTGGCAAGAAGTGTGCTGATTTGGTGAGACGATCAACTATTACCCAAATAGTATCAAAACCACTTGCAGTCCTTGGCAATTTAGTGATGAAATCCATGGTAATGTTTTCCCATTTCCATTCCGGGATTTCGGGTTGTTGAAGTAGACCTGATGGTTTCTGATGATCAGCTTTGACCTTAGAACACGTCAAACATTCTCCTACGTATTTAGAAACATCGGCTTTCATACCCGGCCACCAAAAATGTTTCTTGAGATCCTTGTACATCTTCCCCGTTCCAGGATGTATTGAGTATCTGGTTTTATGAGCTTCTCTAAGTACCATTTCTCTCATATCTCCGAATTTTGGTACCCAAATCCTTACAGCCCTATACCGGGTTCCGTCTTCCCGAATATTAAGATGCTTCTCCGATCCTTTGGGTATTTCATCCTTTAAATTTCCCTCTTTTAAAACTCTTTGTTGCGCCTCCTTTATTTGAGTAGTAAGGTTATTATGAATCATTATATTCATAGATTTTACTCGAATGGGTTCTCTGTCCTTCATGCTCAAGGCATCGGCTACCACATTTGCCTTTCCCGGGTGGTAACGAATCTTAAAGTCGTAATCATTCAATAATTCAATCCACCTACGCTGCCTCATATTCAGTTGTTTCTGATTAAATATGTGTTGAAGACTTTTGTGGTCGGTATATATAATACTTTTGACCCCATATAAGTAGTGCCTCCAAGTCTTTAATGCAAAAACAACCGCGCCTAATTCCAAATCATGCGTCGTATAATTTTGTTCGTGAATCTTCAATTGTCTAGACGCATAACAATCACCTTCGTTCGTTGCATTAATACACAACCGAGACCTTGCTTTGATGCATCACAATAAATCACAAAATCATCATTCCCTTCAGGCAATGATAATATAGGTGTCGTAGTTAGCTTTTTCTTCAATAACTGAAATGCTTTCTCTTGTTCATCATTCCATTCAAATTTCTTTCCTTTATGCGTTAATGCAGTCAAGGGTTTTGCTATTCTGGAAAAGTCTTGGATGAACCTTCTGTAGTAACCAGCTAGTCCTAAAAACTGGCGTATGTGTTTCGGAGTTTTCGGGGTTTCCCACTTTTCAACAGTTTCTATCTTTGTCGGATCCACCTTAATACCTTCTTTGTTCACTATGTGACCGGGGAATTGAACTTCTTTCAACCAAAATGCACACTTTGAAAACTTAGCGTATAATTCTTCCTTCCTCAATACTTCTAACACCTTTCTCAAATGTTCACCGTGTTCTTGGTCATTCTTTGAGTAAATAAGTATGTCATCAATGAAAACAATGACAAACTTGTCAAGGTATGGTCCACACACTCGGTTCATAAGGTCCATGAACACAGCTGGTGCATTAGTTAAACCAAACGGCATGACCATAAACTCGTAATGACCGTAACGTGTTCTGAAAGCAGTCTTTGGAATATCATCTTCTTTCACCCGCATTTGATGATACCCGGAACATAAGTCAATCTTTGAATAAACAGACGAGCCTTGTAGTTGATCAAATAAGTCGTCAATTCTCGGTAGTGGGTAGCGGTTCTTGATGGTAAGTTTGTTCAACTCTCGGTAGTCGATACACAACCTGAATGTACCATCTTTCTTCTTGACAAACAAAATAGGAGCTCCCCACGGTGATGTGCTTGGTCGAATGAAACCACGCTCTAAAAGTTCTTGTAATTGGCTTTGCAGTTCTTTCATCTCGCTGGGTGCGAGTCTGTAAGGAGCACGAGCTATTGGTGCAGCTCCTGGTACAAGATCTATTTGAAATTCAACGGATCGATGTGGGGGTAATCCCGGTAATTCTTTCAGAAATACATCGGGAAATTCTTTTGCAATAGGAACATCATTGATGCTCTTTTCTTCAGTTTGTACTTTCTCGACGTGTGCTAGAACAGCATAGCAACCTTTTCTTATTAGTTTTTGTGCCTTCAAATTACTAATAAGATGTAGCTTCGTGTTGCCCTTTTCTCCGTACACCATTAAGGGTTTTCTTTTTTCTCGTATAATGCGAATTGCATTTTTGTAACAAACGATCTCTGCTTTCACTTCTTTCAACCAGTCCATACCGATTATCACATCAAAACTCCCTAACTCTACTGGTATCAAATCAATCTTAAATGTTTCGCTAACCAGTTTAATTTCTCGATTCCGACATATATTATCTGCTGAAATTAATTTACCATTTGCTAATTCGAGTAAAAATTTACTATCCAAAGGCGTCAATGGACAACTTAATTTAGCACAAAAATCTCTACTCATATAGCTTCTATCCGCACCCGAATCAAATAAAATGTAAGTAGATTTATTGTCAATAAGAAACGTACCCGTAACAAGCTCCGGGTCTTCCTGTGCCTCTGTCGCATTAATATTGAAAACTCTTCCGCGGCCTTGTCCATTCGTGTTCTCCTGGTTCGGGCAATTTCTAATAATGTGGCCCGGTTTTCCACATTTATAACAAACTACATTGGCATAACTTGCTCCGACACTACTTGCTCCGCCATTACTCGTTCCGACACCATTTGTTCCTTTCGTTCTATTAACCCCTGGTCCATAGACCTCACACTTCGCCGCGCTATGACCATTTCTTTTACACTTGTTGCAAAATTTAGTGCAGAACCCCGAGTGATACTTTTCACACCTTTGGCATAGCTGCTTCTGATTGTTGTTGTTGTTGTTGTTGTTGTTGTTGCGGTTATTATTGTTGTTGGGATGATTGTTGTAGTTGATGTTGTTGTTGTTGTTGTTATTGTTGTTGTTGTTGGGCCGTTTGTTGTAGTTGCGATTGATGTTGCGATTGTTGGGATAATTGTTGCGATTATTGTTGTAATTGCTGTTGTTGTTGTATTGGTGATTCTTATCACCGTTTTCCTCCCACTTTCTTTTGACTTGCTTCACATTGGCCTCTTCAGCAGTCTGTTCTTTAATTCTTTCCTCAATCTGGTTCACTAGTTTGTGAGCCATTCTACATGCCTGTTGTATGGAGGCGGGCTCGTGTGAACTTATATCTTCTTGGATTCTTTCCGGTAATCCTTTCACAAACGCGTCGATCTTCTCTTCCTCATCTTCGAATGCTCCCGGACACAATAGGCACAATTCTGTGAATCGTCTTTCGTACGTGGTAATATCAAATCCTTGGGTTCGTAACCCTCTAAGTTCTGTCTTGAGCTTATTGACCTCGGTTCTGGGACGGTATTTCTCGTTCATCAAGTGTTTGAATGCTGACCACGGTAGTGCGTACGCATCGTCTTGTCCCACTTGCTCTAGATAGGTATTCCACCATGTTAATGCAGAACCTGTGAAGGTATGCGTAGCGTACTTCACTTTGTCCTCTTCAGTACACTTACTTATGGCAAACACCGATTCGACCTTCTCGGTCCACCGTTTCAATCCGATCGGTCCTTCGGTTCCATCAAATTCCAAAGGTTTGCAGGCAGTGAATTCTTTGTAGGTGCATCCTACACGATTTCCTGTACTGCTAGATCCAAGGTTATTGTTGGTATGTAGCGCAGCCTGTACTGCGGCTATGTTTGAAGCTAGAAAAGTACGGAATTCCTCTTCATTCATATTCACGGTGTGTCGAGTAGTCGGTGCCATTTCCTTCAAAATAGTCAAATGGAACAAGTTAATCATACAGAATATTAAGAGTAGTTAATAGTATTTCGTAGCATAATATGAACTCATTTATAAAAGCTTTTTCTTCATATTAGCGTTTTATAAGTTTAAATTCAGGTAGTATCTACCCGTTAAGTTCATACTTAGTAGCTAATATACAATTCAACTACTACAATTCTATATGAAAAACTGATTATAATAATATTTCGCGTTCAAACTTTTACACAATATTTTACAAACTTACAATACCGCTTATTTTACATATAGCATGAAATATAGCACACAATAAATTTGATACAAGATGGTTATGAAGATAATTCTAGCTAGTACACAAGTCGTTCAGCAAAGGCAATAAAGACACGTAATTCATACGTCCCGAAACAAGTCATGCATTCTGGTTTTACTAGGATTACTTCCCATCCTTGGTCTTGTGGAACATAACCGTTATGGCCGTTGATAAGACATCGTGTTGTAACATCGTCAAAGGGACGAGGGTTACGTAATGTCCAACAGTCCCGTAACAATCTAAAAACCTCATTTCTTACCCCAATTACCGACTCCGCCACTTGTGGGAACGTTTTGTTTAATAGTTGTAGCCCGATGTTCTTGTTCTCACTTTGGTGAGAAGCGAACATTACTAATCCGTAAGCATAACATGCTTCTTTAAGTTGCATGTTAGCCGCTTTTTCTAAATCACGAAGTCCAATATTCGGATATATTGAGTCAAAATAATTTCTTAACCCATTGCGTAAAATAGCATTTGGGTTCCCCGCAATATATGCGTCAAAGTAAATACATCGTAACTTATGGATTTCCTAATGCGATATCCCCCATCTTTCGAATGAAAGCCTTTTATAAACCAAGGCATTCTTGGAACGTTCTTCGAATGTCTTACAAACTGATCTCGCCTTAAATAGTTGTGCCGAAGAATTCTGACCGACTCTAGACAAGATTTCATCAATCATGTCTCCGGGTAGGTCTCTTAAAATATTGGGTTGTCTATCCATTTTGTGTTTTTATACTGTAAAATAGACAAGAGTTAGATTCATAAAAAAAAATACTTATTAATAAAAGCAATTTTTACATATATCATAAAGCATAAGCACACTATATTACATATATTACACCACACGAATACAACTATCTTATTCCGACTCGCTTGTTTCTTCTTCTTCGGTTTTGGTTCGTTTTGCCAAGTTTCTAGGGATATATGATGTTCCACTAATACGAGCCGTCGTTTTCCACATTGGTTTAGAAAAACCTGGTGGTTTAGAGGTTCCCGGGTCATTGTTACAACTTAAGGACTTCGGGGGTTGACGATACATATAAAGTTCATCGGGGTTGGAATTAGATTTCTCTATTTTTATGCCCTTTCCCTTATTATTTTATTTTGCCTTTTTAAATTCAGTTGGGGTAATTTCTATAACATCATCGGAATTCTCGTCGGAATCCGATTCATCGGAGAATTGGTAATCCTCCCAATATTTTGCTTCCTTGGCGGAAACACCATTGAACATAATTAACCTTGGTCGGTTGGTTGAGGATTTTCTTTTACTTAACCGTTTTATTATTTCCCCCACCGGTTTTATTTCTTCATCCGGTTCCGATTCTTCTTCCGGTTCCGATTCTTCTTCCGGTTCCGACTCTTCTTCCGGTTCCTCTTCGGGAACTTGTGAATCAGTCCACGAATCATTCCAATTTACATTTGACTCTTCATTATTATTAGGTGAGTCAATGGGACTTGTTCTAGAGGTAGACATCTATCACATAATATCAAACGCGTTAAGAGATTAATATATCACATAATATTCACATGTTAAAAATATATAGTTTCCAACAAAATTTGTTAAGCAATCATTTTTCAAGTAAACACGGTCGAAGTCCAGATTCACTAATGCATCCTAACAAACTCGATAAGACACACTAATGCAAAATTCTGGTTCTCTAAGACCAACGCTCTGATACCAACTGAAATGTCCCGTTCTTATTGATTAAAAACGTTCCATATTAATTGATTTCGTTGCGAGGTTTTGACCTCTATATGAGACGTTTTTCAAAGACTGCATTCATTTTAAAACAAACCATAACCTTTATTTCATCAATAAAGGTTTAAAAAGCTTTACGTAGATTATCAAATAATGATAATCTAAAATATCCTGTTTACACACGACCATTACATAATGGTTTACAATACAAATATGTTACAACAAAATAAGTTTCTTGAATGCAGTTTTTACACAATATCATACAAGCATGGACTCTAAATCTCGTCCTTATTTAAGTATGCGACAGCGGAAGCTCTTAATAATCACCTGAGAATAAACATGCTTAAAACGTCAACAAAAATGTTGGTGAGTTATAGGTTTAACCTATATATATCAAATCATAATAATAGACCACAAGATTTCATATTTCAATACACATCCCATACATAGAGATAAAAATCATTCATATGGTGAACACCTGGTAACCGACATTAACAAGATGCATATATAAGAATATCCCCATCATTCCGGGACACCCTTCGGATATGATATAAATTTCGAAGTACTAAAGCATCCGGTACTTTGGATGTGGCTTGTTGGGCCCAATAGATCTATCTTTAGGATTCGCGTCAATTAGGGTGTCTGTTCCCTAATTCTTAGATTACCAGACTTAATAAAAAGGGGCATATTCGATTTCGATAATTCAACCATAGAATGTAGTTTCACGTACTTGTGTCTATTTTGTAAATCATTTATAAAACCTGCATGTATTCTCATCCCAAAAATATTAGATTTTAAAAGTGGGACTATAACTCACTTTCACAGATTTTTACTTCGTCGGGAAGTAAGACTTGGCCACTGGTTGATTCACGAACCTATAACAATATATACATATATATCAAAGTATGTTCAAAATATATTTACAACACTTTTAATATATTTTGATGTTTTAAGTTTATTAAGTCAGCTGTCCTCGTTAGTAACCTACAACTAGTTGTCCACAGTTAGATGTACAGAAATAAATCGATAAATATTATCTTGAATCAATCCACGACCCAGTGTATACGTATCTCAGTATTGATCACAACTCAAACTATATATATTTTGGAATCAACCTCAACCCTGTATAGCTAACTCCAACATTCACATATAGAGTGTCTATGGTTGTTCCGAAATATATATAGATGTGTCGACATGATAGGTCGAAACATTGTATACGTGTCTATGGTATCTCAAGATTACATAATATACAATACAAGTTGATTAAGTTATGGTTGGAATAGATTTGTTACCAATTTTCACGTAGCTAAAATGAGAAAAATTATCCAATCTTGTTTTACCCACAACTTCTTCATTTTAAATCCGTTTTGAGTGAATCAAATTGCTATGGTTTCATATTGAACTCTATTTTATGAATCTAAACAGAAAAAGTATAGGTTTATAGTCGGAAAAATAAGTTACAAGTCGTTTTTGTAAAGGTAGTCATTTCAGTCGAAAGAACGACGTCTAGATGACCATTTTAGAAAACATACTTCCACTTTGAGTTTAACCATAATTTTTGGATATAGTTTCATGTTCATAATAAAAATCATTTTCTCAGAATAACAACTTTTAAATCAAAGTTTATCATAGTTTTTAATTAACTAACCCAAAACAGCCCGCGGTGTTACTACGACGGCGTAAATCCGGTTTTACGGTGTTTTTCGTGTTTCCAGGTTTTAAATCATTAAGTTAGCATATCATATAGATATAGAACATGAGTTTAGTTGATTTTAAAAGTCAAGTTAGAAGGATTAACTTTTGTTTGCGAACAAGTTTAGAATTTACTAAACTATGTTCTAGTGATTACAAGTTTAAACCTTCGAATAAGATAGCTTTCTATGTATGAATCGAATGATGTTATGAACATCATTACTACCTTAAGTTCCTTGGATAAAAATACTGGAAAAGAGAAAAATGGATCTAGCTTCAACGGATCATTGGATGGTTCGAAGTTCTTGAAGCAGAATCATGACACGAAAACAAGTTCAAGTAAGATCATCACTTGAAATAAGATTGTTATAGTTATAGAAATTGAACCAAAGTTTGAATATGATTATTACCTTGTATTAGAATGATAACCTACTGTAAGAAACAAAGATTTCTTGAGGTTGAATGATCACCTTACAAGATTGGAAGTGAGCTAGCAAACTTGAAAGTATTCTCGATTTTATGTAACTAGAACTTGTAGAATATATGAAGAACACTTAGAACTTGAAGATAGAACTTGAGAGAGATCAATTAGATGAAGAAAATTGAAGAATGAAAGTGTTTGTAGATGTTTTTGGTCGTTGGTGTATGGATTAGATATAAAGGATATGTAATTTTGTTTTCATGTAAATAAGTCATGAATGATTACTCATATTTTTGTAATTTTATGAGATATTTCATGCTAGTTGCCAAATGATGGTTCCCACAAGTGTTAGGTGACTCACATGGGCTGCTAAGAGCTGATCATTGGAGTGTATATACCAATAGTACATACATCTAAAAGCTGTGTATTGTACGAGTACGAATACGGGTGCATACGAGTAGAATTGTTGATGAAACTGAACGAGGATGTAATTTTAAGCATTTTTGTTAAGTAGAAGTATTTTGATAAGTGTATTGAAGTCTTTCAAAAGTGTATAAATACATATTAAAACACTACATGTATATACATTTTAACTGAGTCGTTAAGTCATCGTTAGTCGTTACATGTAAGTGTTGTTTTGAAACCTTTAGGTTAACGATCTTGTTAAATGTTGTTAACCCAATGTTTATAATATCAAATGAGATTTTAAATTATTATATTATCATGATATTATCATGTATGAATATCTCTTAATATGATATATATACATTAAATGTCTTTACAACGATAATCGTTACATATATGTCTCGTTTAAAAATCATTAAGTTAGTAGTCTTGTTTTTACATATGTAGTTCATTATTAATATACTTAATGATATGTTTACTTATCATAGTATCATGTTAACTATATATATATATATCCATATATATGTCATCATATAGTTTTTACAAGTTTTAACGTTCGTGAATCACGGGTCAACTTGGGTGGTCAATTGTCTATATGAAACATATTTCAATTAATCAAGTCTTAACATGTTTGATTGCTTAACATGTTAGAAACATTTAATCATGTAAATATCAATCTCAGTTAATATATATAAACATGGAAAAGTTCGGGTCACTACAGTACCTACCCGTTAAATAAATTTCGTCCCGAAATTTTAAGCTGTTGAAGGTGTTGACAAATCTTCTGGAAATAGATGCGGGTATTTCTTCTTCATCTGATCTTCACGCTCCCAGGTGAACTCGGGTCCTCTACGAGCATTCCATCGAACCTTAACAATTGGTATCTTGTTTTGCTTAAGTCTTTTAACCTCACGATCCATTATTTTGACGGGTTCTTCGATGAATTGAAGTTTTTCGTTGATTTGGATTTCATTTAACGGAATAGTGAGATCTTCTTTAGCAAAACATTTCTTCAAATTCAAGACGTGGAAAGTGTTATGTACAGCCGCGAGTTGTTGAGGTAACTCAAGTCGGTAAGCTACTGGTCCGACACGATCAATAATCTTGAATGGTCCAATATACCTTGGATTTAATTTCCCTCGTTTACCAAATCGAACGACGCCTTTCCAAGGTGCAACTTTAAGCATGACCATCTCTCCAATTTCAAATTCTATATCTTTTCTTTTAATGTCAGCGTAGCTCTTTTGTCGACTTTGGGCGGTTTTCAACCGTTGTTGAATTTGGATGATCTTCTCGGTAGTTTCTTGTATAATCTCCGGACCCGTAATCTGTCTATCCCCCACTTCACTCCAACAAATTGGAGACCTGCACTTTCTACCATAAAGTGCTTCAAACGGCGCCATCTCAATGCTTGAATGGTAGCTGTTGTTGTAGGAAAATTCTGCTAACGGTAGATGTCGATCCCAACTATTTCCGAAATCAATAACACATGCTCGTAGCATGTCTTCAAGCGTTTGTATCGTCCTTTCGCTCTGCCCATCAGTTTGTGGATGATAGGCAGTACTCATGTCTAGACGAGTTCCTAATGCTTGCTGTAATGTCTGCCAGAATCTTGAAATAAATCTACCATCCCTATCAGAGATAATAGAGATTGGTATTCCATGTCTGGAGACGACTTCCTTCAAATACATTCGTGCTAACTTTTCCATCTTGTCATCTTCTCTTATTGGCAAGAAGTGTGCTGATTTGGTGAGACGATCAACTATTACCCAAATAGTATCAAAACCACTTGCAGTCCTTGGCAATTTAGTGATGAAATCTATGGTAATGTTTTCCCATTTCCATTCCGGGATTTCGGGTTGTTGAAGTAGACCTGATGGTTTCTGATGCTCAGCTTTGACCTTAGAACACGTCAAACATTCTCCTACGTATTTAGAAACATCGGCTTTCATACCCGGCCACCAAAAATGTTTCTTGAGATCCTTGTACATCTTCCCCGTTCCAGGATGTATTGAGTATCTGGTTTTATGAGCTTCTCTAAGTACCATTTCTCTCATATCTCGAAATTTTGGTACCCAAATCCTTACAGCCCTATACCGGGTTCCGTCTTCCCGAATATTAAGATGCTTCTCCGATCCTTTGGGTATTTCATCCTTTAAATTTCCCTCTTTTAAAACTCTTTGTTGCGCCTCCTTTATTTGAGTAGTAAGGTTATTATGAATCATTATATTCATAGATTTTACTCGAATGGGTTCTCTGTCCTTCATGCTCAAGGCATCGGCTACCACATTTGCCTTTCCCGGGTGGTAACGAATCTCAAAGTCGTAATCATTCAATAATTCAATCCACCTACGCTGCCTCATATTCAGTTGTTTCTGATTAAATATGTGTTGAAGACTTTTGTGGTCGGTATATATAATACTTTTGACCCCATATAAGTAGTGCCTCCAAGTCTTTAATGCAAAAACAACCGCGCCTAATTCCAAATCATGCGTCGTATAATTTTGTTCGTGAATCTTCAATTGTCTAGACGCATAAGCAATCACCTTCGTTCGTTGCATTAATACACAACCGAGACCTTGCTTTGATGCGTCACAATAAATCACAAAATCATCATTCCCTTCAGGCAATGATAATATAGGTGTCGTAGTTAGCTTTTTCTTCAATAACTGAAATGCTTTCTCTTGTTCATCATTCCATTCAAATTTCTTCCCTTTATGCGTTAATGCAGTCAAGGGTTTTGATATTCTGGAAAAGTCTTGGATGAACCTTCTGTAGTAACCAGCTAGTCCTAAAAACTGGCGTATGTGTTTCGGAGTTTTCGGGGTTTCCCACTTTTCAACAGTTTCTATCTTTGTCGGATCCACCTTAATACCTTCTTTGTTCACTATGTGACCGAGGAATTGAACTTCTTTCAACCAAAATGCACACTTTGAAAACTTAGCGTATAATTCTTCCTTCCTCAATACTTCTAACACCTTTCTCAAATGTTCACCGTGTTCTTGGTCATTCTTTGAGTAAATAAGTATGTCATCAATGAAAACAATGACAAACTTGTCAAGGTATGGTCCACACACTCGGTTCATAAGGTCCATGAACACAGCTGGTGCATTAGTTAAACCAAACGGCATGACCATAAAATCGTAATGACCGTAACGTGTTCTGAAAGCAGTCTTTGGAATATCATCTTCTTTCACCCGCATTTGATGATACCCGGAACATAAGTCAATCTTTGAATAAACAGACGAGCCTTGTAGTTGATCAAATAAGTCGTCGATTCTCGGTAGTGGGTAACGGTTCTTGATGGTAAGTTTGTTCAACTCTCGGTAGTCGATACACAACCTGAATGTACCATCTTTCTTCTTGACAAACAAAACAGGAGCTCCCCACCGTGATGTGCTTGGTCGAATGAAACCACGCTCTAAAAGTTCTTGTAATTGGCTTTGCAGTTCTTTCATCTCGCTGGGTGCGAGTCTGTAAGGAGCACGAGCTATTGGTGCAGCTCCTGGTACAAGATCTATTTGAAATTCAACGGATCGATGTGGGGGTAATCCCGGTAATTCTTTCGGAAATACATCGGGAAATTCTTTTGCAATAGGAACATCATTGATGCTCTTTTCTTCAGTTTGTACTTTCTCGACGTGTGCTAGAACAGCATAGCAACCTTTTCTTATTAGTTTTTGTGCCTTCAAATTACTAATAAGATGTAGCTTCGTGTTGCCCTTTTCTCCGTACACCATTAAGGGTTTTCCTTTTTCTCGTATAATGCGAATTGCATTTTTGTAACAAACGATCTCTGCTTTCACTTCTTTCAACCAGTCCATACCGATTATCACATCAAAACTCCCTAACTCTACTGGTATCAAATCAATCTTAAATGTTTCGCTAACCAGTTTAATTTCTCGATTCCGACATATATTATCTGCTGAAATTAATTTACCATTTGCTAATTTGAGTAAAAATTTACTATCCAAAGGCGTCAATGGACAACTTAATTTAGCACAAAAATCTCTACTCATATAGCTTCTATCCGCACCCGAATCAAATAAAATGTAAGCAGATTTATTGTCAATAAGAAACGTACCCGTAACAAGCTCCGGGTCTTCCTGTGCCTCTGCCGCATTAATATTGAAAACTCTTCCGCGGCCTTGTCCATTCGTGTTCTCCTGGTTCGGGCAATTTCTAATAATGTGGCCCGGTTTTCCACATTTATAACAAACTACATTGGCATAACTTGCTCCGACACTACTTGCTCCGCCATTACTCGTTCCGACACCATTTGTTCCTTTCGTTCTATTAACCCCTGGTCCATAGACCTCACACTTCGCCGCGCTAAGACCATTTCTTTTACACTTGTTGCAAAATTTAGTGCAGAACCCCGAGTGATACTTTTCACACCTTTGGCATAGCTGCTTCTGATTGTTGTTGTTGTTGTTGTTGTTGCGATTATTATTGTTGTTGGGATGATTGTTGTAGTTGATGTTGTTGTTGTTGTTGTTGTTGTTATTGTTGTTGTTGTTGGGCCGTTTGTTGTAGTTGCGATTGATGTTGTGATTGTTGGGATAATTGTTGCGATTATTGTTGTAATTGCTGTTGTTGTTGTATTGGTGATTCTTATCACCGTTTTCCTCCCACTTTCTTTTGACTTGCTTCACATTGGCCTCTTCAGCAGTCTGTTCTTTAATTCTTTCCTCAATCTGGTTCACTAGTTTGTGAGCCATTCTACATGCCTGTTGTATGGAGGCGGGCTCGTGTGAACTTATATCTTCTTGGATTCTTTCCGGTAATCCTTTCACAAACGCGTCGATCTTCTCTTCCTCATCTTCGAATGCTCCCGGACACAATAGGCACAATTCTGTGAATCGTCTTTCGTACGTGGTAATATCAAATCCTTGGGTTCGTAACCCTCTAAGTTCTGTCTTGAGCTTATTGACCTCGGTTCTGGGACGGTATTTCTCGTTCATCAAGTGTTTGAATGCTGACCACGGTAGTGCGTACGCATCGTCTTGTCCCACTTGCTCTAGATAGGTATTCCACCATGTTAACGCAGAACCTGTGAAGGTATGCGTAGCGTACTTCACTTTGTCCTCTTCAGTACACTTACTTATGGCAAACACCGATTCGACCTTCTCGGTCCACCGTTTCAATCCGATCGGTCCTTCGGTTCCATCAAATTCCAAAGGTTTGCAGGCAGTGAATTCTTTGTAGGTGCATCCTACACGATTTCCTGTACTGCTAGATCCAAGGTTATTGTTGGTATGTAGCGCAGCCTGTACTGCGGCTATGTTTGAAGCTAGAAAAGTACGGAATTCCTCTTCATTCATATTCACGGTGTGTCGAGTAGTCGATGCCTGATGATGTAGCGTGAGGGTACGAAATAGTATTATTTTTACTAGGAAATACTACAAAATATGACACAAGTTTTATTAATTTACGGATGGGATATACCTAAACCTTGCTACAACACTATAGGCAGTGTACCTAATCGTAGAGTAGTGTAGTTTTTAGTAAGTCCGGTTCGTTCCACAGGGAGCTAGTGATTACGTACTATATTTTTATAAAACTATATTTATATAAATATATATATATATAAGTAGTAATATTATTATAAAAGGGGGGTTTTTACCGTTTAATGACCGGTTTGTCGATTTTATATTTTTAAGCGTAAAGATAAATGACAATAATTAAAGTGCGTAAAATAAATAAATGACGATAAATAAAATAACAGTAAATAAAATTGCGAGTAATAAAATGACAGTAAATAAAGATACGATGAGAAATATAATAAAAGAATTATGCTTATTTAAACTTCCGTAATCATGATGTTTGACGTGTTGATTTTAATTTATTACCATGGGTTAATTGTCCTTTGTCCTGGTTTATTTGATACATCTATCTGGTTTTTGTCCATAATAGTCCATCGGTCATAAATATAAAGTGCGAGTATCCTCGTCAAATTACCCTTATACCCGAAGTCAAATATTCCAACTGATTAAGGATTTAAACTGTGACGCAGTTATCACTTCTGTCAACAATTACACCAGTTATCACTGTATGTAATCCACCCCTGTTTTAATTAGTTTATGAATATTAATTCATCCACTTGATCAGAATGAATAATCAATTACCCAACCCAATTGATTAATTAAATGATTATAACAGATTCCATATGAACATCACTAAATAGGACAACCATAATCATTATTAATTATTAGGTTAATTAATTTGAAGATAGGTTCGACAGACTCCAATGAGTTGTCACTCAATTAGACAATACCCCCCATCTATTAATAGCCCATAGTTCAATTTCCACAAGTGTCGTTCTTTTGTTCAAACCCCAATTATGGTACAAAGCCCAATTACCCAATTTTAGTAATTAGCCCAACATCATGATTACTTCATTTTAAATAAGCATAATAACGACTTAGCTACGAGACATTAATGTAAAAAGGTTGAACATAACTTACAATGATTAAAAATAGCGTAGCGTTACACGGACAGAATTTCGACTTACACACTCAAACGATCTCTATCATAAATCTTATTATTATCATAATTTAAAATTAAAATTAAGATTATTGTTATATCTGATTACATTAACATTATGATAGAGAATTATAAATATAGATATTGATATTTGATATAGAAAAATAAGAAAAAAGATAGAAAGAAAAAAAGAAATAAAAAATATCTTTTATTTCAATTCATCGTAAATCATCGTTTTATAGCGAATTTAGAATTTGAAATTTTCATTTACGACCCCTGAACTATGCTCAATTAACAACTTTTTATTATTTAATATTATTCTTATTATGATTTATTTAAATATTATATTTTATTCTTGTGCATAGTTGACTCGTAATTTTTACACCGTTGCGTCGAGCGTTGAGAGTTGGTTCATGTCCTGGTTCCGGATTTTCGAACGTCCTTTCGTACAATTTTATATCGTGTACTTTGCGTTTTGTAACTTGTACTCTTGTCATTTTTAGACGTTCTTCATCAATAATTTGAACCTTTTTAATTGTATCTTGTACATTTGAGCTTTTTGGACGTTTTGGTCTTTCAAATCTTCGTTTTTGTCTTTAAATCTTCATTTTCGAGCGATTTGCGTCTTTCGTCTTCGCACTTATTTATTTAACTATTACAACTAAAAATAAGGAAATTACATTTAAAAACTATACATATTGGAACGATATTGCTACTAAATATATGTTCATTTGGAACACTATCAAATATCCCCACACTTGAGCGTTGCTTGTCCTCAAGCAATACAGAACTTGAAATAAAAACATACATGAATCACTTTTTTATTCATCACATTTTGTACATCAGTGATTTTGATATAGCGGTATAAACAATGACAGTAATGATGGTTAAATGTGGGTGTGTCATCCACAGTTGCCTCGGGTTTAGGTCAACGACACTTGCAATCAAATAGCCGATTTACTTTCGGTTTCCAAAGCAAAGTGCACATTTGAAAGGCGGTTTACAGTCCCACATGACTATAAAAATGTAGATCCTCTAGGAAATTGGATCTTTATGAAAACATTTGATCTTTTAAAAATTCAAGCTAGATTTTACCCTAGACAAGTTTTCTGATTTGACCCACCATCGGTGTTGCAAAATATATTTGTGGATCAATATTTTGGCTAAAAACATTTAGGTTCGTGTAATCCACTGCTATCCCGGTATCGGAAAGCACACATCCAGTTTACTTGTTCCGTATATTACCTTTCGGCAAACTACCGTCCGGTTGTAAAGGAAAGCGATGAACAAGAAACTGTTAAGGCAATGTCCCGTGACATGCATTTGATTATGGTCTAAAAACGTGTCGGATGCTAGTACTATCCTTGGTAGGAGCAATAGTAAAGATCATCCTATAATTTTTCGGTCTGGCACAAGGTCCTGTCTCCGACCATGCTATGCAACCACCGTCCTTACGGTTGACACCCGATTTAGTTCAGGTGACCTAATGAATTCCAGGTGAATTTCTTAGGATTTTACGTTCAATGGTAATGAACGCATTGAAAATGGTTTTTCAGAAAACAAATCGGTTTGTATTTTTGATCAAAATATTTTCTCGTTCAAGCTCGAGTTTAGATATCATTGAATTCCATGAGTTTGAATTCTCAATCTTTAAGGTCAATCTCTAGGATTGAGTATTATCAGTCTTAAAAGCTGATTTTTAATCTTTAAGGAGATTATCCTTTTCTGGGGATCTGATTCATTAGTCTTATCAAGCTAATTTGCACGGTGCCTCCCCATTGTACGAGATAAATCCTTCTCATGGTTAGGATAAATCTGACCACTTGGCGACCCTGTTTGATGCTGAGGTCCGTGGATTTCCTGCTGATTTTAGAGATGACTTTTCTAGATTTTTCGTCAACCTACAGCTGGTCTGGACGACAACTTCTTGACCTAAATCAAGAAGCGCGTGTCTTTTTCGGAAGACTTTACTTCCTTTTAATGATGGAATTGATTCATCGTGTAGATCCATCTCTTCTTTTCTTTCATCGGATAAAACAGTTGATTATCGTTCAAAACAAAAGTATTTTCAATTGTTTGTACAAAAATATGTGATAGATAGTTTTTAATTGAATAACTTGGTACATTCTCCCCACACTTAGTTTCTTTCTTTGCCTTTTTATTCTCCTTTATTCCATTTTAAATGAATTCAAGCGTTTTAAGTTGTTTCTCAATTTATGTCCTTTTCGAGGTAACGATAATTTCGGTATTAACACCTAGTTTTCATCGTTCATAAATATGTATAAACATGATTTTGAGTTCATTTAGTTGAAAATTTTTCAAATTTTCACAAAATTTGGCAAATAAACCAAGTATAAACCTGAGAGAATTTATAACCCTTCCCCACACTTAAGATCATGCAATGCCCTCATTTGCATGAAATCAGACTACAATTATAAATTCATGAGGGTGATTAGCGTAGAAAAGTTATTAAAAATACTGAGTTTGCAAACATATTGTTGTTATCTCACATTTGATATTGTCGTCAAAATTATTAGCTTTTGCTGAACTTAATGCTAGTCTTTGAAAGTGCGCTGTTTTACCCTGTTTTGTACATAACATAAAATACAAACATATATACATATTTTTGAAGTTTGGTATATAACCCCTTCAAAAATTTATAAAACATAGTATTTTTTTTGGCATACTTTAAATCAATAAAATTAAAAATAATGATAACAAAATTTTTCGTCCCGCCCTCGGGTAAAGCAATTTCGGCTCAACGACCTAGTCTTCAACTCACGACGAATTTTAGAAATCAATTTTTTTAACTTAATGAAATAAAGTAAATTTTGTTTTTAAAATCACACAAAACTTAAATTTAAAAAGCATATTAATTTTTATATAAAACCTACAAAATAAAAAAAAAATTCAGAATGGAGGGAGGAAACTAGTTCTTTAGTGTCTGCTAGCGGAAAAGACCAATCGGATTCCATTCTCGGAACTACACGAGAACAGAACAACTAACTCTAGATAACATTTTCTTAGAACATTTGAATCTCCCCACACTTAGGTAGCTGTGGTGTCGAAATTGTGATTAACTTCATCGTCAATTTCTTTTGGTCCATAATCAACTTGCCTATCTGTGACTTTTTCTTTAAGCCAGTGCCCGGCTTCTTCCGTAATATCCCAAAATTCAACTAGTTTCGCCTTTTCTTTAGGCGACAGATTGGATACTAACCGGTTACATAACTTAAAGTTCCCCTTACTTCTAGCATCGATAGCCCGTTTAAAAAGTTTCTTCATTGAACTGTTAATAACGGGGTCATTTAATTTCGTATCAACAACGGGGTTCTTTATTATCAAGTCATCATTAGGTTTTACTTCATTTTCCCCACACTTAGGCGTTTTATTATTGCTAAGCACTACCGTTGGAGTTGGTAAAACAACATGGTTATTACCATTCGTTTTTACTGGTTCAACGGTTTTAGTTGGTGGAGATTTAGACTTTCGAATCATAAAGGTGATTGATTTGTTACCACTTTTAAGTGTCATTCTTCCATTTCCTACATCAAATAACGCCCCGGTGGACGCAAAGAATGGTCGACCTAAAATTAGAGGAACGTTTGGGTCCTCTTCTATGTCAATGACAATAAATTCGACTAGAAAGGTTAAATTGCCTACTTGAATGGGTAGGTTGTCAGCAATTCCAACTGGGTGCTTAATGGTTTGATCAAAGAGTTTAACACTCATATCCGTTGGACTTAACTTACCTACACCTAATCTTTTATATAATGAAAGAGGCATAACACTCACACTTGCACCTAAATCTGCTAGTGCATCATACATGACACAATCACTAAGTAGACAAGGAACAATAAATTCACCCGGATCACCTACTCTAGGTAGAGGTTTTGGTGGAACTGTCTTCACCGGGTTTATATTTACGGCTTTTGTTTCTTGCACTTTCTTATTCTTTTTCTTCTTCTTCTTTCCAGAGGTATCACAATCTTTATTACCTATCACTTGCTCATACTCAACTCCTTTTCTTGGAAACGGGATGGGTGGTTTGTATGGTGCCACCACTGGCTTTACATACTCGGGTGGTGGTGGTGTAACTTCTTCATTGTTACTCTCATCTAAAACCTTCCCATCTTCTGATGCTGGTTTTTCAGAATTCGTTGATACCATATTAACATTCTCATTCCGAGGATTTACTTCAGTATTACTCGGTAGCTTTCCTTGTTCCCTCTCACTCATCATGCTAGCAAGAGTACCTACGTGTTTTTCTAGATTCAAAATGGAAGCTTGTTGAGTTCTTAATGACTGATCAAACCTCTCGTTCGTTTGGGTTTGAGATGTAATGAATTGTGTTTGAGATTCAACTAGCTTGAATACCACGTCTTCCATATTTGACTTTTTCTCTTCGGTTTGTTGTTGTGGTTTATATAAGCCAGGTCTTTGTTGATTGAAAGTGTTGTTTTGAGTTGGTTGGTTATTCGGACCTTGTTGGTTATACCAGTTATTTTCGGGTCCTTTTGGATTGTAAAGAATGTTTTGATTTCGATTTAAGTTTAGCCTTGGCGGTTGATAATTATTTTGATAATTATTTCCCGGCCTTTGGTTCATATAGGAAACATTCTCTCGTTGTTCCATCGTTGGTTCAATGTGACAATCTTTCAATAAGTGTGGTCCACCGCATTGCTCACAACTGATTCGTATTGCGTGAATATCTTTATTCATCTTTTCCATTCGTCTTTCGAAAGCATCTATTTTTGCGGAAACGGAATCAAAGTCAGGGCTAGAATCGGCTCTAGCCGCTTTAGATGATCGAAAGATATCTTTTTCTTGGTGCCACTCATGCGAGTGGGAGGCTGTGTTATCAATAATTTTGTAAGCTTCAGTTGCGGTTTTCTTCATAATGGATCCACCAGCGGTTATGTCGATGTCTTTTCGTGTGGCGATGTCTACGCCTTTATAGAAGATTTGTACTATTTGAAAAGTATCTAATCCGTGTTGAGGACATCCTCTCAACATCCTTCCGAATCTTGTCCACGCCTCATATAATGTTTCATTTGGATTTTGCGCGAACGTAACAATTTCTCCTTGAAGTCTCACGGCTTTAGATGCCGGAAAGAATCTTTTAAGAAATTTCTCAACTAAAACATCCCATGTGTCAATCGCCCCTTCAGGTAACGATTCTAACCAATCTTTGGCTTCTCCCTTTAAAGTCCAGGGAAACAACATGAGATAGATCTGTTCATCCTCCACTTCTCGGATTTTGAATAGTGTACAAATTCTTTTAAACGTACGAAGGTGTTCGTTTGGGTCTTCATTCGGCGTACCACTATATTGGCACTGATTAGTTACCATGTGTAGAATTTGTCCTTTAATTTCATAATCTGGAGCATTAACTTCTGGTTTAATAATGGCGTGACCTTGGCCAGTGCGCTTAGCTCTCATTCGTTCTTCCATACTTAGAGGTTCTAGATTTTCCATGATTGGATTTGTTGTATCCGAATCACTAGAGGATTCTGATTTAATGGTTTCTTTCCTCAACAATCTCTGTTTGAATGATTGGTGGTTCCGGAGGAAAGTTTAATGGTTCGGGATCTACAAACCGTTCCTGAATATTCTCCGGATTCTCAATTGTGAGGTTTGTTTCAAAAACTGGATTATCGGAAATTTGAGTTTGAGGATTTGGTCGACTTGATGACGATTCTAAAGAAAAATCAACGGCGGCGATATTCGTTAAACGATGTCTTGATCGAGTTACAGGTGGTGAACGTATGACCGGCGGCGAACGTCTTGCTCGGTGCATTCACTGAATATCCTATTAGTTTTTAAAAAGGAAAGAAAAATTATAATAAGTTATCCAACCAATAGACTTTTCTGATTTTGCCCACGTTTCGAATAGCCAAAAGATGCAGCAGAGGGGCAGGATTCGTTTGGTCTCAATATAATTGAGGACTGTTTGGCTCCAATAACCCGGTCCACGTACAAATCCAACTATTACTACGAACCAGAAAATTTTGATGTCTATTAATTTAACCACTTAAAATAAATTTTCGTAATTTTAAGAAATTTAGAAAAGAAGTAGAAAAAATTTCTAAGTCCTAAAACTAGAATAGCGAGAAATAAGAGAGAAAAAGAGTTCGTCGAAAAAGGTCGAAAAAGAAAAAAATGGTTGAAAAATAAAAGTTGACGGAAAAATAAAAGAAACTTATCAAAACTTAAAAATACTTAACTAATTTAACCTTATTACTACAACTAACTTAAAATTATAATCGCAAATTGAAATTACTAATTGGAATGATAATTGATACATAGTAAAAGGTCTAAAAATATTAAAGCTTAAAGGAAAAACTAAATCCCAAATGGAAATAACTTAAAAAGAAACTAAAACTTAAAAAGGCGTCGCAAAATTCTAAAGCACCTAAATCTTAGTCTAAAGAAAAAGCACTTAAGGAATTCTACGGCAAAGCCTAAAAATCTAGGAGTAAAAATAACTATAGTAAAAACTAATTTTAAAATTAAATATGAGCTAAAAAATACAAATATTACGCTACAACGATTAAAAAGGTACAAAATATAAAAATATACAAAAAGTTGTAAAAAGTACAATTTTTATAAAAATATTATTTTTATATTATTTATTTAATTAAAACTACTAATTTTACAATTTTAATAAAACTAATTAAACAAAATACATAAATATAAAGTAAAAAGTAAAAATAAAACTAAAATTAATAATAATAATAATAATTAAGTAATTAATAATAATAATAATAAATTAAAACCCGTAATCAATGCGAAATTAGGGTTTTTGTCCGTGTGTCAGAGGGCCTCCGCGAGTCGCGGCAAAGAGAGAAGAAAACCCCGCGAGTCGCGGGGTTCAGAATTTGAGCTGACAGGTTTCACTTTTACGCGTTTTTCTTTATTTTTTTTTTTTTTTTTTTTTTTTTTATTTTCTTTTTTTTTTTTCGTTTTTTTTTTTTTTTTTAAATTTTTTTTTTTTTTTTAAAAAAACGATTTTTTTTTTTTTTTTTTTTTTTACACAAATTTTTTTTTTTTTTTTTTTTTTTTTTTTTTTTAAAAAAACGATTTTTTTTTTTTTTTTTTTTTTTTAAAAACGATTTTTTTTTTTTTAAATTAATAATTTTTTTATAATTATAATTTTTTCTTAAAACTTTTTTTTTTTTTTTTTAATTCATTTACTATTCATGAATAGTAAATGAAAATAAATTAATTAATTTACTATTCACATGAAAGCGACATGATAGCAATTATTAATTATAAGTTACATAATATACCCCTGAAGTATTTAATAAATACGACTTTTTTTTTAAACTTTACGTAAATTTTTGATTCTTAAATATTTTTATATTATTATATTCTATTTCAATATTATTATATTATTATATTCTATTTCAATATTATTATATTATTATATTTTATTTCAATATTATTATAATTAAAAATATAGCGTTTTAGCGCTCCCCGGCAGCGGCGCCAAAAACTTGATGATGTAGCGTGAGGGTACGAAATAGTATTATTTTTACTAGGAAATACTACAAAATATGACACAAGTTTTATTAATTTACGGATGGGATATACCTAAACCTTGCTACAACACTATAGGCAGTGTACCTAATCGTAGAGTAGTGTAGTTTTTAGTAAGTCCGGTTCGTTCCACAGGGAGCTAGTGATTACGTACTATATTTTTATAAAACTATATTTATATAAATATATATATATATAAGTAGTAATATTATTATAAAAGGGGGGTTTTTACCGTTTAATGACCGGTTTGTCGATTTTATATTTTTAAGCGTAAAGATAAATGACAATAATTAAAGTGCGTAAAATAAATAAATGACGATAAATAAAATAACAGTAAATAAAATTGCGAGTAATAAAATGACAGTAAATAAAGATACGATGAGAAATATAATAAAAGAATTATGCTTATTTAAACTTCCGTAATCATGATGTTTGACGTGTTGATTTTAATTTATTACCATGGGTTAATTGTCCTTTGTCCTGGTTTATTTGATACATCTATCTGGTTTTTGTCCATAATAGTCCATCGGTCATAAATATAAAGTGCGAGTATCCTCGTCAAATTACCCTTATACCCGAAGTCAAATATTCCAACTGATTAAGGATTTAAACTGTGACGCAGTTATCACTTCTGTCAACAATTACACCAGTTATCACTGTATGTAATCCACCCCTGTTTTAATTAGTTTATGAATATTAATTCATCCACTTGATCAGAATGAATAATCAATTACCCAACCCAATTGATTAATTAAATGATTATAACAGATTCCATATGAACATCACTAAATAGGACAACCATAATCATTATTAATTATTAGGTTAATTAATTTGAAGATAGGTTCGACAGACTCCAATGAGTTGTCACTCAATTAGACAATACCCCCCATCTATTAATAGCCCATAGTTCAATTTCCACAAGTGTCGTTCTTTTGTTCAAACCCCAATTATGGTACAAAGCCCAATTACCCAATTTTAGTAATTAGCCCAACATCATGATTACTTCATTTTAAATAAGCATAATAACGACTTAGCTACGAGACATTAATGTAAAAAGGTTGAACATAACTTACAATGATTAAAAATAGCGTAGCGTTACACGGACAGAATTTCGACTTACACACTCAAACGATCTCTATCATAAATCTTATTATTATCATAATTTAAAATTAAAATTAAGATTATTGTTATATCTGATTACATTAACATTATGATAGAGAATTATAAATATAGATATTGATATTTGATATAGAAAAATAAGAAAAAAGATAGAAAGAAAAAAAGATCGAAAAAATATCTTTTATTTCAATTCATCGTAAATCATCGTTTTATAGCGAATTTAGAATTTGAAATTTTCATTTACGACCCCTGAACTATGCTCAATTAACAACTTTTTATTATTTAATATTATTCTTATTATGATTTATTTAAATATTATATTTTATTCTTGTGCATAGTTGACTCGTAATTTTTACACCGTTGCGTCGAGCGTTGAGAGTTGGTTCATGTCCTGGTTCCGGATTTTCGAACGTCCTTTCGTACAATTTTATATCGTGTACTTTGCGTTTTGTAACTTGTACTCTTGTCATTTTTAGACGTTCTTCATCAATAATTTGAACCTTTTTAATTGTATCTTGTACATTTGAGCTTTTTGGACGTTTTGGTCTTTCAAATCTTCGTTTTTGTCTTTAAATCTTCATTTTCGAGCGATTTGCGTCTTTCGTCTTCGCACTTATTTATTTAACTATTACAACTAAAAATAAGGAAATTACATTTAAAAACTATACATATTGGAACGATATTGCTACTAAATATATGTTCATTTGGAACACTATCAATGCCATTTCCTTCAAAATAGTCAAATGGAACAAGTTAATCATACAGAATATTAAGAGTAGTTAATAGTATTTCGTAGCATAATATGAACTCATTTATAAAAGCTTTTTCTTCATATTAGCGTTTTATAAGTTTAAATTCGGGTAGTATCTACCCGTTAAGTTCATACTTAGTAGCTAATATACAATTCAACTACTACAATTCTATATGAAAAACTGATTATAATAATATTTCGCGTTCAAAATTTTACACAATATTTTACAAACTTACAATACCGCTTATTTTACATATAGCATGAAATATAGCACACAATAAATTTGATACAAGATGGTTATGAAGATAATTCTAGCTAGTACACAAGTCGTTCAGTAAAGGCAATAAAGACACGTAATTCATACGTCCCGAAACAAGTCATGCATTCTGGTTTTACTAGGATTACTTCCCATCCTTGGTCTTGTGGAACATAACCGTTATGGCCGTTGATAAGACATCGTATTGTAACGTCGTCAAAGGGACGAGGGTTACGTAATGTCCAACAGTCCCGTAACAATCTAAAAACCTCATTTCTTACCCCAATTACCGACTCCATCACTTGTGGGAACGTTTTGTTTAATAGTTGTAGCCCGATGTTCTTGTTCTCACTTTGGTGAGAAGTGAACATTACTAATCCGTAAGCATAACATGCTTCTTTAAGTTGCATGTTAGCCGCTTTTTCTAAATCACGAAGTCCAATATTCGGATATATTGAGTCAAAATAATTTCTTAACCCATTGCGTAAAATAGCATTTGGGTTCCCCGCAAAATATGCGTCAAAGTAAATACATCGTAACTTATGGATTTCCTAATGCGATATCCCCCATCTTTCGAACAAAAGCCTTTTATAAACCAAGGCATTCTTGGAACGTTCTTCGAATGTCTTACAAACTGATCTCGCCTTAAATAGTTGTGCCGAAGAATTCTGACCGACTCTAGACAAGATTTCATCAATCATGTCTCCGGGTAGGTCTCTTAAAATATTGGGTTGTCTATCCATTTTGTGTTTTTATACTGTAAAATAGACAAGAGTTAGATTCATAAAAAAAAAATACTTATTAATACAAGCAATTTTTACATATATCATAAAGCATAAGCACACTATATTACATATATTACACCACACGAATACAACTATCTTATTCCGACTCGCTTGTTTCTTCTTCTTCGGTTTTGGTTCATTTTGCCAAGTTTCTAGGGATATATGATGTTCCACTAATACGAGCCGTCGTTTTCCACATTGGTTTAGAAAAACCTGGTGGTTTAGAGGTTCCCGGGTCATTGTTACAACTTAAGGACTTCGGGGGTTGACGATACATATAAAGTTCATCGGGGTTGGAATTAGATTTCTCTATTTTTATGCCCTTTCCCTTATTATTTTCTTTTGCCTTTTTAAATTCAGTTGGGGTAATTTCTATAACATCATCGGAATTCTCGTCGGAATCCGATTCATCGGAGAATTGGTAATCCTCCCAATATTTTGCTTCCTTGGCGGAAACACCATTGACCATAATTAACCTTGGTCGGTTGGTTGAGGATTTTATTTTACTTAACTGTTTTATTATTTCCCCCACCGGTTTTATTTCTTCATCCGGTTCCGTTTCTTCTTCCGGTTCCGATTCTTCTTCCGGTTCCGACTCTTCTTCCGGTTCCTCTTCGGGAACTTGTGAATCAGTCCACGAATCATTCCAATTTACATTTGACTCTTCATTATTATTAGGTGAGTCAATGGGACTTGTTCTAGAGGTAGACATCTATCACATAATATCAAACGCGTTAAGAGATTAATATATCACATAATATTCACATGTTAAAAATATATAGTTTCCAACAAAATTTGTTAAGCAATCATTTTTCAAGTAAACACGGTCGAAGTCCAGACTCACTAATGCATCCTAACAAACTCGATAAGACACACTAATGCAAAATTCTGGTTCTCTAAGACCAACGCTCTGATACCAACTGAAACGTCCCGTTCTTATTGATTAAAAACGTTCCATATTAATTGATTTCGTTGCGAGGTTTTGACCTCTATATGAGACGTTTTTCAAAGACTGCATTCATTTTAAAACAAACCATAACCTTTATTTCATCAATAAAGGTTTAAAAAGCTTTACGTAGATTATCAAATAATGATAATCTAAAATATCCTGTTTACACACGACCATTACATAATGGTTTACAATACAAATATGTTACAACAAAATAAGTTTCTTGAATGCAGTTTTTACACAATATCATACAAGCATGGACTCTAAATCTCGTCCTTATTTAAGTATGCGACAACGGAAGCTCTTAATAATCACCTGAGAATAAACATGCTTAAAACGTCAACAAAAATGTTGGTGAATTATAGGTTTAACCTATATATATCAAATCATAATAATAGACCACAAGATTTCATATTTCAATACACATCCCATACATAGAGATAAAAATCATTCATATGGTGAACACCTGGTAACCGACATTAACAAGATGCATATATAAGAATATCCCCATCATTCCGGGACACCCTTCGGATATGATATAAATTTCGAAGTACTAAAGCATCCGGTACTTTGGATGTGGCTTGTTGGGCCCAATAGATCTATCTTTAGGATTCGCGTCAATTAGGGTGTCTGTTCCCTAATTCTTAGATTACCAGACTTAATAAAAAGGGGCATATTCGATTTCGATAATTCAACCATAGAATGTAGTTTCACGTACTTGTGTCTATTTTGTAAATCATTTATAAAACCTGCATGTATTCTCATCCCAAAAATATTAGATTTTAAAAGTGGGACTATAACTCACTTTCACAGATTTTTACTTCGTCGGGAAGTAAGACTTGGCCACTGGTTGATTCACGAACCTATAACAATATATACATATATATCAAAGTATGTTCAAAATATATTTACAACACTTTTAATATATTTTGATGTTTTAAGTTTATTAAGTCAGCTGTCCTCGTTAGTAACCTACAACTAGTTGTCCACAGTTAGATGTACAGAAATAAATCGATAAATATTATCTTGAATCAATCCACGACCCAGTGTATACGTATCTCAGTATTGATCACAACTCAAACTATATATATTTTGGAATCAACCTCAACCCTGTATAGCTAACTCCAACATTCACATATAGAGTGTCTATGGTTGTTCCGAAATATATATAGATGTGTCGACATGATAGGTCGAAACATTGTATACGTGTCTATGGTATCTCAAGATTACATAATATACAATACAAGTTGATTAAGTTATGGTTGGAATAGATTTGTTACCAATTTTCACGTAGCTAAAATGAGAAAAATTATCCAATCTTGTTTTACCCACAACTTCTTCATTTTAAATCCGTTTTGAGTGAATCAAATTGCTATGGTTTCATATTGAACTCTATTTTATGAATCTAAACAGAAAAAGTATAGGTTTATAGTCGGAAAAATAAGTTACAAGTCGTTTTTGTAAAGGTAGTCATTTCAGTCGAAAGAACGACGTCTAGATGACCATTTTAGAAAACATACTTCCACTTTGAGTTTAACCATAATTTTTGGATATAGTTTCATGTTCATAATAAAAATCATTTTCTCAGAATAACAACTTTTAAATCAAAGTTTATCATAGTTTTTAATTAACTAACCCAAAACAGCCCGCGGTGTTACTACGACGGCGTAAATTCGGTTTTACGGTGTTTTTCGTGTTTCCAGGTTTTAAATCATTAAGTTAGCATATTATATAGATATAGAACATGAGTTTAGTTGATTTTAAAAGTCTAGTTAGAAGGATTAACTTTTGTTTGCGAACAAGTTTAGAATTTACTAAACTATGTTCTAGTGATTACAAGTTTAAACCTTCGAATAAGATAGCTTTCTATGTATGAATCGAATGATGTTATGAACATCATTACTACTTTAAGTTCCTTGGATAAACCTACTGGAAAAGAGAAAAATGGATCTAGCTTCAACGGATCCTTGGATGGCTCGAAGTTCTTGAAGCAGAATCATGACACGAAAACAAGTTCAAGTAAGATCATCACTTGAAATAAGATTGTTATAGTTATAGAAATTGAACCAAAGTTTGAATATGATTATTACCTTGTATTAGAATGATAACCTACTGTAAGAAACAAAGATTTCTTGAGGTTAGATGATCAGCTTACAAGATTGGAAGTGAGCTAGCAAACTTGAAAGTATTCTTGATTTTATGTAACTAGAACTTGTAGAATATATGAAGAACACTTAGAACTTGAAGACAGAACTTGAGAGAGATCAATTAGATGAAGAAAATTGAAGAATGAAAGTGTTTGTAGGTGTTTTTGGTCGTTGGTGTATGGATTAGATATAAAGGATATGTAATTTTGTTTTCATGTAAATAAGTCATGAATGATTACTCATATTTTTGTAATTTTATGAGATATTTCATGCTAGTTGCCAAATGATGGTTCCCACATGTGTTAGGTGACTCACATGGGCTGCTAAGAGCTGATCATTGGAGTGTATATACCAATAGTACATACATCTAAAAGCTGTGTATTGTACGAGTACGAATACGGGTGCATACGAGTAGAATTGTTGATGAAACTGAATGAGGATGTAATTGTAAGCATTTTTGTTAAGTAGAAGTATTTTGATAAGTGTATTGAAGTCTTTCAAAAGTGTATAAATACATATTAAAACACTACATGTATATACATTTTAACTGAGTCGTTAAGTCATCGTTAGTCGTTACATGTAAATGTTGTTTTGAAACCTTTAGGTTAACGATCTTGTTAAATGTTGTTAACCCAATGTTTATAATATCAAATGAGATTTTAAATTATTATATTATCATGATATTATCATGTATGAATATCTCTTAATATGATATATATACATTAAATGTCTTTACAACGATAATCGTTACATATATGTCTCGTTTAAAAATCATTAAGTTAGTAGTCTTGTTTTTACATATGTAGTTCATTGTTAATATACTTAATGATATGTTTACTTATCATAGTATCATGTTAACTATATATATATATATCCATATATATGTCATCATATAGTTTTTACAAGTTTTAACATTCGTGAATCACCGGTCAACTTGGGTGGTCAATTGTCTATATGAAACATATTTCAATTAATCAAGTCTTAATAAGTTTGATTGCTTAACATGTTGGAAACATTTAATCATGTAAATATAAATCTCAATTAATATATATAAACATGGAAAAGTTCGGGTCACTACACATGTGAACTAATATTAATATGAATGATCATCAATTATTTGATTAATCACTCATCAAACTTGTGATTAATGGTGTTAAGGGCGACATTTTATCGCATTGGGGGTTTCACTTTGTATGGTCCTATAAATAGTGCATGCATCTCATTGTCGAGAACTGACAAGCAAGCATAAATATTTCACACGTATACAAGTGAGTTGAGAGAAACTAACTTGTTGGTACGTGTAACGACCCGTCAAAATCGCTATTGACGCGGCATGTTAATCATTGATTCCACAGTGAGGTTTTGACCTCTATATGATACGTTTTGATAAAATATTGCATTCATTAAAATAAGTGACTTTCTAAACATAGAAAGTTATAAACATGTGGGCAAGTGCTTAGGTATAAGCAAAACCCCGAAATACATAAGTCTTTAATTTACAGGTTGACATCACAGTCCAATTATTTATTACACAACGCAGTTTTATTTTGAATGCAATAAACTTTGTACAAAGCATGAGAGACTCCATGCAGGCAACAAGTACATCACAGCGGAAGCATTCTAAGGACCTGAGAATAAAACATGCTAAAAAGTCAACACGAATGTTGGTGAGTTATAGGTTTAATTGCTCGAGTCATAAACATATATAAAGATAGACCACAAGATTTCATCAAAAGTTTATCAATAGATTCTACGTAACAGAGCACCCTGGTAACTAAACTTAACGCTATAGTGATAATTACCCCATTCGTTTTAATACATGCAAACCAACGTGTCTTAAACTCAAATAACATACGTCCGTTAAAAGGCTAGCGCTCTAGCTTGGACGGGGATGTCAAGCCCTATGGATCCATATACAATTATTCGCGCCCACCAGTCCATATCCTATGTACTGGCAGCTACTAGTTACCAAAGCTAAGGGATTTTCGGTTTAACTCAGTGTAGAATTTGGTATGTACTTGTATCTTATCGCGTTTAAAATAAATTGCATATATTCTCAGCCCAAAAATATTTAAAGTATTTAAAAAGGGAGACTATAAACTCACAGTTCAATATTGCGATTCAATATTGTAGGCAAATTGCGTAGACGTAATGATGGTAGATGACTGTATGGTTGGCCTTGAATTCAAGAACAATACCCCGAACAATACCCAATATTTCCTTATTTTAAAACGGTTTGAAATCCGAATTAAAAATACCCTCGAATATACTTTATTATTATTAAACTTAAAATTAAAATTATAATTATAATTATAATTATAAAATTTACGTACATATATATTTATGAAATATTTCGTCGAGCAAAACTGACCTTTTATAGTACTTTTCGATTTACTGTAGCTCATGCGATCGCATGAGTTTTCAGTGTTTTTGCCATGCGATCGCATGGCCGCCTTTTCTGTTTTTGTTTGCTAGTTCGTCGACATCAAAATACGGTTTCACTGTAGCAAATAGTGTTTTACTGTAGCAAATAGTGTTTTACTGTAGCAAAGTAATTTTTACTGTAGGAAAGTCGTTTTTACTTGTACATATATATATATATACATACATATAATTGTTCATGAATCGTCGAGAGTAGTCAAAGGTAATTGTATATATGTAACAGTTCTAAAATTTTGAGACTCAATCTAACAGAATTTGTTTAACGTGTTAAAATAATAAATCGTATAGAGAATTGGTTTAAATAAGTCAAAAATTTTCGGGTCATCACAGTACCTCCCCCTTAAAGAAAATTTCGTCCCGAAATTTTGAGTAGTACCTGTTTCATGAGCGATATCAGTGAACAAATGTGGATACTTTTGCTTCATATGATCTTCACGTTCCCAAGTAAACTCGGGTCCTCGTCTTGCGTTCCAACGAACCCTAACTATCGGTATTTTGCTTTGTTTTAATTGTTTGACCTCACGGTCCATGATTTCAACAGGTTCTTCGATAAAATGGAGTTTATCATTGATTCGTATTTCGTCAAGAGGAATTACGACATCCTCTTCAGCTAAACATTTCTTCAAATTTGACACGTGAAATGTGTTGTGAACACTACTAAGTTCTTGCGGTAGCTTTAATCGATAAGCAACTGTTCCAATTCTTTCGATGATTTCAAAGGGTCCTACGTACCTAGGACTTAGCTTTCCTCGTTTACCGAATCGTACAACGCCTTTCCAGGGTGACATTTTCAACATGACTTTGTCGCCCACTTGAAATTCTAGCGGTTTTCTTCTTACATCAGCATAACTCTTTTGGCGACTCATGGCCGTTTTCAATCGCTGTTGTATTTTAATGATCTTTTCGGTGGTTTCGTGAATAATTTCTGGTCCAGTAAGTTGTCTTTCTCCTACTTCACTCCAACATATAGGAGATCTGCACTTTCTACCATAAAGTGCTTCAAATGGCGCTGCGTTGATGCTCGTATGATAGCTGTTATTGTATGAAAATTCTGCCAACGGTAAGTGTCGATCCCAACTGGTTCCAAAGTCAATCACGCATGCCCGTAACATGTCTTCCAATGTTTGTATTGTTCTTTCACTTTGACCATCTGTCTGTGGGTGATAAGCGGTGCTCATATCTAATCGAGTTCCCAATGCTTTTTGTAATGACTGCCAGAAACGTGATGTGAATCGGGTGTCACGATCAGATATGATAGAGATGGGTACACCATGCCTGGAAACTACTTCCTTCAAATATAGGCGTGCTAATTTCTCCATACTGTCTGTCTCCTTTATTGGTAGAAAGTGAGCTGATTTAGTTAGACGATCAACTATCACCCAAATAGTATCATGACTACTTGCAGTCCTTGGCAATTTCGTAATGAAATCCATAGTTATTCTTTCCCATTTCCACTGCGGAATTTCTGGTTGTTGCAGTAATCCTGACGGCTTTTGGTGCTCAGCTTTGACCTTTGCACACGTCAAACATTTGCTTACATAAGTAGCAATTTCTGTCTTCATATTAGGCCACCAATAAAACTTCTTGAGATCGTGGTACATTTTCCCGTTTCCTGGGTGAATTGAGTACCTCGTTTTGTGTGCTTCATCTAGTACTAGTTGCCTTAGATTACCATATTTTGGTACCCATATCCTATCAGCAAAATACAGGGTTCCATCGGCTTTTACCTCAAGCTGTTTTTCTAACCCTCTGCTCATTTCGCCTTTTTTATTTTCTTCTTTTAAAGCTTCTAACTGTGCTGCTTGAATTTGCTTTGTGAGATCGGTACGAATTGTAATATTCAAAGCTCGGACCCTAAGAGGTTTTACTCTTTCTTTTCGACTTAGGGCATCAGCTACAACATTAGCCTTTCCGGGGTGGTAACGGATTTCACAATCGTAATCGTTTAACAACTATACCCAGCGACATTGTCTCATATTGAGTTGTTTTTGATCAAAAATATGCTGAAGACTCTTATGGTCAGTGTACACTGTACACTTGGTGCCATATAGATAGTGTCTCCATATTTTGAGTGCAAAAACTACAGCTCCAAGTTCCAAATCGTGTGTTGTATAGTTCTTTTCATGAATTTTTAGTTGTCGTGAGGCATATGCGATAACTTTTGTGCGTTGCATTAATACACATCCTAAACCTTGGCGCGAAGCGTCACAATAGATCACGAAATCATCATTTCCTTCTGGTAATGACAAAATGGGTGCAGACGTTAACTTCTTCTTTAACAACTGGAATGAGGATTCCTATTCCGTGGACCAATCATACTTCTTTCCCTTTTGAGTCAATGAAGTTAAGGGTTTGGCGATTCTAGAGAAATCTTGAATGAATCTTCGGTAGTAACCAGCAAGACCTAAGAATTGGCGGATTTGTGTTGGAGTCTTCGGTGTTTCCCATTTACTAATGGCTTCGATCTTGGCAGGGTCAACTTTAATTCCATGTTTACTGACAACATGTCCCAAAAATTGTACTTCTTGTAACCAGAAATCACACTTCAAAAATTTTGCGTACAATTCTTCTTTCTTGAGTATCTCTAGTACCAGTCTTAAGTGTTGCTCATGTTCTTCCTTGTTCTTCGAGTAAATCAATATGTCGTCGATAAAAACAATGACAAATTTGTCTAAATACGGTCTACAGATGCGATTCATTAGATCCATGAATACTGCTGGAGCATTAGTCAATCCAAAAGGCATGACTAGAAATTCATAGTGACCGTAACGGGTTCTGAACGCGGTTTTAGGAACATCTTCTTCCTTCACTCTCAGCTGATGATATCCGGAGCGTAGATCAATCTTGGAATAAACACTTGATCCTTGCAATTGATTAAACAAATCATCAATCCTCGGTAATGGGTACCGATTCTTGATCGTTAATTTGTTTAATTCTCGGTAATCTATGCACATTCTCATAGATCCATCCTTCTTCTTGACGAACAGAATAGGAGCACCCCAAGGTGAAAAACTAGGACGAATAAATCCACGGTCCGATAATTCTTACAACTGGTCTTGTAATTCTTGCATTTCTGAAGGTGCAAGTCTATATGGAGATCGGGCTACAGGTGCAGCTCCTGGTATGAGATCAATCTGGAATTCTACACATCTGTGTGGAGGTAGCCCCGGTAATTCTTCTGGAAATACTCCGGGATATTCTCTTACAACCGGCATGTCATTAATGCTTCTTTCTTCAGTATCGATCTTCTTTATATGTGCCAAAATAGCATAACAACCTTTTCTTATAAGTTTCTGGGCCTTCATACAGCTGATAAAGTTCAGCTTTGAGTTGCTCTTCTCCCCATAAATCATTAATGACGTTTCATCCTTACGAGGGATGCGAATTGCTTTCTCAGCGCAAACAACTTCCGCTCTTGTTTTGGACATCCAGTCCATGCCAACGATTACGTCAAAACTTTCTAATTCTACGGGTATCAAATCGATTTTGAAGGTTTCACCAGCGAGATTCATTTCGCAACCATGGAAAATTTTATCGGCTTTTATCAGTTTACCATTAGCTAATTCAATAGTATATTTATCGTCTAGAGGTAATGATGCACATTTTAGTTTAAAACTAAAGTCTTTACACATATAACTTCTATCAGCACCCGTATCAAACATAATAGAAGCTAGTTGATTATTAACGGTAAACGTACCCGTGACAAGATTAGGATCCTCACGTGCTTTACTGGCACTAACATTAAATGCCCTCCCACGTGCGGGTTCTTTGTTCTTCTCCTTATCAGGGCATTGATTTATAAAGTGACCAGACTTCCTGCATCCAAAACATTTCTTGACATCGGTCAGTTTTGTCTTTACTTCAGAAACGGTGGCATAACAATCTTTCGCCACATGTCCTTTCTTGTTGCACTTATCACAGACCACTTGACAATAACCTGCATGATGTGTGTAACATCTTTTGCAGAACGGATGGGGTCCCTTATAGTTTGGACTTGCAGTTGCCCCATCTTGTTTACCTTTAAAAGTTTCTTGTTTCTTCAGGTGAGTACTTTTGCCCTTATAGTCTTCCCATTTCCTCTTTCCTTCAGTTGTCTTGACTTCGGTAATTGGTGCCTTAATCGAACTCTCTGTGATCTGGTCCATGAGTTGGTGTGCCATTGTCATGGCTTCCTGCATCGTATTTGGTTTGGACGATGTAACATTTCCTTTGATATTGATCGATAAACTGTCAATATACATTTCTATCTTTCGTTTCTCGTTTGGCACCAATTCGGGACACAACAAGGCTAGTTCCATGAAACGCTTTTCATAGTTATTGAGATTCGCGCCGATAACCTTCAGATTACGTAACTCAGATTCCATTTTTCTGATCTCGTTTCGAGGACAGTACTCCTCGATTAACATCTTTTTCAGTTCTTCCCAAGAGATATCATATGTCGTATCTATTCCTTCTGCTTTAGCATAATTGTTCCACCAAGTAAGTGCACCGTCTTGCAACGTACACGAAGCATACTTTGACTTGTCTCCGTTCGCACAATTACTGATTTTGAAAACGGACTCCATCTTTTCAAACCATCGGGTTAGACCGACTGGTCCCTCGGTTCCACTAAACGTCTGTGGTTTGCATCCATGAAAAGTTTTGTATGAGCATCCGTTTCGTGAGTTTGTGTTTACGGCTGCTGCTTTGGCTGCTGCTTCGGCTGTTGCTTTTGCTGCCTCGGCTGCAGCAATTCTTTCATTCACACGTTTCTCAACTAGTTGCTCAAACTCAGCATCCGACATTTGAGACATGTTTCTTCAATAAACACAACAGATATAATTTAATCATATAGAATATTATAGGTAAAATGAGTTGTCAATAGTTAATCGTAGCATATTAATAATATGAACCGATTATTATAAAAGCCTTTTCTTCTTATTAGCATTTTATAATTATTTCTAGGGTATTACCTACCCGTAAAGTTCATTCATAATAGCTAGTACAAGGAATTAACTACTAAAATCCTAATAATATTCCACTATGAAAAATTATAGCGAGTTACTACATTATTATGTAATAATAATAATAAGAAGTAGTAATAATACAAATAATCATTCCATGCATTTATTATTAATAAACCAAAATAATACAATACCATACAATACTGATATTTTACATATGCTTATTTTACATAACAAGATAGAGTAGCACACATAAGCAATAGAATAGCGCATGGAAGATTTATGGTTGCGAGGTCGTTTATTCAGAACTATCAGAAACTTCTTCCCATTTGGTTCTCTCTGCCAATTGTTTGTGTGCACATGGTCCGACAGACATTCTGGCAGTGTATTTTATTTTTAGTTGGGGTTTTGAGGTACCCGTTGCCTCAGTGGGTTTAATACAAAAAGGGTGGTTACGGATCGAATGGTCATGTTCCTTTTTAATAATTAAGGACATTTTATTATTGTGGTTGTTTTTATTATCCATAGCAAGTTGGAATTTCTCCTTAATGATCTCTTTTATTTCATTAGCGAAATCCTCCTCCTTACTGATCTCGTCTGATGACGAACTGTCTGAGTCATGTGTAGGAGAATATGATGACGAACTGCAAGAATATGTACCGGTGGTCATGAACCGAAATCTGCCAGGCGTAATCGGCACAACCCGCCCGTCGGCGGTATATCTGGACCAATGTCCATATTTGTTTAGAAATGGACGATCCTCTTTTACTCCAGGGATCATGGGTCCATGCCAACGATACTGTGGCTCCGGAAAACTAAAGCTGGGTGGAGCTGGAACCTCCTCTGGGTTTACCGGGAGTTGAGATTCCCCGGCTAACACAATTTTTTCTTTAATAGGTATTGGAACGCCCTTTTCAGTTGTGGATAGAATAGATTCAGTGTCCGATTCCGAGTCGTACAAAATGATAGGATTAGAAGAAGTCATCTATCACATAATTGAAACAACAATTACGTTAGCATATAAATATATCACATATAATGTTTTTGACCAAATAATAAGCAAAAATCAGGAAAAACAGATATCGTCATAGTCCAGACTCACTAATGCATCCTAACAATTACCAGTTAAACACAATAATGTAATTTCTGGTTCCCTATGACCTCAAGCTCGGATACCAACTGTAACGACCCATCAAAATCGCTATTGACGCGGCACGTTAATCATTGATTCCACAGTGAGGTTTTGACCTCTATATGATACGTTTTGATAAAATATTGCATTCATTAAAATAAGTGACTTTCTAAACATAGAAAGTTATAAACATGTAGGCAAGTGCTTAGGTATAAGCAAAACCCCGAAATACATAAGTCTTTAATTTACAGGTTGACATCACAGTCCAATTATTTATTACACAACGCAGTTTTATTTTGAATGCAATAAACTTTGTACAAAGCATGAGAGACTCCATGCAGGCAACAAGCACATCACAGCGGAAGCATTCTAAGGACCTGAGAATAAAACATGCTAAAAAGTCAACACGAATGTTGGTGAGTTATAGGTTTAATTGCTCGAGTCATAAACATATATAAAGATAGACCACAAGATTTCATCAAAAGTTTATCAATAGATTCTACGTAACAGAGCACCCTGGTAACTAAACTTAACGCTATAGTGATAATTACCCCATTCGTTTTAATACACGCAAACCAACGTGTCTTAAACTCAAATAACATACGTCCGTTAAAAGGCTAACGCTCTAGCTCGGACGGGGATGTCAAGCCCTATGGATCCATATACAATTATTCGCGCCCACCAGTCCATATCCTATGTACTGGCAGCTACTAGTTACCAAAGCAAAGGGATTTTCGGTTTAACTCAGTGTAGAATTTAGTATGTACTTGTGTCTTATCGCGTTTAAAATAAATTGCATATATTCTCAGCCCAAAAATATTTAAAGTATTTAAAAAGGGAGACTATAAACTCACAGTTCAATATTGCGATTCAATATTGTAGGTAAATTGCGTAGACGTAATGATGGTAGATGACTGTATGGTTGGCCTTGGATTCAAGAACAATACCCCGAACAATACCCAATATTTCCTTATTTTAAAACGGTTTGAAATCCGAATTAAAAATACCCTCGAATATACTTTATTATTATTAAACTTAAAATTAAAATTATAATTATAATTATAATTATAAAATTTACGTACATATATATTTATGAAATATTTCGTCGAGCAAAACTGACCTTTTATAGTACTTTTCGATTTACTGTAGCTCATGCGATCGCATGAGTTTTCAGTGTTTTTGCCATGCGATCGCATGGCCGCCTTTTCTGTTTTTGTTTGCTAGTTCGTCGACATCAAATAGTGTTCACTGTAGCAAATAGTGTTTACTGCAGCAAATAGTGTTTACTGTAGCAAATAGTGTTTTACTGTAGCAAAGTAATTTTTACTGTAGAAAAGTCGTTTTTACTTGTACATATATATATACATACATATAATTGTTCATGAATCGTCGAGAGTAGTCAAAGGTAATTGTATATATGTAACAGTTCTAAAATTTTGAGACTCAATCTAACAGACTTTGTTTAACGTGTTAAAATAATAAATCGTATAGAGAATTGGTTTAAATAAGTCAAAAATTTTCGGGTCATCACAGTACGTAGCAAACCGATGAAGAAATATTAAGTTGTGAAACTCAAAACCTTCCATTCGAGATTCTTTGCGCTTCTGCAATAGCATTCAGTATGCTCGAATCTATACTTTTTACTCTGGGGACCCATTACTAGGTTCCAAATCCCGAAAGAAAAAACCAAAAAGTCCTTTTATTTGCAGCGCTGAATAAAACTGTTATTGTCGACAAAAAGTTCTCTCAAATCCTTCTCAATCTTAGGTGAAACGCTACGGAAAAGGGGTACGCAGTCAAACAATATGAAACTACATCATCGAATCTCAATCATTCGATCCAACAATTAAGAAATAAAAAGTTATTTATTTATGTTTTTTATATTATTTGGCGTTCTCTTTCTAGTCTCGAACTTTTGGGATTTTGCGAGTTCGACTGCGGGGAGTATTAGACTAAAGTTTGCATATGGCCTAACCCGATATATATTATGGGTTTCGGGTCCATTAGGTTTTGTATCCATGGTATCCATTAGGTTTTGCATCTATTAGGGTTTTGTAATCGCTATAAACATCGTATCAATAACCATAATCACCGATGGGGAATTCATTATTTGACAGTCACAAATTCATGCTATTGAACAAGTTCGAGAGAGTGTACAGTGTTAATCTCAGATTTCATTGAATTAGTGTTTCTATTGATAATGAACGATTTTACACAATTGGGGAAATGAGAGAAAAAGCTTAAGTGTGTGAGAGTAAAGGTGAAGGTGAAGGTGAAGGTATAGGTGTATGTGACAAGTGAGGGGAAACTTATGGAGTCTAAGTGTGATGAAGGTATTTATAACTCATACCTTCATCACTTACAACGTCTAGTTAATTCAACACTGCACATCATCTCTATATATTTTTTGTGACTTAACATACATTCTCCCCTTGATGTGCGTTGATTGAATTTGAATTTACGCTCCCAGGAATCTCTTCGATGTCTTGAACTCTCCCCCTTGGAATAACCGTAGTAGATAATTTGTACATGTAGAAACTCCTTCTTGTGGAAGCTTATTTATCTGCATGAATAAAGCAATGCTCGATGCAAGTTCTTGGACTTTTTCTTAAATCATCTTGTAGATTCTCCTCTAGACATTTGATTCTTTGTTTCACTGCCCCTTCATTAAGCACTAGTTATGTTCACCACTTTAGGTGATTGCATGGAAGCTTTAGTAGTAGATGAATATTAACTTTGAATCATTTCTCCACTCATGATGATTGCGTGCAACAAGATCATCATGTAACATAGATTGATACAGAAATTGATAACCTTGAAGTCTGGGGCATACACTGAAATATGAATACGCCATCTTGTAATCTAATCAGTTTGAAAGCGTTGTTGACGTACAATTTGTAGACATGGTCGATTTGATTGATAGATCTTGTGTTCCACTGAGATTGGATATCAGTTTGAAAAAGTTTTAATTGGATTTGTGGCTTAAAGAAAAGTAAATCTTCGAATGAGTACTTGAATGGTTTTGAAGGAGTGGGTTTGAATGGTTTATCATACAGATTACTCGGTTTCTTTGAACTTAGTTACTTTGGTTTATGAGCAAACCATCCGTATTGATCACAAAATCTTGTGAGTTCCCCATTATTCCATAAGTTGGTTGTACAAACGGTTGATTGTTTTTGATTTGGTAATTGGAGTAGACTCGTTCTCTGTGGAAAACAGATTTGGGAGATTTGAAAACCTTGGGGATTTCTGGTGAATGAGCCTTTTTCTCAAAGGTAGAAGAATAATGCTTTGATTCCGAAATATCTGAATTTGTACACTTAGAGGTTTCGACTTGTGTACCTATTGACACCATAGTTGGTTTCAAACAGAATTCAGCTTCAATTAGAAACTTTTGTTGTAGGTTCTCTTCTGGTAAATCTCTTTAAGATAAGCTCAATTCCAACTCCGAGATTTGAGTTTTCAACATTGAAATTTCAGACATAAATCCAGCTTTCACATCCTTGAGTCCTTTGATGATAAGTGTGACACATGCATTTTGTTCTTTGTACGTCTTGACTTGTCATTGAAATTCCTCTTGTAGTGTACATACTTTAGATTTCAACTCTTTTCTCTTAATTGGCTTTGAGCAAGAAGAGAATTCAATTCTTCAAACTGAGTTCGTAACTTGAAAATTATGAAATAATGCTCATGTTTTTGTTCCGTGATCGGTGTTGTCAGAACCGACGAGGATAAACTTTGTTTTGACGTCATCGTATTGAATTGAACTTGAAATTCTACAAGAATTAATTACTCCCAAACGTACGCAAAATTCCTAAACTTTTCGTTAGAAATTAACGAAAATTGTTAAATTTCTACACTTCTTTAATCCCCTCTGTTAGAAAAGTTAACAGCTTTGAATTTGGGCTTGAACAAAATTACGCTGGTCGTCCACATGGTTTACGTGTTCCTTCATGCGTAGTCCCTATGCTTTTGATTTTTCATTGGGAGTCTTGGACTTGTAATATTTTTCAAATAACGTCCCTCCATCACGTAACCGTTAAAGTACTCCGTTAAACCCAATCATGTGCTAAGCACGTGAGGGTATTTTAACCATTTACCTTTTAATTTGAGGATACGTCAGTCATTTAACGTTTCTCTCTTGACCTCTTCTTCTCACCCTTACATTTTCATTCTTTCAATCTCAAAATTAAAAATCAACATTACATATTTCAGATGTAGTTTCTCACTACCAAAAAATCATCATAAAAACAAAATCATCACAAAAATAAAATCATCATAACATGTTTTTCAGATCTAGTTAGTCCTTGACTTGTCCAAAATGTTCGTCGCGATAGTGGTGGAGGGGTTCAAAATCGAAACTCACTTCAAAACCCACTGGAGAAGATGGCTAGCGATTAATTATTGTTGAATTAAGTTGAAGTCGACTAATTGTTGTTGAACGGAAGCAACATCCACCAAAAATGAAACCCACTAGAGAATATTACTCATGTTTGTATATTTTTAAAGCTTTGCTTCATTTTATTTAACATCAGATGAAGGTTGTGTTACAATTTTCAGGTTGTGTTCCAAGCATATGTGTATTTGTACAACAAGAATTTCAGTATATGTTCAAAGCAGGTGCATTCGAAATTGGGGGTCGGTGTGTGTTGTTCATCGCTGGGTAAAAGGAAAAAATGGAAGGAGTGCACAATGATTCAAAGAAAATAAAAGCAACTTCCCTAAAAAAAAATTAAAAGAACATTTAACCATTAATATATGATAAATGGATGTGAAACTGGGTATTAGTGTGAAATTTGATATTAGTGTGTGTTTTACGATTTGGTGGGTATTAAGAATTTTAGGTTTGATTTAGTGTTTAAATTTTGATGATTAAGTGAATTTTAGGTGTCGTTTGGTTCGTGGTTTTGAAATTCCATGGGATTTAAAATACCATGGGATTTCAAATCTTGGGATTTCAAATCCTATCATGTGGTTGGTTCAATTTTTTATTTACAGAGTATTTTAAAAACATACATTGTTAAAATACAATGCAAATTTGGTAACATTAAATTAGTAGATGTATATATGTAAAATATCTAGATATTAATATGTATAAGAAAATATCTAGAAATTAGAATAGAAAGAAAAATCTAGAAATATTTGATAGGAAAAATCTAGATATTTGTATGTGTAGAAAATATCTAGATATTTATCCATGGAAATATCTAGTTTCTAGAATGTTCCATGGGGTAGTATAAATATGGGTGATGAGTAGTTCATTTGTGTAAGGTGTGAGTAAGTGAAGTGTGAAGTAGAGAAGAAGTAAGAAGTGAAGAAGAGTTAGAAGTAGAAGTTGTGAAGAAGTAAGAGTGCGAGTTGAGTCCATAATATTATAATTGTTTCTTTGTATTAATAAAAGTGTTCTTTGTTAAGTTTCCCGGTTAAGCCTTAGTTCGTGTTTGAGTTCTTAGTGCACTTGTGTTATTTTTATTATATGGTCGGCTCTGCTGCCTAAGTGATATATGGTCGGTTATACCGCCTGAATGATATATGGTCGACACTGTCGCCTAAATATTATTGTGCACTAAGGATTTATAAAATTAAAGGCTAACCAACGTAAAAGTGTTGGTGTGACAACCCGGAAATTTTTGACCAAATTTAAACTTTATCTTTAAATGATTTAATGTTTTCGACACGATAAGCAAAGTCTGTAATGTTGAGTCACAAAAGTTTTGTAACTATATTCATGTAATCAATTATTCTTTGACTGTTCTCGAAGATTCACGAACAATATATATATATAACTTAGTGTGCATATATATATATATATATATATATATATATATATATATATATATATATATATATATATATATATATATATATGAATATGATTTCAAGTTATTTAGTAAAAGATAGTAACATTCGATTATTGATTCGATTGATATTTAGATAAGTTAACTAAAACGTTTAAGATGAACCAGTAAAACACTAATTTGCTACAGAATTTTCGAATTGCTACAGTACCCGAAAAGCTACAGTGTTTTCGAAAATCACTATTTGCTACAGTGAAACACTATTTGCTACATTGAAAACGACTTTGCTACAGTAAACACTATTTGCTACAGTAAGCACTATTTGCTACAGTAGCACTATTGCTACAGTAAACACTATTTGATGTCAACGAACTAGCAAACAAAAGCGGATCAGGTGGTCATGCGATCGCATGGCAAAAGCACTGAAAACTCATGCGATCGCATGAGGCTAAACAACTGGCTAGGTACTATAAATTCAAGTGTTTTTGCTCGATCGAATATCACACACACATATTTACACTGATATAGATATATACTCCATAATATTTATTTATTTATTATAATTATAATTATTATTATTATTATTATTATTATTATTATTATTATTATTATTATTATTATTATTATTATTAAGATTAAGATTAATATTATTATCAATCTAATTATTAGTAGTAATATTATTAATATTATACATAAAATACTACGACGAGGTCATGTCCAAATAATTTCAAACCGAATTTTCAAATGAGTTAAAGCTAAGGAAACTATGGGCTATAGCTATGGAGGTTATGGGTAATGTACGTGGGTATTATTCGCAAGTCTAACTTAGTGTTTATCATCTCTGTTGCGTCTACATACTTTCCCTGCAATATTGAATCACAATATTGATACGTGAGCATTCATATCTTATCTTTTATATATTAATTGTGTATCCATGTCTAGTGCTCGAGTATATATATTTACGCATGCTTGTATGCTAAATTTCGTCGTTAAATAGTTTATAATGAATCACGAATTAAATACATATATTACTGGTAAAAGGTATATGATATACATGTTTTTGAAAAGCTGGCGAAAAATCAATAACTTTTCATTTAGAAATCGCGTAATTTCGATGAACGAATTAAAAGATATGGTCAACTGAATTATGATTGACGTTAATTGGAATTGCTTTTGAATCTGCAATTAATATTTAAACAACTTGTTTGTAAGATTGATAAATTGATTTTTTGAATTTCAGCAACCGAGTAAATGAATCCTTATATAAGGTACGTCTCGTTTTGTTGAACTATTGTCAAAATTAACTTTTTAAAACGACTTTGGATAACTTTTGTATATTAATCTAGAGCATTAGAATTGTGATACACTATGACCTGACCTAGGTTAATAGACATTTATTGACCAACATATGTTCTCTAGGTTGAGATCTACGATTATTTGGTAATCCGAGTTTCAGTCACATTTTGGTGAACGACTTTATATGCTGCTAAGGTGAGTTTAATTTGCTCCCTTTTTAAATGATTTTGCAATATATATTTTTGGGCTGAGAATACATGCACTTTATTTTAAAAACAATGGACACAAGTACATACTAAATTCTATACTGAGTTTGAACCGAAAATCCCTTAACTTTGGTAACTAGTAACTGCCGGTTATAAGAACTGGTGGGCGCGAGTAGTAGTATATGGATCCATAGGGCTTGATATCTGTAACATCCCGTTTTCCCGTACTTATCGAAAGGTACTTACTTAATCATTTGAACATTTATAACTCGTTAGCTTATGTGTAAATGTATGTATATATATATATATATATATATATATATATATATATATATATATATATATATATATATATATATATATATATATATATACTTGATAATGTGTGCATGTATAAGTTTAAACATGGGTTTGGTTAGCATTAAGTCTTGTGAGACTATTGTGGAAGGCTAGGTGAATATAGGAAGCGGGTTTGGAATGTACAAATTAAATAAAATCAAAAATTGTTTAAGTTGGTCGAGCTGTTCAGATGCAGCCTTAGGCCGCGATGCGACAATTGGGTCCGCGCCGCGGCATAACAAGCAAATCTGGATCAGAAGTTGGGTTAAAAGGGGTCGTTTTTCCTTTGATAAGTCGCGCCGCGACAAATGGGCCGCGCCGCAGCATCTCTGCTGTTCTGACTCCAATTTCTACTCAATTTAAAAGGGTTTTAGGGGTAATTTGGTCTTTTTGCTTGTAGAACATATTGGAGCATTAAATCACAGCCACTTGTTCCATTTGTTTCATTTTTCTTTTCTATTTTCTTTCCAATTTCTCTCCCAAAACACAAAACCCACTTGGTTTAATCTTGAGATTTGAAGGTGAAGATTTGTGAATCAAACCTAGGAGCAAGAATTAAAGTTGTTCTCCTTGTTGTTAGCTACAAGGGGATAGTCTTGGTAAGTTCTAACTTTATGTTTTAAGTTTTAATTGGTTAATGGCTAGGGTTTTAGTTACTAGAGATTTGTATGACCCATGTGAGGGTAAAATGGGTGAATTTGGATTGTGTTGTTGTAATGAAACCCTAATAGCCACAATCTAGGGTTTTGGCATTATGATTTGAGGTTGTAAGTGTTAAATGGTGTTGTTAGTCACTAATGCACTTTAAGATTAATGAAAGAAGTGTTAATGGGTAAGTTTGACTTGATTGTGAGTCTAAGTAATATAAAATGGGTCAAAATGTACTAGTTGACCTAATTAGATGAAATGGGTATGGATTACCCTAAGTTTTGTGTTAATTGAAGTTAGTAGACTTTAATTCAATAGCCTTAGTGATTAAAGTCGAGTCTTGGCCATTTATGGGCGGTTGTGTGTAGTTGAGTCATTTAATGCAAATTGGGTCATTAAATGCTCAAGTGGGAGTATTGTGGTTAATCCCACTAGTTGTGAAATTGAATGTGTACTTAATGATTTAGGTACATTGCGTTGAAGCTCGGAAGTGCTAAATCATCATCCTTGTGACAAGGTGAGTGGAGTAATTATATGCATGTGTATATAGCGTATTTATTTGTGAATGTTATGGTATGAACCACCGAGCCGGTAGTGCCATAACATGTGTGGGTTAGGATGTGAACCACGAGCCGGTAGCATCGAGTGTGAACCATGAGCCGGTAGCACTATAAACTAAGATGTGAACCACGAGCCGGTAGCATCGAGTGTGAACCACGAGCCGGTAGCACTATAAACGAGTATGACTAAAAAGCGTATGGTGTGAACCACGAGCCGGTAGCACCATAGCGATATTGGTTAACCATATTGAGATTGTTGTTTTGTTTAGCATATTATATATATACTGAGTTAAGTATATGCTAATGAAGTGGTGTGATAATGTACGACTTGTTAGTGTTACGGGTATGTTGACATGCTAATTGAGTTACAAGTTCGTATGAGGTATTTGGTGTTGTGATTGCAAATGGATAGGTTATATATATGCATGTATAATTGTTGCACTCACTAAGCATTGCTTACCCTCTCGTTATTTATCATTTTATAGGTTCCGGATTGGACAAGGGTAAGGGCATACGGTTGGATTAGTTGTCTCCCATTTATGTTGACAGGGGGTGCTTTTGGCATAGCTTTTGAAGTTTGGCCTAACGTTTTAGGTAGTTTAGCCCCAAACCGTGCTCGAGTGTCGTTTGGATTATAAACTATCATTGTAGTCGGTCAAACTTGTATAAAACTTAATTAATGGCCTTCGTGCCTTTTGTAAACATTTAAATTGATGTACGTTTAAATGGAACTTGTGGAATGGTTTACATATTTAATTAGTGCGTAAATGTGTATTATAAAAAAAAAATTTATCGTATGGAATACGGGTTGGGTTGTTTCAAGTGGTATCAGAGCATGGTCTAAGGGATTTAGGCGACTTGAGATAGGTGCCTAGACGTAGACTTTATTGTGTGAGCGCTTTATGCGGGACTTGTAGGACTTTGGGTCTAATCGAAAATTGTTAGTGCTTTGGTTTATGTGAACTAACCTTGTGCTAATTGTTTTGTGTTGTGTTTAGCAATCATCAAGCAAGACGGACGTTGTACTAGCAACTAAATGCGACGTGCTCGCGTAACAAGGATTAGCTACCGTTGTTACGGGTGCAAATCGTGTCAAACGAGTAATGTACGACGATTGTTGAGCAAGATGGAGTAGTGTGGTGCGCATGTATATACTTACGTGTTATGCCTTTCGTTCATGGTTTAACCTTTTCCGTTTTATAGAATGAAGACGAGAAACAGACACGATAATGATATCGGTGGTACAAGCGAGGACCCCGATTTCGCGGCCAAAGTTGAGGCCATCTTGAAGAACTACAAGGAGGACTTCCTTATTAGCGTGAGAAAGGTTTTCAAGGAATCGGTTGACGAGAAAATAACCGATTTAATTAATGAACGAATGAAGGCCACCGTCGATGCGGCTCTTGACGCTAGAAACATTTATCCTCGTGGTGAAGGAGGTGAAGGAAGGCGGGACTTCCACTACAAAAATTTCAAGGATACTCAACCTCCGATGTTTAATGGGATGAGGGATCCATTGAAAAGCACTTATTGGATTTCCGATATTGAGGGGGCGTTTCTTACCGCGGAGTGTCTGAAAGGACCCGTTCTAATCCATCCGGATGAAGTCCACATCGATTATAAACGATTCACAATAGTTGATTACATCGCGAGGTACTTGACCTCTATATGATACATTTTATAAACATTGCATTCGTTTTTAAAAGACAAACTTTCATTACATCGAAAGTTGACGATATGCATACCATTTCATAATATATCCAACTATAATTGACTTAATCATAATCTTGATGAACTCGACGACTCGAATGCAACGTCTTTTGAAATATTTCATGAATGACTTCAATTAATATCTCTTAAATGAACAAATACACGTCGAAAGATTTCTTTCGTACCTGAGAATAAACATGCTTTAAAGTGTCAACCAAAAGGTTGGTGAGTTCATTAGTTTATCATAAATAATCATTTCATAATTTTAATAGACCACAAGATTTCATATTTCCATTTCTCATAACATACGTCCCATGCATAGAGACAAAAATATCATTCATATGGATTGAACATCTGGTAACCGACATTCACAATATGCATATAAGAATATCCCCATCATTCCGGGATCCTCCTTCGGACATGATATAAATTTCGAAGTACTAAAGCATCCGGTACTTTGGATGGGGCTTGTTGGGCCCGATAGATCTATCTTTAGAGTTTGCGTCAATTGGATGGGGCTTGGGATTTTCCAGGTAGTTTAAATAAAAGTTTTCCAATAGAATTGCATTAATGGATTTTGAAATAAAACTCAAATTCGTAGTTTTGGAAATTTCCATCAAGAACAGGGCACCGGTTGCTGTGCTCCCTCGTTTTCTGTTTTAATTTCGATTGATAAATGTCTGTAAAAGATACTTGTAAGTTATAATTGATAATGTAAATCACTTGGGTTCGTTTACAGTTGGAACTGGAGTCGACAGGTAGTGCCCAGATAAAGAAAAAAAAATAAAAAGGCGACAAAGACATCAAACTGATTTTAACTCCTTCGATTTGGAAATCAAATTTGGTATACTGATTTGGATTAAGACAGTTAATAAAATAGATACAGAATTAAAGATTTTAGTTCGTACTCTTGAATTTTTATATGTATATAAATAATATTTATTAATAAATAATTATATAATTAACACAAAAATACTGATTATATACAGTATCTGTATAAATATATATCTGATTTTTATATTTCTGTATATGCATATCTGTAATTATATATCTATATGTATATATATATTGGTATTTACATGTTAATCTTACTAACTAATAAATAAAACAATAATAATAATACTAATTACTGATAATTATATTAATGATAAAATTTTATTTTATTTTTTTTAATTGATAAAATACTAAATAATAAACTTACAAGAAAATAATGGTAACAATAATATGATGATATAATGATAACAATAATGATAATTTTAATAAGTTTAATGATAATAATAATAAAAATGTTAAAAGTAATAAGAGATATTAGTTCCTAATAATAATATTAATTTATAATACTACTGTTAATTCTTAATAATAATGATAGTAATATCTAATAATACAAGTAATAATTATGATACAACAAATTACATGTATCAAGATTCATGTTAAAAACAATAATATTAATAATACTGTTGTTATTATTAATAGTAATATTAATGTTAATACTACTAATGAAAGTAATAATAATAATAAAAACTTATATTATAACTTGTAATGTTACACAATATCAATTATATCTAAATATAATAACATATAATATTTATATCTAATATATATTGTATAATAATTATTTATAGGATTCATACACATTTATTTATAAATTTATTTTAAATGATCAATTTATTATCTTGTAATATTTTAAATCATTATATATATGTATATATATATATATATATATATATATATATATATATATATATATATATATATATATACTTTTGTTTATTTTCATATATATGTATATATATTTGTTTACACTCAATTGTTCGTGAATCGTCGGGAATAGACAAAGGGTAACTGATTATATGAATATAGATTTCAAAACTTTCGAGACTCAACATTATAGATTTTGCTTATCGTATCGAAAACATATAAAGATTAAAGTTTAAATTTGGTCGGAAATTCCCGGGTCATCACAGTACCTACCCGTTAAAGAAATTTCGTCCCAAAATTTGAGTGTGGTCGTCATGGCTAACAATAAGAATGTTTTCATAACAAATATGAGTTGATAAATTGAGTTTTATCATCATTGAACAATATGGATAAAAATAACTCGATTATTCGAAGAGTACGAATGAAGCTATCACCAAAAAGTGAAATAGGAAAGTAAAGGTTCATCTTAACTTTTGACAGAGTCAAGGTTGAATTCCGGAATTCAAGGGATTTAAAGAAAATCTTCGAAATCTAAAAGATTTGATTCTTCGGCGAATAAGAAAATTAAGATCTTTATAATTAATGCGGTGATCTGTATCGATTGCTTTGTCTGGTATCTTCACTATAAATGATCTTCTTCCGTTCCCTTATTTTCATCATTCCTATACTTTCATTCTTATTTCTTACTTTTTAAAAGGTTGGGAAAATGCTTCATCCAGTTCTACTCCTTGATATTTTCTTAATTATCATAGCTATCATCCTTCTTTTTAATCTTCCACCAGAAGAATCTGGTTACTTCAACTATTACCTTGGGATGATACTATTCTTAATTCTACCGTGTCTTTATATTGCTATTCGTATTAATATCCATGGTTTGTGACCTCCATGTTGTTATTGGGCTTTATATTTTCTCTTATATTTTGGAGCTTTGTCCCTTCGTTTCTTCTTCTTGTGATTAAACACCGCTTGTAATGGTTCAGAATTCGCAGATATAAACTTCGGAATGAACATTGTTAATGTTCTAAGAAGGGAATCGTAATAGCACGATTTGATTTGTTAAATTACCAGAATCACTGAGAATAGAACTATCAAGAATGTATTTTCTTGGTATGTTCGGAGGTGAAGTAGAATGAACGAGTCATGTAACATGGCACATGATGACGTTTTGATCTGTGAATCATCACGTTCCATTAGAAACTCAGCATGACTTACTGTAATATAATCACGTTGATCAAGTGTCATTATATTATACTAACTCATGCATCAATTCTCAACATTACTTTAATAACATTCATATTTTAAGCTCGAAAGTTTACAGAATATAGAAACTAACAGTTTCTATATGATGTAATAGTGATAGCACGAAGAGATTAATGATTTCAGATGAGAAAAGTTATAAAAATATCTCCAGAAATATGGAGGATATTTATAATGAAAGATACGATAATATCTCGGAATATCTAAGATCAGAGGATGATAGAAACTATGGTCTGCAAGGGTTTAGAGTAAGGAGCAAGATATTCACTAAAGACTTTAGCAGACATTGAGTCATTTGGATTCTTTGAAGTCAAACTTATTCTTTGTGATTTGTCCACGGCTTTCTTCATAGTTTCGCATAATCTGCTTTTCGGTACTAAATTTTCTATTGAATGTTTCCAATGTAATGATACACAGGAAGCACGAAGAGGTATATAATTTCGGACGAGAATATTTATGAAAATATCCTCAGAAATATCGAAGATATTGATGATGATATTTTGGAATTTCTAAGTTCGATGGTTGATGGAGAAAGATTTTCTGTAAGATTTTAACATGACTTCGGAGTAAGATATTCTCTAAAGATTTCAGCGGATCCAGAATTACCTGAATCCTTTGAATATAGGGTTTGGTCCTTGTATTTGTCCTTGGTCTCCTTCATGGGTAGCTCAATCTGTTTTTCAATACCCAATTTTCTATCGAGCGTTCCTAACACTCCTTTCTTTATCATCAAATTTTTGGTCGTTTAGACCATCTACCATTTTTCTGTTTCCTCTGCATTTAATACTATGATATCTGAATCTTCAGTTATTAATCCGAGGTGGTTTCAGGAAAATTGTGTTTTTAGATGATTAAACGCTGATGATAATATGGTAGAATATGAAAGGTTCCCTGGTAACAATAAAAGAGCACACGTATATATCAACATTATAATAAGGTTGTTTCATACGAAAAGTCAAAGTTGTCTTGCTGGAGCTGTGACAAAATTGGCTATTTTGAAGAAGAATTGCAAAGTTATTTTGGGTGATAATAACACTAAAGAAATTAGCACAGCTATGTGTTAAACGTTTACTCAGTTTCCGAGAGTTTTTCAAGTGCATAACTATATACATCAATCTTTTCTTCCGTAGATGAAGTGCGGTTGGTTCATCCTATCGATTGAAGTGTTTTCAAGAATCATGAAAAGTTTGAACGCAGATTGTAATCGTCAAGATACAAATGAGGTTTAAGGTGAAATCAAGTGGCAAACTTGAAGAATTGTTTAGTTTCATATGTTATAGTCAATATTTTAATTCATTTTAATTGTCCAATGTTATTAGTCTACAGTCGATAGTCCACAGTTGACTGTCCAATAATTCATTTTCATATATAATTTAATATATAATATTCGAATTAATTAATACGTATCGTGACCGTGTACATGTCTCAGACTCGATCACAACTCAAAGTATATATATTATTATAGAATTAACCTCAACCCTGTATAGCTAACTCCCGCATTACTGCATATAGAGTGTCTATGGTTATTCCAAATAATATATATAGATGGGTCGATATGATAAGTCAAAACCTTGTATACATGTCCCGATATTTAAAGTACGTAAAATAAATAACAGAAATTAAATGACGATAAATAAAGTGTGTAAAGTAAATAACAGAAATTAAATGACGATAAATAAAATTGCGAGAATGTAAATTGCGATAATTAAATTGCGATAATTAAAGTGAAATCAGTTAGCTGGGAACAATTAGCTAGGAACAGTTAGCGTGGATCCTTAACAAAATTTCTCATAGTTAATTTGTTTGTTTCTAAAAAAATTTTATTTTGTCAAATGTTTCCTTCATTATGCCACTTGATTTTTTTTTTTAAATCTAAATCCAAATATGAAATTGGATGAATATGGTTATTCTGTGGTGAACGAATTTGTATATCGGTGGACGTAAGTAGGATAGTAAATGACTGTTGAATCAGCTTCGAAGAATGTACAGTGTAACTTATTAATGTGAAATCTGAATACTCCTCGGATATTACCTACCCGTTAAAATATTTTCACCATTAACAGTTTGTACAAAAGAATTATTAATTACAATCTTTATGAAAACATATATACATATATATTTTCTTCAGATGTAATCTTGGATTTAATGAGTTAACATGATATTAAACTCATTTGATTTACTGTTAGAATAAGAATATATAATCTCTAAAACATTAGAGATTATATAATCGCCATGTCGAACGAAGATAACTGATATAGAACAATTCGTAGAACGATAATTATACTCGAGGTACAGAATGAGATGTTGAGGCATGGATTGTTGATGGTAATGGTGCTGTTACTGATGGTACTGTTGGCGCCGGTGATGTTGTTGAAGCTGGTACATTTTGCACCATATTCTCCAAATTGATTTTTCGATCGCGAAGTTCGTTGACTTATTACTCCAGGATGATTGTCGGTCAGAACGAGCTGATGAATAAGGTTCAGAATTGTGGATAGAATATAATCTTGTTGAGTTACCCTGGAAATGAGACAGAAAATAGTGTTTCGAACAGGTTCGCCGGTAAACGCTTCAGGTTCATTGTCAAGAGGTGAATTCGGTTGGTGGAAGGGATCGCCTTCTTCGCGTCTCCATTGTTTAAGTCGACTACGAACTCATCAAATGAATTGGGGATGACTGATTGGTTGATTCATTCTGGTGACGCTGATAAGTGAAAATCCATATCGGAATAGCTGTCGAAATTCAAGGAATTCGAACTGATTGAGGGATTCATCTCGTACGATCAGATGAAGGACTTTTCGATAAGAAATAGATTATAGGATGTAGATTAGTACCCTGCAATACATAATTTACATATGCATATATAATACTAAAATCCCATAAGTTGCGGAGGAATCTACGGAATATGTCA